>NW_024962276.1:8453438-8588194 GCF_019238085.1 Lagopus leucura
GCGGCGGGGGGTAGGGGGGGAAGCCGGGCCTCTCCGGGGGCGCCCCGCGATGCGCTCCGGAGCCGGCCCCGCTGCGGGCTCTGGAAACTCCGGGTTCTCCGCGCTGGCGCAGCGCTGCTCGCGGCGCGGCCCGCCCCGCTCCCCCGTAAGGGTGGCGGTGCCGGCCCGCATCCCGCACGGCCGCACGCCGCGGTGACCGCAGCCCGGCCTGCCGCCGCGGGGCTCGGCGCGGTCCGTTCGGGCAGCGCGCGGCCGTCCCCGCGGCCACCGCCTGCGCTGCGGGGTGGGCACGGAGCGCACGGCCGGCCAGCGGAGACGCGGCGGCTCAGCGCGCCCGCAGCCGAGTTCGGGACGGGCTGCTTCCCCGGGGGAAGCCCGACGGCGGCGCAGGGCAGCGCATCCCGCCCGCCGGGCGCTGAACCCCGGCACCCCTGGCGGGACGGGGCCGCGCCGCGAGTCGAATCGTCGCCTGGGTGGCCGCCGGCAGCGGCGCGACTCACGGCGGCGGGGCCGTAACCTGTTCGACGGGACGGCAAACGAGCGTCGTGCCGCGCGGCTCTGCCTACTGCCGGGTACCCCGATGTCGTGTTGTGAGGTCGGTTTATTCCTAACGCCGCAGGAACGGTGGAGGGGTTAGCGATGGCAAAACATTGTTTTCCCGTACGATAGGCCACATCGGCTCGGGCAGGGAGCAGATTGCTTCTCCCTGGGCCTCTCCACCCACCTCCAGGCACGCTGTTGCCTCCGGTGCCTGGGTTCTGGCGTTTAGCACAGCTCCAGCTCCCAGGCAGCAAAGGTTCAATAGCCCCGGCTAGGGGAGTGCACTCCAGCAGCGCTCTGGGCAGTGCAGCCCTGTGAGCAGCAGCAGCACGGCAGATGGGAAGCATTTTGCTCAGCACCAGCGGGGGCTCGATGCTGCTTGTGCTTCCTGCCCCCAGGACGTACACGTCCCACTCCTCAGGGAACAAGCGAAATCTCAGGGATTTCATTCCCGCTCCAGGGTCTCCCGGCTCTGGCTCAGCTTCCATGTTGGTCTGGTCAGCATGGGAAGTGGCACAGTTTAACCAAACAGCTGAACCCAACTATGTCTCAGAATTGGAGAGGTGAGCCGAGGCTGCTTTAGTGTTCAGAAATATATGGGGGGGAAGAGGGAAACCCTCTACATGGGATATTATGGGAGAGAAGAACAAAATGCAGAACTCTATACAGGAGAGGCAGTGCTGGCTTTGAGCCAGAAACATCACATCTGGGACCCAGGTGGAAGTGAGGAGCAAGGAAACCCAGTGGAGTGAGGCAGAGCTGTCAGTGCGCCGCACACACAGCCCTCCTGCTGCCCCAGACCATAGGGCTGCAGGCAGCCCTCCCTCCTGCCAGGCTGGTTTCCCATAGAAAGCAACATTCGTGCCTCAAATTGGCTATGGGAGCTTCTCCTAATCCCCTCTGTCTCTAGATATATGCAACTGAGTTCCAGCTCCAAACCAACACCTGGCCAGGGCTCTGGTGCTTGGAAATGGATTGGAGGTCTCTGGAGCAGAGCCCCTGAACCTAGGGCCCTTCCTGCTGCTGGGCTCATCCCAACCAGCTCCTCTCCCCCTTTAAATAAGGCAGCAACAGCCCTCAAGCAGCTTGTGTTAAATTAAACCACCACAGCTGGCAGCTTCCTGCAGGACAGCTCACCAGTCAGGTGCCGGTGTCTCCAGCAGGGTGTTTGGAGACAGCACAGCGCTGATGGGACTTCGTGTTCCCCCCGTAAAGATTGCACCCCACAGGACTGAGCACGGCTGCGTTTCCTTGGAGCTGGGAATCCCTATTCATGAGCAAAATTGGCATTCGCTGTGCCTTGTGCTGAGCAGCCGCCCATACCAATGGGAGCACACGGAGACCAGGGGTGCTGGCTCTGTGCTGTTTGCATGGGAAACATTCCCTGCTGCATGTAAACTTGATTTCCAGCTAATTGATTACAGTTGGCCTCCATTCCTGTTACCCTAAGCAACCTCATCAATGTGCTCAGAGCAACCTCATTCCTTCCAGCTGCTGCGGGCAGGAGGCTGGCAGGGCCAGGCAGCTGCTCGCCAGCCCCGCTCCACTGCTTTTCCTCCAGCTCAGCTTTCCACTGGTACAGCCCTGCACTGAACATCCCCAGGGCCCTGGGCTGCCCACGGCCCCACTCACCCACTCGGAGAGGTTCCCCACCACAGGCACACAGAGCACAATGCTCTGAGATCACTCAGGGAAGGAGGGCTGTACTTAGATGCACACTACTTGCAACAGCCTCTGGAAGAGGTCTGGGTGAGCATCAGCATGGAGGTGCCGTGCAATTTCTAGCAGTCACAGCAGTGAATTCACAGCTGCCTTCAATTTTATGGGTTTTGGTGCAGGCTGAAGCTGAGCACAGAGGTGCTGCCCAGCAATGAGAGGCCAACAGCCTGTGGCAGTGGCAGCAGCCTCTGAGCCCTGGGTGCAAACCACGCCGCCCCAGTCTTCAGCAGCATCACATAGGCATCAGAGCAGCTGTTTTTTGTGCAGCACATGGGAAAGGGAAAGCATCTCTCTTATCAGCTGGGCACATCCCTAGGAGAAGGGAGGCTGCATCGCACACCCCAGGAGACACAGCCTGCCCACTGCTCTGCTCCACGCAGGTGCCCAGGCAGCCAGGGTCTCACACCCATACAATATGGGAGCTTCTCTGAGCTCTGCCTGCAGCCCAGATGCCGTCAGCTGGTGCCAAAATAAGCAGCATAGCTTTGGAACAGACACTCTCCCTCCCCTCTTCCTTTGAGAGACGTGGAATTGAGAACAGCCCCCAGAGCTCAGCCAGCTCACAGCCCTGACGCTGCACACAGCCATAGGATCCAGCTCACGCCTCAAGGCTTCATTCTGTTTTTTAGAGAGCATTTGATGCACCCAGCATGAGTTTAAGCAAGACACAGGTGGCTGTACTATGGGCCTGAGCAGCAGACACATGGAGTGCTGGAGCATCCCAGGAGCTCCAAAATAAAAGGTGCTGCCTTAAAAAAAAAAAAAAAGGCAGCTTGCTTCTCATGGATAAAACCAGTTGCCAAGGGAAGCTCATCCCCAGAGCACAGCCCTGCATCACACAAGGGTTCATGAATACCCACATGCTGCAGGCCACGTCACTCCAGCACCCAGGAAAGGAGCAGAGCCGTGTCACCAGCTGTCACCTCGCAGGCAGTGTCACAGAGGCTGGGGCACCTGGAGAGGCTCAGGTCATGGGAGCAGCCCAGATTCCCACCAAGTGGAAGCAGCGCCACACCAGGGAGATAAAACCTCACTCTCTCCAACCAGATGTGCTAGATGCAGGGCCACTGAACAGCGATAAGCCCAGGACCTCTCACAGCCAAGCCACGCATGTCCCCTGTGTGGCAGGGAGCCATGCCTGAACGCAGCACTGACAGCAGTGTGCGCCGTGAGCATGGGGGCTGTGGTTGTGCTGGGGGCTGTGCAGGCAGCCAGGCCTGCTCACAGCTTCTGGGAGATAGATTGTTATCTCGAGTTCACATCTGACAGCTTCCATCCCGTGCTTGCCTAAGAAGGTAATGCAGGCAGCCAGCAGGAATCAGAGCAGGGCTTGGCCACAGGTGCAAGGTACGGCTGAGGCATCCTCCGTCACACCCACATCACCCCATGTCCCTGCTGTTTCCCAATCCAAAACCCAACCGCTCATTTCTCTGCTCACGAGGACACACCAATGGCAGCTCCAGGAGTACATCGCCAGCGGGGCAGGGGCTGCAGCTCCCATTCCACCTCCCAGCTTTGCTGTGGTGGTGCCCGCAGAGGCAGGGCAGCCCTCTGGCCTCGAGCCCATCTTGAGCTCCCTCAGACCTGGCACGAACGAGCTGTGACCCTGAGAACAGCCGTACTTTGTGCTCTCTGCTGAATTATATTTTAAATGCCGTTCTCCAAGACCATTTCCAAAGCAATTTGCTGTTTGGCCTAGCTAGGAAGGGCCCTGAGCAGACTCGTTTCAGCGCCTGCAATATTGACTCTTCTCTTTACTGCGGCGTTTGTCATCTCTTAAAATGAATAACTTTACCTCTCCTGGGAAGGGGGAGAAACAGCCTCAGTGCCGATACCTCATACACCCAGCCCACAGACCTGCTTCAAATCTCAGATGATGCTCTGGGAAAGAAATTGGGGGTTTCTGCTGCTTTGCTTTGTTGGGAGCGAGGCTCTCTCTGCACCTGCTCCTCCCTGTGCCCTGAGCTCACTGGGCCCCTTTCAGTGCATTCGCACCGTCCTTGGGCTCTGGTGGGGATGAGCAGAAGGCAGCACCAGAGCAGGGCCACCCCTCAGCACCAGCCTGCGGGCCCAGGGCTCGCCATGCAGGGGGAGGAGAGCCAGAAGGTGTTTTCACCTCTGCTAGGTACAGTAGCACGGTGCCGACATGTAACGCAATGCTTACTGCAGTCCTGACTCACACCCCTTAGGAACAAGTCAGTGCCTCTGCTCTCAAGCCAAAAGAGCTCTTAAAAAAGAAAATCCTCCAAATCCCCCTAAAAAGTCACAGAAGAAGCCACCCAGCACCCCTGGGATGAGAACTTTGAAGTTCAGAGCTGCCAACTCATCACTGAGAGACCAACAAGCAGGGCCCTCCGGCATCCCAGAGACCACAGCACATTTAACCATGACGTCTGCCTGTTTCTGTCTCAGTCTCCTGAGCTCTCAGAGGTGCTTTCAGGCCTTTCTCAGAAGACCCAGAAACCAAGAATGCTTTCCAGGGGGAATTTCAGTTTTCATTAATGGAAACCTGTGTCTCTGGGAACCAAAGGCAGAAGAAGAAACACCAACCACTACATGACTTGGAACAAGAGAGCTGTAAGCACCATCAGCAATAGCCTTTCTGAGGAGCAGACCGCCCAACACACAAACTATTACAGAGATATTATCTGACTGCTTCTAAAGCTCCCCTACCAGGAGAGGAGCTGCTGTGCTGCCAGGAGACCCAGCCTGGTGAGCACACTCAGCCCCACAAAGACACGCACCCAGCAGCCACCTCACCCATCTCCTGCTACATGCACCTGTCTCTCCTTTCTCCGGGGGGATCAGCACAGACAGACCGCACAGCTTAGCAGCAGAAACACGCACGGTGCCCAACGCAAACTCACCGGACTCGGTAGAACACGGTCATGGAGCACATTGCAGCCATCAGGAGAGAAATGCTGGTCGCAGCGGGCAGAAGCAAGGTGCCTCCTGCAGTGAATGCTGGGAAGGACCAGCTGGTCACTATGAGCCCACCCCCAAGGACAGCCGCTGCACACCTGGGGGCATTAGGGGTGGGCTAATCCAGGCTGTAATTAATGAGGCCCTTCCCCCACCCCTCGTCAGGCACAGGAGAGAAACAGCAGCTTCCACCTGGGGCAGGAGGGGGACTGCATCAGTCCCCAGTACTGTTACCAGGGGCCCCCGCTGAGCTCAGTACATGGCACAGAAGCACCCCAACCATGTGGACACGTGGGGCAGTGCCAGCTCTATGATGTGCGTGTGCCTGTGTCCTGAAGCTTGGTTGCATAGGCTGATCGCTCACATGCAGCCAGGATGGAGTCGTTTACTTCAGCCTTCTGTAACAAACCCTGACCCTGCCAGCACCTGGAGCCTCCCCCTGCAGGATGGGTGGCCGTTGGCTCTGTGGGGCTCACTGCTCACTCCATTCCATTCTCAGTTGTTTGTTGGTTTGGTTTGGTTTTTTGGCATGCAGCAGGAGTTGGTAAGAGCCTTTTCCTCTCTGCCCCAGCATAATGATGGGACCCATTTCATGAAGAGTAACAGCTTTGAGTTACAGAGGGGACGAAGCAGAGTAAATTAGGCATATTAAGAATAGCAAATAGTTTCATACGAGTGAAATCAGAAGCTGGCTGGGACTAGGCAGGAGTGTTAGGAAGGTGCAGCTGTGAGGGCAGGTAACGACTCACACCTGCTGCTAGCTTTGGTCATCACCCAGGACTACCACAACCACCACAGGCATGGATCTCGCACACAGCAGAGGCAGCATGCTGTACATCAGCTGGCTGATGCTGGGGAAGGTGCTGCTGTCTGCATCCTCCTGCCTCCCCAGCCCTCTGCTCTCATCACTGTGCACCTTGGTTGTGTTGAGTTTGCTCAGAGCACGGCAGCAGCCTCAGCAGTTGCTTATGTAATGAAATCCTTCCTGAAACATTAACTGTTTCTGGTCCAGAGTTGCTCTGCTTCACACAAGAGGCAGTGCTGCCAGGTATCGGCCATTTGGAGCTCTGTTGCTGCTCTTTTCCTGGCTGTGCAGTGTCCACTTAGTACAAAGCTGCTCGTCTATCTGTCCTTGGCCTCTGTTGAGAGTGAGCTGTGCGCAGGCAGCTTGCTGCCAGCCTGGAGCTGTGGAGTTTGCAGAGCAAGCTCAGCTCGTTGCATGCAAATGGCCAGATAAGTTGCTGCCTGCAAGCAGGAACCACTTTATGGAAAGCAGCAGAGCCCTTCTCAAAGCACCCCGAGCCCCTGCAGCACACTTGCAGGGCTGGGTCCGCACGGGGCTGCCGCTGGCTGTCATGCTGCCAAAACCAAGCCTAGCTCTCACCGCTGGGAAAATCCAGCTTGTCCCTATTCATGTTGCATACCAAAGGGTTCCCATTTCCTCTCTGCTGCCTTTTGGCATTGACGATTTTTTGGTGCTCCTGTGTGGAGCCAGGAGTTGGACTCGATAATCCTTATGGGACCCTTCCATCTCAGGATGTTCTGTGAAGATCTCACCTACAGCAACTGCCCTCCGTTTGCCAAGTCCAAAGCCCAGAGTGACCTGAACCTCAACCCTCCTGCACGTTGCCACTCATGCCACCATGAGGACTTGGAGGATGTTTCTGCTCAGATGTCTCTCTAAAGCAAGGAACTCAGCACCCAATGGCCAGGAGGAGACAGATCCCTGCCCTGCTGGAGCTGCCCACGTCCAGTGCTGAGATTCCTCATCCCAGGCAGCGGCAGGTCAGCTGGGCAGGTGACATCAAGGAAACAGAGATCAGCCAATTTTGCTGGCCGACTCCCTGCGGTGAAAGCTGAGCTGAGACTGAGCAAACAAAGGCCCTGGATTCAGCATTTATTAGATGAAACAGGCCAGATCCTCCTGCACAGCCCTCTCTGGAGCAGCCCTGCCCAGCCCTGCAGCTGCAGCGTGTTTGCAGGTCACCTCCCCACTAATGCTCCCCAGCCCTCCTGGAGGACAGCGTGGAGTTACAATCCTGTTTGGATTTGTGTGCTGCCAGAGCCGCATCCCGCCCTGCCTGCCGGCCCTGCAGCGGGCGCACTGCCTGCCAGCCTCCAGCACCGCTCTTGTTGCTCTCGGCCCGTTTCACCTCACTCTGTTTTGCTCCTTCCACTCTCAGGACGTGTGTTATCTCTGGTCTAGATGGAGAATCAAAAGGGGATGCTGTCTTAGTCCTGTTCATCCCAAAAGCAGGATGCTGTGGCTCTCAGTACCAGCTTGCCTTTCTACAGCCTCTGTGTCCATGCAGAGAAGCTGTGATCCTCCTTTCCAGTCCTTGGAAAGCTACCTAATTTGGTGGCTAAACATCCTCAGGGTGAGATGCTGCCTGGTGCCCTCTCAGACCCAGCTGGTGCATAACAAACCCATGCTCTCTTCTCTTCCCAGCTCAGTGTTGGATGTTCTCTGAGATACCCCGGTTCTAGCAGCCCTCTGCCTCCAGGTGCCATGCGGTGCTTGGGAGTAGCTTGTTCTTGAGTGTAAGTGCCCAAATCCTCTGTGTTGCTGGTAGTAGATACTTGAATAGGGATTTCCCCTGCTCTGAGAACCCAATTCTTTTGAAACGCCATGATGTTCCCTGCTGTTCCAGCTGGGTGCCTGCAGTGGGAAGCTGAGTGCTCACAGCTGCAGCAAAAATCTTCCTGTTGGAGCATGAACTTCTGCAGCACCGGCACTTTGGGCCCACAGTTTCAGGAGCTGCTCAAGTAGCTGCCAGCAGGGAACAAGCCACAGAGGAGACTGCGTTATGCTCATTAAGTTACTATACTGCAAACCCGTGCCAAAAATCTGCTGGCAGCGCTACCAGCCACTGCTGAGACCTGCCAGTGCTTTCCAGAGCCTGGGATGCTGACAGACCACTGCGTGGCAGCGTCGGGCCTGGGGCACTGCAGGCACTGCAGGCACTGCAGGCACAGTCTCAGCCCTTCGAGGGGGCCCATGAGAACTCTGCCCCCACCTCGGCCTCTCCCACACCAGGCTCCAGCTGGAGGCCACATAGGTAGACTTACATGACTTACAAGGTATTAATGCTTCGTGGCTCATCCCCTTGCTTGCAGCTTCTAAACTGGCTTTGGAGAAGTCCTAAAGGAGTAAGGGAGATAAAAACAGAACTTTTATTTTCCACTCTGGCCTTTGAAATAGCAGGAGTGCCCAGATCGTGCCCTTCCTGGGGCCCACAGCAGAGGTGGCCGGGGATAAATGGCTCACACAGGCAAACCCACACCTCTGTGGAGCGTGTCTTTCTCCAAAACATTAGTCAGTTATTAAAGCAGCAGGAAAAGAGCCTCCCTTGTCCCTACCTCTGCTTCAATTTTACTCTCTGTTTGACATAACCAGGTCACTCTTTCCACACTTCCCCAGCCTCACTGGGAACCGATTACTGATCGAGATGGACGTGACTCACTGCCTTTTTTAATGAGCAATTTTCCTATGTTTATGTGCTTTGGCAGAGACTTTCTTATACCTAAAAAAGGAGAAGGGTGGCATTGGGGAGAAGGCAGGGTACATTGCTGGCATCTATATCCAGTCTGCGTGAGATGTTTCTCACCCTCTCCTTGGATTCCAGCCAGTTGGGAAGTTACTGCTTTTGAACACGAAAAAAGGCGTCACTAATCTTCCACAAGCTAATCTGGATGAAACACTGCCCAGGCCCACAGGTAGGCTGCCTAAGCCCTTGACAACTAATTGGAGCTAATTAGGTTAGAAGATTTTTGTGTTAATATCTGTTTAGGCTGTGCCTGGGGGCCCCACGGTAATAAGCATCGTACAAACCCAGGGCAGCCTTACCCACGGAGGTTTGCCAGTAGGAGATTGTCCAGGCCACAGCAGGGTGAGTTGGGTTTTCCTTCTCTCTTGCACAGACTCAGGCTCATCGGACAGGTGCCCCACTCACGTGGTGTTTGCTTGTGTTTTGCAGTGACTAAGCGGAGGAAGCACTTGCTATCCTTGCACTACCGGGCCAGACAATCCTTCCCTCGGCTGCAGATCCCACTGGATCCCTTCCCATAATGGAGGTGTGAGTGCCAAGATCCTCCATGACCTCCAGAAGCCACAACTCCTTGCCGAGAACTCTGATGGCTCCACGAATGCTTTCCGAAGGTGCTCTGGGGGGCATTGCCCAAATCACCCCCTCGCTGTACCTGAGCCGGGGCAGCGTCGCCTCCAACCGGCACCTGCTCCTGTCCCGAGGGATCACCTGCATAATCAACGCAACCATCGAGATCCCCAACTTCAATTGGCCCCAGTTTGAATATGTCAAAGTGCCTTTGGCTGACATGCCCAACGCCCCCATCTCCTTGTACTTCGACAGCGTTGCCGACAAGATCAACAGCGTGGCACGGAAGCACGGGGCCACCTTAGTCCACTGCGCGGCCGGCGTGAGCAGGTCAGCCACCCTGTGCATCGCCTACCTGATGAAGTACCATAAGGTGTCCCTCTTCGAGGCATACAACTGGGTCAAATCAAGGCGCCCTGTTATACGCCCCAACGTGGGCTTCTGGAGGCAACTGATAGACTACGAGAGGAAGCTGTTTGGGAAGACAACGGTTAAAATGGTACAGACACCATATGGCATCATCCCAGACGTTTATGAGAGAGAGAGGAGACCCCTGATGCCTTACTGGGGAATTTAATGTGACTGCAGACGGGAAGCACAGCGGAAGGGACATGCTGTTCCAAGTCGACCAGACTGGAGATGTTCCCTTCTCTTTCTACAGCCAACTTTGGTTCTTTACCATACAGCAGAACCTCAACTAATTTTCACCTCACTAACCCGCAAGGCCAACAGTTCCCTTCGAAGCATTTCTCTCTACAGGGATTCCCCCATCCCATTTTTCTCTGATTTAGCAGAATGAGATCTTCTTATAAGTTTCTTCCTTTCATAAAGCCTCCCTCTCTTTTTAGTCAGTTTATTAGTATCCTATGAGGAAAGGCCTACGAGGCATTCGGCAGAATTAATGAACAAAGTGCGCTTTGTGATGCGGTAGCCTGGATATTTCTTTAATAGCTTGTTTGCTTCCTTGCAGAATCCTGTAGTGGTTTGGGAGCAGCACTGGCACCACAGGGAAGTCCAGCTCTAACAGCATGGCTTCCAGGAGCAGGGAGGAGGTAGTGCAGGGTTGCGTTGCTAGTGCTGGTGTTTTCTTTAACATCTGTAGTGACTCTCAGTATATAGTGTTTGAGATCTTTAGTCAGCTCTTAATCTGTATTAAAAGTCAAAAAGAATGAAGTCAGTCCGTGTCAGGCACAAGTGAAATAAAATTTGAATGATTGGAATCAAGTAAATACCAAGCCCTTCTTCACTCATTCCATGCCAGGGCAATAGTCCTGGAATACACTGACACTTCTGAAAAGTACTGCTGGTGTTCCGTGGGTGGAAAGGAAACACAATTTGTGAACGTGTGGCTCAAAGCAGCAGCAGGAGGTTAACCCTTCCCTTCCCACCACACAGCCAAGGGGATGTTTAGGAAACGCTGTGTGCGTGGCCACCTTCCTAAAGGGCTGAGTTGCATTTCCTAACATTCAGACAAGCAGTGGACTGGAAGTAGGTACACCCACTGGAGTACTTTGCTCTAGATACGGTCGTGATCTGCCTTAGCCCATTTCTCAAACACTTCATTATGTCCTCAAGGTTATGTTGCATTCTAGAATTGTTCTGCACAAAAAGGCGATCTGTTTCACCTCCGGATGGGGATGGCGGTACGGAAAAGGCTTTGCCTCGCTCTGTTCGTGATGAGAGAGATTCCAACTGGAGACGTGGGAGAAACCTGTCTGTGGCACAGCTGCTGCCTCCTGGGCACCGCTGCCCTCCCCGCAGATGGAGCAAGACCTTCCTGTCCTCTGCTGCATCCCTGCCGGATGAGTACGCAGATTGCTGGATGCTGAGATAGCTATCTGATTTAAATGAGATTCTATACTTGTAAAAAAAAAAAAGTCAATAAAGAGTAAACTAGAACATGTGTTGGCTTCCTGTTCAGAACTGTGCTAATGTATCTGAAGTAGCAGTGGGAACATGGTGTAATACTGAGCAGCACTTTACACAAGTCTGGAGAAATAATTCTGTGTTCCAAGCAGTTTCGAGGTGTCCCCCATTCCTGACAGTCATTGCAACATCCAGGCGGTTCAGTTAGTGATGCAAATTCCTCAATGTTTTAAGGGCATCCAAAGTCCAAAAAGAGTTTTCTGCGTGCACCTACAGCCCATTCCACCTGCAAACCTCTCTTGGGGTGCAGTGGCCAAAACTGCAGCTGGAAAACCCCCAGCACTGAGCACCAGGTTTTCCAACTCCCAGCACCTGGATCTCAGGGCACTTCCGTATCAAGCACAACAGAGCAGCCCTGCAGCGCCAGAGGGAATTCTTTTCAGATGAGCAAGAATCGAGTTTCAGCCCGCAGAGATAAAAGGGAGATTTGCCACACGCTGTGCTCAGCTCAGGTTTCAGCGGTCGTGTCTCTTGGCACTGTTTGCAGTGACAAACAAGCAGGCGTATCACACTGACTGTCCATTTGAAAACATACTTTTTTTTTTTTTTTTTCCTTTGGAGTTTAATATCACCGGGGAAGTGGTAAGAAAGGAAATACAGATTAAAAATAGGACTAAGAATTAGTTGGGAGAAATCCTGAAAGCATGTCACTTAGAGGGAAAAAATACTTGAAAAAAAAGAAAAAAAAGTCTTTCAAAATTGAACTTTTCCTAAAAAATTGAGTAGGCCTATTTTAACAGTATTTTCTGCACAAAAACTGGAAGGGAAACCTTCTCCACTTGGAATAGTTAGATGTATATTTTGCACACACACTGCTTCAGTGTTGGGGGAGGAGAACCAATTGTTCAACAACCAAAGCACAGAGTGACTTGGAAGCAATAAGAAATGCAATCCCCTCACAAAAGCATATCATGAAATAGAGAACTCATCCAGAATGCCCAGCAGAGATTTGAGAGAAGCGCAGTGGTACCAACAGCTTAGAGGCACCTCTCCACAGAAGTTTCTCCTTCCAATAGAAGATATTTACCTGTGCCTCATTTTCCCCCAAATGGTTTTTGTGCACCTTGAAGTCAACAGAAGCAGAAGAGGTGACTCCAAGCGCCTGGAAGCAGGGCAGCACGACGTGAGGAAGCACCATTCCTCCTGATTCCCATCGTCCAGAAGACCGTCTTTGTTTGCAGAACACTGTAGGTGCCACTCAGTGAGACACCTTCCAGTCGTTGGCCACAGGGATTCTGCATCCGCGAGCACTCAGCACGTGGCCCCAGCTGTGCCCTGCAGGCATCCCTGCAGGGATTTCTGCAGCGACTCTGGCACAGCACAGACTGAAACAGCTCCAACTGCAAATGGTGAAATCACTTCTAGAAGACAAACAATGCTCACCCAAAGGGGACAAGAAGGAATCACAATATAAATAGATTTCTTCTGACCTCTTTTCTTCATAGTATTGAGAACTGGAATTAAATACAGGCCCAGAAATCAAAAAGACATCTTCCAGAAGAAGCAGCTTGTACAATAGCAGCTTTTATTGAAAAGGCCGCCTTTGTTTCAAGTCCAATCAATCTGACACAAAGCTGAGAAGGGAACTGCATTCCACGGGGTGTCAGCTTCCTCCCAACCCTTGGCTTCCCCTCATGGCACCATGTGCTGCTCAAGGAGAAGCTGCTCAAAGCACGCCAGGCGAGGAGAAGCTGCTGCCAGAGATGGAGAACCATCAACACCAAGAGCTGAGCATTCCCATCCCACACAGCACGGCAGGGAAATGGGGCAATAAGGAAACAGGGCAGTAAGGAAACAAACAGGCTAGAGCCACCGGTTTGCTCTCCAGCACTTCATCCACCGAGACAAAGCACGCTGAGAGAGCACAGAAGCATCAGGAGTACAATGGGGCAAACCATGCATAAATTAAAGTAACCGAGGGAACAACCTCTTCAAACTCCAAATATACACACAAAGGAAGATCACTTTCCCAGCTCCAGCGATTACAGACATTAGAAAACACAAAACCACATTTCTCAGTTTTTTTCCTAATCAGTGTCCAGAAAAACGAGTTGCATTTACAAAATTCAGCACAGCCAAAGCAGAAGGCAGCACGTCCATCAGCCCGTAAGCAAAGGAAGCAGGGAACGCGGTCTGTTACAATGCACCATAGAAAATACCATCACCTTGGATACAGATTGGCTAGCAGCGCCACATCCGAGGGAGCTGAATGCAACAGTGAGTCATTGTAACGAGCAGGATGTGCAAGGGAAACGATCCTCCTGTGCAATGCCTGTACCGAGGGTATCTGCACGAACAGCATTTGGTGTTTGGTGTGCTCCCGTGACGTCAAAGCCTTCAGAAAAACCATTTCTGCTGCTCACAAACACAGCAATGCTGCCGGCTGCTTCCCCTTCTGCAGGCAGCAGTGACGGCAGTGCCGCACCTCTCCATGCTCCTCTGCAACTGTTAACACAGATTCCTTATTTTTATGGCCAGAAGACACACTAGATCCATCTCAGAGAGGAAACTTCCCTGCTTAACGAGTACATTACGAGAGAAACATCACTGAAACGCATTTTTATGACAGCATAGCTCATATGGTATTTGAAATATTGATTGCTTTAAGTTTCACATTGTGGCCTGTTTCCTTCATGGCGTTCTCTAATTAAAGACAAACAAACCTATCCAGTTAAGTGCTCAGGAACCGCGATGGAAACCCATGCTAACAATAAACTCCCTTTTCCCAATATAGCACTTCCACAAGCACAGCCTTTGCGTCAGCCAGACACTCCAAACCACTCGAGAGGTCCCCTCGCTCGCAGCAAGGCGTGCAGCAGTGCCCAAGTGCTCCAGGCATTCAGCTGCACGCTGCGTGCCGCCCTGCACAGACCCCAAACATCAGTGGGAACACTTACCCTGGTGATGCATGCAGCCCCTCATTAGCAGGGAAAACAATCTCAGAAGCTATGGTGCTGTCACTGTTTCATGCCTAATAAATGAAACAGCAAATAGTGACTGCCTTTTTTTTTTTTTAACATATAATTACTGGGCAGCAGAAGGCAAGCAGTCACTGTCACATGATGAAAAATCCACCATTTGATGAGCTTGAGCTTGCAATTGGAGGCACGAGTTGTTGTTCCTTGAATGAGCTAATCTCAGGAAGCAGGAAGGTTGATTTTAATTTGTCTGAATAAGGGACCAGACATCTAACACTCCTGTTAGCCAAGATTCTTTCATTTGGCATAATTAATAGTTCAGTATAGTTAAGGATTAGTAAATAAATCAATCAATCACAGAACCACAGAATGGTTAGGGTTGAAGGGACCTCAGGGCCAACCTGCTCCAACCCCAGCACTGCAGATATCACTACTGAAACTCATGAGGCACGACTTCCCCTTGTGAAGCCACACTGCCTACTCCTGTTATTTCCTTCTCCCTTGTGTACCTGGAAATGGTTTCCAGGACGAGCTGTTCCATCACCCTGCAGGGACTGAGGCGAGGCTGAGTGACCTATGAGGTTCCCTGGGTCCTTCTTTTTAAAGACAAGAGGACGTGTGCTTGCCTCCAAATGGGAACTTCTCCCATTTGCCACAATTGAGCAGAGATGACAGAAAGGGGCCCCACAATCACATAGGTCAGCTCCCTCAGTACTGCATCCCATTGGGGCCCATGGACTTGTGAATGTCCACTTTCCTGAACTGTTCTTTTCCTCTTTATAATTTCAATTTCATCAAATAATTATGGGTCAATGTCAGTTATTCATAATGGAGGCAAGGCAAAGCTGGAAAAGCTGTTGACATCCTTGGAGAAAAGGACTTTCAACTTTGACAAGTCAAAGAATTAAGCAGCAAGATGTACCTGATGGATACACACCACAGTGCATTCCCTGCAAACTGAACAAAACTGTGCAGAGGTAAGGCTCTTAAAATAATGCCATGAAGCTCTCAATGGGTTTAAAATTCCAAAAGTAGCTGCTGATGGCACTGTTATCTGGGTGTTGCACTGGAAGAAAGAGTCAGGTATTTTAGATGTCTGCGTAACACTTTGCAGTAGTCTATGACTTCTTCCTGTTTAGGCAGGCACCCCTCCTGAAAGCAACAGAACAGCAGATTGGCAACAGACTGCTTCAGCAGACAGCCTGCTTGAGGAGACAGCTTCCAGGGTGAGATCACACCTGTCCCCAGCAGGAGCTGAGGCCCACCTGTGCTGCCAATTCTGGGAGTCAGGAAAACACATTATTACAGCCAGCAGTAGGTTGCACACGTTACATGCAGGCATCCCATCAAGTAACACATGTTAAAATACAAAAAGGTAATATACACAGGAGCAGCCATGGCAACAGTGGAGTCCAATTTTCAACAGTGATGCAGCCACACAACCACCAAAGCATTGGGCAAAACAAACCCCACCCGTAGTTTAGGACAAGTCCAAGAAGGGATGTTACCTAGGATTTGCAGAGAACAGCACAGACTGCAAGTTCCCAAACCCAGCTGTCTGCACTAAAGAACCTGGATACGAAGGGGAAGTTTGTAACAATTTTCCAAGTTCTTATCCTCCAGTACTAACTACTTAGGAGTTTGAATATAGTATAATTTACAGTTCAGAACGGTGACAGCATGAATATAGAACGCCTCTCTGCCATCTAATTCCTCCCATATCAGTAATTCACTTTGCCTTGAAAGTAACCACGACTTGAGCACTGTGTGCATGTAATAGTAGAGCAGCAAATATTTAAAGAAAAACATCATGGTCCAGACACCAAAAACATTAAGAAAAGATTTGTTTGACAGTACGTACTTTGAGTACTTAAGTAGTCATTTCTATGCAAATCAATCTAACACTTCAGTTCACCTTGGAAGCTATGTCCTCTCTGAGGTCTGCATTTGGTTAGCAGACTGCTTGTTTGTTTGACAGAGGCCATCCCACCCTCATCTTGATAAAGATTGAACTGCCACATTTTAGCCACTCGACAATTTTTCCCAGATGTTTCTGAAACCCCAGCCATTTCCAGGAGAGTTCTTCATGGTGAACTTCTACATGTGGCAGTGGCTTTCATTCACGATTGTACAAAAGCCAAAATGAAGCATTTCAAACGAAGAATCCTTTCCACTCACTCGATCACACCATTCATTTCACCTGATCCTCCACCTTCGGCACAACCGTTTCAGAGCAGGTCTGGCAAAATGAGGCCCGGAGGCTTTGGTTCCACACAGTTGATCCAGAAGTTTGCACAGCTCGCATGGTACTGGTGCCCTCCATATGCCAGCTTAAAATTATCCGTTTCTGAATTGAAGGCCTGGAGTAACAAGAATGGAAACAAGCGTGACCGTCTCACCTCCTCCGCGCTCCAGAAACTAGAGTGGAAAATGGACATCACACAGGTGATCACCCCAGAATGGCAAATCATGGTACAGCCTGGACCCTCTTTCTCTGAACTGAATAAACCATTTTCACTTGCAGAAGCACAGCAGCCAAACTAATCCTTTCTCTTAGTCTGCAGAATGCTTGCAGGTGGGCAAAACCTACCTCCCTCATACTTGATGCATACCTGCCTGTCACACCACACATCAGCAGTGCCCCATCTGACGCCTGTAACTCACTGTGCTCCACGCAGCTTCCAGAACAAGGCCAGTTCTGCCAGCCAACAGCCACCTGCCACGCTGCTTCACCAGGTCAGACTGCTGTGACCGAAGCTGGTGCTGCCTCTGATATTAACGTTATCCCACCATACTCCAGGCTGAGTTTGGTCCACTTCCTTCTGGTAATTGAATCTATTTTACGACTGGATGCATGAAGCTACAAACAAGCTTAAAATTTCTCCATGTATGTTGCTAGGTGATACTGCTTAAATGTGACGGGGAACTGAATTTTTATTTTTAAGTAAATCTAGACTGTTTGTGATATAACACTGATTTTTTTTCCCCAGTTCAGGAAGAGAACATTTAGCAGCTGTTCCTACTTCAGCAGAATTTCCAGTGCTTCACAACTACCTATTTAAAAAATATTTTAACCATGTTTCCCAGATTCTGGATTTCCTGCACAGACTTCTAAAAATGCCACTGCCTACTGCATATAGACGAAAGTCAGTATTTGTACCAGAAACCCCTGCAGCTCCCCCCTCTTCTGCCACAGACATGCAGGCAGCTATGAACTCAGAAACTCACTGCAGGGACTTTTCTACCACACAACAGAAGGAGCACAAAACCAGAAAGCTGTTCACAAGGTATGAGCATGCAGACAAGACGAAAGGCAGGCTCTGGAGCATGTTAGTTGATCAGATCAAGTATTAATAGTAACAGAAAAATGACTGGAAGAAAAGGGGGTCATGATTGGTACAATTGAGAATGACAGCTGAAGGCCAGCTAGCAGTTCAGCCTTTCACACTCAACTAGGAATGATTCTATAAAGAATGTTTTTTACACGTTCATACTTTTTTAGGAAGCTCTTCCACAGGTTTCTCTTCTTTCTGAAATAACGTTGAAACCAAAAAGTCAGCAAAACTGCCGATACACATTAATTGGTTGGCATAATTACTCTGTACACATCCTGGGATTCCCTCCCAGCTCTGCTAATTACAACAGTCCCCTCCTGGTGATCCTTGGAGATGCATTTCATCAAGAAACGTTATTATAATACTTTTAATATATACACACTTCAGTCTCAGCATCCCAGTTCCTTCCCAGCGACGAGCCATTGACTTCATCAGCCCTTTCTCCACATCTCTGTCGCATGCAGAGCCCAGTGAACGCAGGCCATTGACTATGAGAGTCCCATCTATTTATGGGTCAGATTTTGCCTTTGCCACTTCCAGTTACAAATTAAAACTTAAAATTCATAAATATGTCCCAGGCCTAAATGGAAGCCAAAACTATAAATAAAAAGGAGTTTAGTGACAGAGGCCGTATACTTACTTTACTTCTGGAATCCACATTTAGGAGGCACACTCCACAGGCAAGGTCTTGGGCGTTTTTAATCCCTGGGCGCAGCATACAAGAAGAGAAATCCAGTGAGTTTTCATCTGGCTGAAGAAATGAGACAATAAAGTTTAGGCATTTTCAATGAGTTTCAGACCTCATAGTAAGAATAATCGATCTGGTTGCAAGAGAGAGCTGTGGTATCCCAACAGGCAACGCGGAAGAGATGGCACAGTGCATTTCCTCATAAATTGATACGTGATTTAATCAAAGCCACTCGCAGATATTTGCAGTCCTGCTATGCAATCTCCATCAACATTGATTTATAACACTTCAGCTCTTGAAAAAGGGTGAGACTACAAAGGAGAGAATTCTTCAGTTCCGTGTTCCCACATCAAAAGGAGAAGAAACTTCTGAAGAAAGAGCTCAGGCAGCTCTGCTACGTTTCAACTGCAGCATATTAAGAACTGGACGAGGATAAACAGTGGTATGCAGCAGCTGTTTGTGCAGCTGCGAGGAAACAAGGCAGCGGCCAGCACTGCTTTCACCAGTGTTTGAAGTGGTGTCTGTATCTGTGTTTATTGTCCCGAGTTCTGTACTACCGCCTGCTCAAAAAGGGCAGCTCTTATTCTTTCTGAAGGTTTTTCTGAAACTAGAATATGGCACAATGTACAACTGGAATATTAAGATTAACCACAGCACCTAAGAATTCAGGTCATCAGCTATTTCACGCCAGACGCAAGTTCAGGTTCAAGAGAGACAATGGACAGAGGAGATGAAGCCTGCAAAGAAGAAAGAGAGCAACTTCTCTGGCACATAACCTGAATTTCAGTGACAAGATAAACGGCAACAGAAAAGTCTCTGTATGGATGGTATAAAACGATGTGCTGCTTGAATGCAGAGGCACAATTAAAAATAATGACTAGAAATGCAGGAAACTTCGGGGAAAAAGGAAAGAAAGAAAGAAAAAAAAGAACACAAAAACATGTGCACTCATCTCCACAGGTCTGGAATGCTGATCACGCTCCCTGCAGAACGGCTAGAGATTAATTGAAGTCCTTTAATCTTTAAGTAGATCAATCAAATTAATAAAGGCACTGTAATATTTGTTTACCAAACACACGAGTGAAGCAAATGAGAAGGTCATCCTGTAATTTGCAATGAAAACCACAAGGCTGGGCATAACATTACCTTGTAACGAAATGCTTTAAAAGATAAAATTAACCTTTCCAAGCCTCTGAGCTAGAATACTTCTCAGCACTTAATTGGCACTTCTGTGCCATTTGGGATCCATGCTAGGGGAATGTATGGCTGCACACAGTTCCACAAGGAGAAGAGAAACAAAAAATGATGATTCTGAGAACTGTAGGAATCAGGAGTCCCAGGAGTCCTTCGGATAACTTTGCTTGAGAAATCACTGCTCCAGCTCCGAGTGCCCTCAACACGTAGCTGCACTGACACAGAGAACACAGCCAGGCCCTGGACTTGGGGTGGCCCCTGCCATCTTCCAAAGAAGGCACTTTAGAACTAGATTTTGATCTGCTTGTTTAAATCAAGAGAGGGCTGTTCAGATTGTTACCATCAACAATGCCAGGTTTGAAATAGGTGAATCTTCACCTATCAACTTCACCTGCCGAGCGGTAAGATACTGAAAGAATCAATCCCAAATTCTGACAAAGTGTCATCAGAAACACCCATCTGCCTCCACCATTTGTGGTCAGCTATGCAGAAATCTCCCAAGCTCCTACAGACTGTCTCGGAGCAGCCCAGTCTTGTCTGGCAGATCTGTTCAGAGAAGGGAAAGCTATTTTGTCTGCAGCGGGAACCAAAACAAACTGAGGCACTTCCAAATCCAGAGAGAAAAGAAAACAGCTCTGTTATGCGTGTTGCTACGTTGCATGCTCCTGTGTTGTGAGCATTAGAACTAATTGTAGGTATATTATACAGACAAGTCAAGTCCATGCTATTCTGGCTTCATAAAATGGCTCATTAAAACTGCACTAATTTTCCCTTATCAGAGCATTTCTTCTAGTGAAGACGTAGCTTGTTTTTGGCCTTACCGTTAAAGCAGCAAGCGACATGAAGCTTATGAGGTTGTTCCACACTTTATCTATATCCTTCAGCAGCTGTTGGAGTTTCTCACTACAAACAGCAGTTGCTTTGATTCCCAGTTCAACTCTCTTTGTTACTCTGTACACCTCAACAACCCCTGTTGGAATAAAACACAGTGGAGAAACACAGACAGATTGACTGTGAGCACAGGTTCCTGAAACCACAACTGAAATACAGAAAAGAACTTTCAGTGTAAGAGATGCAGTAAATTAAAACATACCCAGCAAATATTCCATGCCTTGAGCAGACTGGATAACCTCAGTGCAAACGGATGAGCTGCTTATTCCATTCAAGGTATCATTTGCTTTCTTTATGACCTGGTGGAAGCGAGTTTCACGAAACGGTGCTGTTAATTGCTACAAACAAGATGGTCACTAACAAATTGTTACACAAAACAAGGAGGCGAGTTAAATAATTGCTGCACTCCATCACACAGATCAGGGTAGAAGCACAAACATTTAAAAACTTAACGTGTTCCCTCAAATAATTTCATTACTAAAACAGCAGTTTTAAGTGCACGCATGCATCGCTATCTAGTTGAATTACATGATTAAAAATATGCATATTTTTAAATTACTCTGGGGCTATGAAGTACCACATTACCTGGAAATTAATGGTCTTTCCCTTTTCATGATAAACATCCTACACTAAGGAGGAAAAGGCTGCAGAGGAGGTTACACTCTTACCTGCAGGGCGCTCTCCAGGCACCTCTGCCACTCATACGCATACCTCTCACTTTCCTATATGAAAGAGAAGGGTAGTCTGAATCTCATTTCAACACACAATTCCCTTTCTCCTATCACAACAGACATACAGAAGACGTATATTTAAAGAGATTATTTGCAAGTTATCCATGAAAACTCCTAAAATACCTTTTCCTACCTTTTTTCCTCATTTTTTAATTAGTCTCTTTGTGTCCGAATTTTAAAGTTTGATTTCTGGGGCTCAAAACTAGATTCAAAAGGAAGAAGGTATACAAATGGGTAAAAGGTTGGGCTGCACATACCTACTCCCAACAAATCTGTTGCAGGTCTGCTGTTAGAGAAATGAGGATTAGCAGAATTTAACCGAGTCCTTTTACTATTTGCTCTCAATATGAGCAAGAGAAATAACTAACTGTTATACAGCCAAAAAAGGCCGTTTCCTAAAGCCAGTGGTCTCAGTGCCAAAACTGGGATTGGATTTTAGTTGCAACCAATTTCCAGTTATAGGCTTAGACTGCAAGGTCAAACGATTCAGACAACAGCATTTTTTTCCATGCCATGAGGCTTTAAAGCCAGAAAAGACAAAACAAGTTTTATTAATCATTTCTTGCTCATAAGAAGGAAACAAAGAAAAGAATCCTTCCTTTACGAACAGCAAACCAAAACACAAAACCTCACCCAGGTTCCATCTTAGGATCATACTCTAATTTCAAGCAGCTAACGCCCCAAAGGGCTGGGATACAGATACTGATGAAAGTCACTGCTGATTTACTTGTGTTCCAGGTAGCTCCTTACCTCAACCTCCCCAGTCAGGTCTTTGTATTTGTCCCGGATGACAGGCAGAGCAGGCTTCTCACTCAGAGTATTTGAGCGATCCCTAAATGGCTGTTCCAGAGCTGGTAAAGGTGAGGAGCGGCTTATTTCTCTGTCACCCAGGCTTAGGCTCCTTTTATGAGACCCTAAAAAGTTTGGAGATAAGCAAAACTATTCTTCTATTCAAAGGCAGCGACTACCGAAAATGCCCTGAGCGGTGCCAAGGGATGTGCTGCTCATCATTCACTCTGTGACTGGTGCAAACCAGTTCTTAAATTCTGACAAATTTTTGGCACAACACATTTTTTACTCCTAGAAAGAAATCAACTCCAAACACCATGGAAATCAGTAGAAGCTTGTTTCCAATGGTCTTTGAAACCGTCCTCATCAGCAAATTTATCATTTGATTGGAACAAATAGCCTCTGGTAAGTGTATGCATCACAAGCTTCTGACACAGAGCAGGCTTACCTTGAACAGACAGGTCAAAGGTCGCCAGCTCACTCTTGATCATTTCTTCGCTAGATTTCACCTTGCCTTGGGATGTTGCCACTAAGAAGTCAAATTTGCTGATTTTCGGCTTTTCACTTTGGAATTCTCCAAATTCATCTATGGATTCTCTCCGGATTTCAGAGGAGATCCCGCCGGCGAGGAAGTCTGCCTCTTGGTTTGGGTCAGCTGCTGCATCTCGTGCTTCTGACAAAGGTCTTGCAAACTCCCCAAAGTCTCCATTATCATCATCACTTGGACCACTGGATATTGGTCCGGAGTCTTTAAAGTTTGCAAAGGCTGCAAATGAAACATCCTGTAAAGCATCTTCACTAGAAAACGTCGTCACTTTGGAAACAGTTGTCATGGTGATGTTTTCTGAGCTGCCAAACAAGGTCTCCTTCTTCTGAAGAACAGAAGTAGCTGCAGAGGATCCACTTCCTGAAGCCTGGGCAAAGGAGGGCTTCTTGCCTTGCTGAATGTCGTCTTTGTCAGACCAGTCATAGCTTGCCAGGCTGCTGACTGCAGACCCACTGTTATAGCTTCCAAACGGGGCACATTTTAATTCGTCTATATCTGAGAAAAACAAACCCCTACCATTAGAAGCTGAAGTTCAAACATCAGTCTCTTGAGACCGTCTAGAAGTAAAAGCAACTTAAGAGCCTTAACAAACTGCAGAAGCAAACACAGTGAATCGCTGTTTTGATGAGGTTTAGAGTTGCACAAAATCATCTGAAAAATACCTAAGCACTTAATACAAAAAACTCTCCACTTACTAAATGCAATCCTTAACCTCTGAATATTATCTTATATTTTAAGCTGAAAGTCACCATGCAAAGAAACACTGAAAGCAACGTGTCTAGACGGTACGGAGCACACAGGTCACCAGTTCAGTTTCCTGAGGCTGGCTACAAAACCTACAACCAAAACATGAACATGAGCAACGCAAGCATCCCCTTAGTTCATCTTAAGAAAAGCAACCACACAGAAAGCAAGAGCAGCTTCCCCACCCTCTCCAGGAAAGTGTTAATAC
Organism: Lagopus leucura; assembly: GCF_019238085.1. Lineage (NCBI taxonomy): Eukaryota > Metazoa > Chordata > Aves > Galliformes > Phasianidae > Lagopus > Lagopus leucura. The sequence goes on from NW_024962276.1 coordinate 8,476,706, forward strand.
ACCTAAGTTTTGTATTGATGCTTTGATACAATGTACAGAAAGGTGCTGCGAGAAGTTACAAGATATAAAGTTGCATCTGAGCTTCTCACAGCTATGGCAATGCCGTGTGCCTCACTGCTGGAGGAGCACGTTTCAGAAACAACACAAACGTGGCAAACATCTTAACGGAATAGATAGCTCGTGAGAGCTAAGTACAGAGAAAACCCAATTATTTTGCAGAAAGCTCCAAGCACTTATACTCACCTGGCAATTACATGGGCCAACGGGCTTTTCTCCCCGCCATAAGGAGGTATGGCACACTTAACTGCCTACACTGCAGCCAGCAGAGGAGATTAGGGTCTGCCAGGGTGCACCCACTACTCATCCAACTCATCTTTCACATTCAGACTGAGACTGATCCATCGCGAAGGCACGCAGAGCCGGAGAGATGTCATTAAGGCATTTTAAAAAAGCCCTTCTGCACTGCACTTGGCAGTTGTTTTCCTGCATTAATGACTGTTAGCCTGGATCAGAGCCTCAGCTGCTGCTCACTGCCTACGGCCAAAAAGTCCCAAGGCAGGGCGGGCGCGAGGCAGCGCCGTGCTCCAGGCAGAGCCAAAAGCAGCGCGCCTTGAACTGCGCACAGCGGGCACAGCTGGGGCAGGGCAGGCAGGCAGGGAGCAGGCTGAGCCTCCAGCTGCCCTCTGGTCATTAATAGAGGATTAAGACATTTGAACCACGCATTTCTGCCTTTTGTACTCATTTGAGTGAGAGAGGAAAGCATGCCGCGCTTTAGGCTACCTTCCAGGCATGAGCCATATATACAGCTAATTAAAAAGACCAACAAAAACACGATAGAATGGTACAGTTTAATGGCTACGACAGCAAAGGGAACGTCCCTACGCAGCGTGTCACCTCTCAGGTTTTCCTAAGGGACAGTCCTCACACAGCAGCTGAGCATGGAGCACCTCCACAACTAACGTTACACCCTGAACACGTACAGAAGATTTCAAAGCACCATTTGAATACTAGATTTGTAGAGCAAGCAGTGCACAGGAGAATAAATAGAGATGAGAGCATCTGCTCATGGCAGAGCCGAACAGAAGAGGGCTCCTGTCTGGGAAGGGGCTGACCTGGGCTCCCTAATTTGTCCCGAGAAACCAAATCTGATGCCTTCTAATACAAGGCTTTGCTCAGAGAAGTTAAAGGAGAGTTTCACTGCCGTTAACAAGTGCTGGGATAACATCCAAACTGCCATTAACCCCGAGATCTCAACAGCACCACCCTGCACCAAGCACCCTCCTTTCTGACTCCAAAGCACTGCTATTGTTCCAGTGTTCACTGAGATACAGGAAGGAGAGTGAGATCCTACCACAGCCCAGCGTTGGCGGTGCCATCCAGAACCTGTTTGCCTCTCTGTGTGAATTCATGCAGACACGGAGCCCACCAGCATAGGCTTAAGAGCTGAGATGAAACATAGCAGTTCAACCCTGTACGTTTCCATGATTCGGATGCATTCACTGATTACAAAGCATTACTGCAGTGAGTAAACTTTCTTAGAGTTTTGCTCTACAGAAAGATACTGTTCAGAAACAAAAATTCTATGGCTGAAGCAATCCTAAAGCAATGTATTAGAAAGCACAGACATGAGAACGGATGTGCCGCTGCGTATAATTCAAGGCAAATTAGTTGTTATAAAAAATCTTGTTCTATTGAAGGAAAAAAAAGCTATATTTAGTTTGGTCGTGTGCTGCATTGGTCACAAATTTGGTCACGAATTCTGCACAGAAAAGGAAAATTGTGACCTTTGCCATAACAACAGCAAACGAAAGGCTTATCTCAGCTCCCAGCACATCTCCTGGGTCAGAAAGAGCTTCCCCGGCGGGGAGCAGAGCCACTCGCCATCACACTCATCAGCACAGAGCAGCTCACATGTGAAAAGCACTGCGTGGCTGAGCCCAGAGCACTCTCCACAGTGCAGAGCTCCATTATCAGCACAGATTGTTTACTAAGCGCTGTTACTTCTCTTAAAGGCCACAGATGCATTTAATGAATACAAATCTCCAGTTCAAATGCTGCAGTAATAACTGCTGATGTAACACAAACTTCATTCTGCTGTTATGGCAATCCACAAATCTGAAGAGAGGCGTGTGCATCAGGAATATTTTTTTCAAAGCAAGACGTGATTCAGTGGGACAAAACGTGAATTAATTCTGATGAAGCGCTGCATTTAGCAAAGACACCTGCTGCTGAGTTTCCACATTTCCTCCTGAAGGATCTGAACTGGTAAGCATCTAATTTTATTGAAAAAATAATAAAAAACAAAGACTGGATCTGTACAAAACTCTAAGGAAATACTTTCTTTTAAGGATACACGATCATTTTTTTCAGCTGAGAAGTGGTTTCTTAGCACTTTTTGGAGACCAGAGTGGACTGTGCCATGGAAGCAGGGCAAATTAAAGTATTCAAGCCACTGTGTACTGAGAAACCTCTAACTCTATCAATAGGGACGCATCAATAGATTTTACTGAACCACATCATAATAAAACAGTATTCCTTAGTAATCCCAGCAGACGCTGAGTTCAGATTTGTTCTAGAAATCCAAATGCTTTCACTCCAAATACAGATAAAACCACATGGAATTGGCACAGCCAGCTCTGCTTGGCAGGCTTACAAACACACACCGTGCTGAACACAACAGACCTGATTCCCAAAGCTCTTGGAGCTGCCTGGGGGAGGAAAGCAGCCATGTGCACACTACCAGAGCCACTCACACTGCACGGATGCAGTTAAGACAGTGCTTCCCAGTGTTATCTAATCTACTGAAGTACAGTTAATATGCTGTTTCCTAATGCTATCTAACCTGCAGAAAAACCTGACATCCTTCAGTGGAGCCAACCACAACAGCGTATTTCAGCTTCCAAGGATCAAGGTATGTCTGGAGGCAAATGACAAACCGCAGGCTTCCGTGTCCACCATTTGATCACTTAAGGAAAAGCCTGGGCAGCATTAGCTACATTCTAACAAACAGGGAAAAAAGGCAATTCTCAAGATTTTAACATATCTTTGTAATTGTAACCAACACATGACTCAGCCTGTTCCTCAGCTGGTGAAGTCTGGAAAAGCTCCAGCAACGAGATGTCCCAACAAACTCCTGCTGAACAGCAGTACGCAGCACTGCCAGCATGGAGAAGATACTTTAAAAGGAAGGAACAAGGAGGGAAAATCCTTCAAGCTTTTGGGAGTTAAAACCTTCACTCAGTTCCTTTTTTACCACGATGGACACTGCCCCACAGTGGCATCAGGACCCCACTGCCAGGGGCATGGGGATACATAAGGCTCTTACAGCTCTTCTGTTTGCAGAATTACACTAAAGGAGAGCAACCTCGTCAAGTCTGGACAAAATACAACAAGGCAGAGTCACCATCGCTATTGTCCTTCCTCCAGGTATGATTAGCTGAACAGATACTAATAGCATAAGCACAGCAGAATTCAGCCTCCCAGCTTTATGTTCAAGTCTTCAGTTTAAAAAGCTTTATGGCTAGACATAATGTGCTGCTTCTCTATAACAGGAGAGGTTTTTAAGTCTAAAGATTGGTGTAATGAAGAAAAATCCGGTTCTGGTGCGTTTTGCTCTTGTGGCAAGGAACATCGAAAACCCAGTCTGCTCTGGCACAGTGTTTGAACTTTATCCCACAGCTCAATTATTTTTAGCTTTTTACCTTGTCTGCTAATTTGACAATCATCCAAAGCGGTTGGTGGCCCAGGATTTGGAAGAATTTGAAGTGACACAGAATTCTGCAACACAGATTTACAGCTGTCATTTGTGTTCAAAAGCACTTCAGTATTCGGCAAGCCAGGATTTTCAAAGCAGAAACATGAAGCAGGCCCCATAGTGCAGGGCACCCATTAACTCACTCCCGATCAGCTAAATAAATATCAGAATCCTGTTTAGAGATCTCTCACCAGCAAAGGCCTCCCCAGCAACACGTTTCCAATTGGCCCCAGCAAAAAGTGGTGTTGTGGCCTTGGCTGGCAGCAGGGAAGCGCAGACAGGGGAGGACAGGACAGAGGCCCTTCTGTGCTCGGTCCCAGTCAGCACGGAGCCCTCCAGGGCACGGCACAGAAGCAGCCCTGCTATGCAGACCGCTCCTGCTGCCCATCCTGCTGTGCGGGGCAGCAGCTCACCCACACACACGCTGGCTCGAGGGGATACCATAACTTTAAACTTTGTAATTTTGGGTTTTTTGTTTCCTCTCCAGGAAAAAGAGGTAATGCTGCTGGACTGCAAACAAATCACACGCCCCCACGTTTTCAAAATATGCCAAGATAATATTTATTAACACAGCAGGACTTACAGATCACAAAAGATAGTGATACACAGGAGCTCAGAAGGGTGTTATCAGAATAAAGCATGCAGGTCAATACTTGCAGAAGAGAGATATCAAAGCAGATCTGAGAAGGCACATTCACACAGGAAATGTTTAGTTGAAATTAGACATTAGAAAAGCAGCAAAAAACCTGAAGTTGATTAAAATATACAGAGATCTCCAGTAATGCCAAAGAAAAAGGTATTTTACAGATTTGTAAGTGCAGCAAAGTGGATAACCCTTTGAGAATACCCCGAGCAGGTACGCTCCGACTGCAGCGTTCGACAGGATGCAGAACAAATCAGGTTTACAGAAATGACGAGGCGTTAATTAAAAAATGCTCGAGTCCCGGAGCGAAACATAAATTTGGTTGAAAAGAAGCAGCCCGGTTCAATTAACAGCATGCAGGCAGTGCTCAAAGGGTTATATGAAGTATATGCAAGAGAAATCAGGCAACATTAGTATAATCCACCTTCCACACAAAGAATTATAACCAAGTTTAAAGAGACAGTATCCCCTTCGGAGAGCAGAACTGACAGCCTGGCTTCCCGCACAGCTCCAGCGCAGCCCTGGGAGCGGCCAGGCAACGTCCTGCAATTCCCAGAGCCAGCGACCCACCTGCCCGGCCCACAGCCTCACACCAGCCACACTCAGCAGAGCTCCATACTGGCACATCGGGGACGCCCAGTCGTCCTCCAGCAGCCCCCACCTGCGGCTCCGCGTCGCTCGGGGTGCCGCGCATTGCTTGCAGTCAGCAGCGAGCACTGCAAGGGATACTGTCCCTTTTGACATCGGATTTACAGGTCAAAAGAAGTGGAGAAAAAAAAAACAAACTGCTTTTTAAATTATGCAAACTGAAAAAAAGACTTGAACATTAGCAGTTCGTAGCTTGAGATGCATCCAACATACACAAAGGAACAGTGAGCACAGGAGTACTGGTAACAGCGCAGAGCACGCTCCGCTGCGAGAGCCAAACAGAATTAAATAATGGAGTAAAACTCTCCTCGTGGAAAAAACACCTAGCTTGGCACCATAAGAGAATACAGACCTGTTTGAGTTTAATAAAAATAGCTTCTAATTAATACTTCAAAGTCCAAAAGTTCAGCAAGGAGCACATGATCGCCTAACCCCCTTAAACAAACCGAGAAAATCCCTCCTGCCACAAAGGGAAAATCATTCATCACTGATTTCTGTGGCAAAAGCTCACATACTGTAGAAGAGCTACATAAGTCAAGCTACCACCAAAAGAGGCTAGAAAAATATTACGAAAAAGTGCTTTCAAAACCAAAGTAAACATTCAAGAATACACGGTAGGTGCTACGTTTGACAGCTCGCTCAACTTGGAATTTCACCAAGCAGCCATATGAAAACTAAACGTCTTTGCTAATAAAGTTATTCCTGATATTTTGTACCCTGTCATAGAGTATCTTCCATGTCAAAGTTGCCAACTTAGTTTTCTCTCCCCTACTTAAAAATAGCATATAATGCAAAATTACAGTACTGTATATTTTTTCTACCCATATCTGCAAAAATGGAAGAAATATTTCATCTGAGAATTACCAATTCTTGCAGTAACAGCTTTTACGTTTGCAGTTTGTATGCTCCCTCCTGCCCAGAAACGTCTCTGGCTGCGTAATGCTTTTCCCTAGAGCACAGTAATGGTTCCCATATTATTGAAGGCCACAGAACATTCCACTACACCTTATCTTCCTGTGTGCACATGAAAAGAAAAAGCAGGACACTTGGGAAATTTCATGATATGCAATCAGGTTGGAGATGGCTAATTCGTTCTCTCAGGAGTACTTTCAAAAAGGGAAATTAAAGAAGGTAAAAGCTTGTTAAGGATAACATAGAAGTCCTGTGGTTTTACATTGAGGCCCAAAAGCCATCAATCATGACATCAGCACTTACGGATCCTCTGCACTATCATTCCAATGAGGGTTTTAATTCTGCAGTGTACACGATTCCTGTGGTCCTGCAAAATACTGGCTGTGCTGATGAGCCCCATGAGAACGGGGATACAGCAGTTTGATTAGACAGCTTTTGATTAACAGCGCATCTGAGTGTCTGCCTTCCCTTTCAGCAGCACAGAGAGGGTTAAGACCCCAAGCCGAACGCTTTGTTGAAACCAAGAGATTAAAGTGAGACTCTCTGCTACTCATCTTGCTAATATAAATGGAATGCTGTTGTTTGCATTAGAAAATTTTCCACTCAAATTCCTTAAGTGACAGTCGCTAACGGGGATCAGTAAAATGAAGTCGTCAAATCTCAAAAATAAATGGGAATTGAGTTCAAACTGCTCCATCTATTTATAGTCATCTAAGACAAGAAATAAATGCTGCCCATTTAAGGGGCTGTTGGCTAGCAGGTGCACAGATTTAGAAGCCTTTCGCTACTGAAAGACTAGTGCATAATACTGTAACTTAGCACACAGAAGAATACTGATATCTCCATCACCTATGTTACCAGAGCAATCTAACCAATTCCTCACCTGCTGCTGGCGGATGCTGGCCACTAACTGTTGGCAAATCCAAAGAGCTATCAGACATGACATGCTTAAGATCTCCTTCCACATCAGTCAGTTTCATGTCAAACTGAACAGACAACGCATCTTCAGAATCCTCCTTGCCAACGCTGCTGCCACCAATAGAAGGGAGATCCAGAGACTTCACCGAAGCAGAGTCTTCTTTGGCCTGCTTGAAAGCTGCGACTTTGTCCACCAGGGACTTCTCTGCGCTGCTGCACGTGGAAGAAAACTTGTTTGAGTGAAAATCGGCAAAATCATCATCGCTCTTCACTGAGGAGAGCGTGCTGTCCTTTGTCTCCTCAAAGCCTGCTCCAGAGCCTTCCAGAGAGAGCTGCTTGAAGATGTCGTATTTGGTGGGCGTAGCGGCGGTGGCCGAGTTCTGCCCACTCCTCCCTGTGCTGGCAGATGAGCCGGGCTGAGGAACAGGGCTGGTCTCTGCCTTAAGTGCATTGTATTTGTCATCTGGTTTTTGTTCAGAAAACCCACTGCTGTTGTTGAAAGCCATGAAATCTGCAAAGTCGTCTTGTCCGCTGGCCGATGCGCTATTAGAAAACTCCCCAAAAAGGTTGAACTCTCCAAACTCATCAGCTAAGCTCGAGCTTTTGCTAGGTGCTGGCTGGGCAGTGGTGGATGGTGGTGGGGGAAAGGAGGATGGTTTTGAAGCATTAAATGCAGGTGGAAAGGACAGCTGCTTGTTTTCTCCAGTAGAGGAAAAGAGGTCCAAGTCTGCTAGGTTAAAAGAGGCCTTAGCTTGCGTTTGCTGTTTCGACTGGGCAGGTAAGGAAGGGAAGGAAGTGGGGAAGGTTTTGTCCTTTGTAGGTGGCTCTAATGGCGAGATGCTGTCAGCGGTTTTAAAATCTGTGAAGCCATCATCGGTTCCTGCAGCCTTGAATTCTGCAAGGTTATCTCCTGACAGGGAAGCAATGAAAAAGTACTAAGATACTGCAGTGACTGTGAATACATCATACACCATGCAAGCAAGCAACTGATTTCATGCCATGTCAGGCAAACTGTTTAAACTAAGTCCTCAGGATGCACAACGAAATGCAAACAACTTCTGTGAGCAACACACGTTTTGAGGACAGCAATTCCAACAGTCATTCCAGAAAAAACCAAACACCCTTACACCTGACAAACAGCCTCAGTAAATGCAAGAAGTCAGGCACCTTCCTGCTTCTGCTATGCCTGGTTAGTTTTCCTAGGAAGCCTGGAGATGGACTTCCACATGAAAGTGATTAATCGTGGAATGATTAATTGTAAAACATGGAAACCCTCAGCTAAACCTATTACTGAATGTGAGATAGTGTAATAATAATGTAAAAGTACTTAAATATTAGATAGCAACGTTTCCATTGAATTTATTTTGGTGTGCTATGCATTTTTTTTCCTATTTATACACTATTTTTAAAAATTTGCACTATTTATTTTAAACTTGAAAATCAACAAATGCTGTTTAACCCATTCACCAGCATGTATTTACTTAGATCATTTGTAATAAAATGTACTCATACTCTGAAATTACAAGTGTCCAATAAACAGATTTTGTTCTATTTTAGAAACACACCATTCCCTTTTAATTCTTTAGTCACCACACAGTGCCATGCTTTACATTACTTTAACCAAGATCTGAAAGACTCCTCCATAGAAGTGGAGTAGGGGACCATGACTGTACCTGACATCCTGCTGTGCTCCCTTCCCTCCAAACCAATTCACTTGGCCCAACGACAGTGCAAGTATTGGTGAAATTGCTATTTGCTTACTAAAACTAGAACATCACAGCAAATTACACTTACTGATGAATTGCAAACTTTTCCATTAGGAAGGTAAGCTGGTGAAAGGGTTAAGAATGGTCAGACCTGGATAGCAGGCACATACAGTCATTTCCCATATCTTAGGACATATGCAGAAAGACATACTTCATTGCATTGCATGCATTTAATCCTAAAAGCAAGCACTGAACATGGAAATTTCACAAAAGATGGCAAGAGTTTCAAAAAAGTGTCTGAAAAAGAGAATTTCCCCTTTGAAAAATGTGGAGAAGGAATGAACCAGGGAAAGCAGTCTTATCCCAGAACCTACAATTGTTTACTAACAAGAAACCAAAATACTGGCCAAAGTATAACTCTGTGGAAGCCAGATTAAATTTGTAATACATTTATCTCCTGATATGTCTATTGATATATGAGAAAGTAAAATTTACGAGTAACTCACACTGCATAAATGATACACACAGATCTGGAAAAAGCTTAGGGAGGGACTGCTTGTATAATCACAGCTACTACGTCTCACATGCCATCCACCTTTCACTTTTCCCCAGTCAACAAAAATCAATTAAAACATATTTCAAAATGAGTGACCACATTTGTTCTTAGGGCAAAGGCCATAAAAGGTTTAAGTTCTGCCCTGACCATTTTGTACAGAAGCATCTTATTCTTCTTCCTTCTAAGAATCCTGACTTGAAACAGACAAATTCTAACCACGCTGTTATTTTAACATGAACCTCAGAAGCATCCAGAAGAGATCCTGTCTTCCAGAAACACAGTCTGTGGATTGCCCAAGAGTCACTGCACTATTCTTTCCAGGATGTTTCCTGATAAATTGTTTGGAGGAGCAGAGGGACCATTATTCTGCAAACCTAGCAATGGGAATTCTACAGCTCATGGAGAACCACACACACACACACACACACACACACACACACACACATACACAAAAACCCTCACAAAAACATCAAAACCACCCCCAGAGCCCCATCCTGCTTACCTCCATACTTGCTCTCTGATGGCTGCTCCAATTCACGGAAAGCACTGTACTTGTCTCCAGAATCTTGCAAATATGAGAGAAAGAAATACATTTACTTAAACGTTATGAATCCATAGTGTAAATTTTACATTGGCATGATTACTCTGATTTTTTACATTAACTTTTAATCAATGCTGAAACAAGACATACAAAATGCTGTAATAAATTGCCCAGAGTAGTTGCATACTTTCCCTTTTACCTCCAAAAGTCGCTGTACTTTCTGGCTTCTCAGCTGCAATTCCTTTAAACGCAGCATACTTATCAGCTGATGAGAGTGCCTTGTTACCTGGGAGTGGCATGAGTAAAGAAGGAACACTAAAAGCAAAAGAGATAAAAGCAAAGGTTCTTGATTTATCCACAACAAATCTACACTTCCAGGTTTCATTGAAAGGACCCTCTTATTTTGACTACAGCTTGGATCACCAGACTAAAGCTTCTACCCTAAGAATTCTGAATTTCTGTCAGTGCACACCTGTGAGTTTAGATAGGCATCTATTCAGCAGCATCAGGGTTATTCCACAGTTACTTCATGTACTTTACCTTTTGCACATAAACACACACCACTCTATACAGTAAAACTGCCATCATTACCTAACATCACACTAGCAATTGCTGAAAGATTTAGCAGATGCTTGCTTCCACACAAGCATCCTTACCATTTGCAGCATTACAGAACATCCTTTACATAAGAACGATGTACTTCACCTCCAGTATATGTCACTCAGTACTGTGCACATTGAAAACATGAATGAATTGCCATGGCATCCTCTGGCCTGAAGCAAGAATCCTTCTAGAGCCACTTACATCTCCTTACCAGCAGCCCACAAGCACACACAAAGCTAGCACTTGCACACATGTGCTAATGATAGTCGATGATGCTTGCAGAGAGGCAATGCAGTGTCAAAAAATACAGCTTCTGTTAAAATAATTAAAGTTCACATGACTGCAAAGCAGGCTATTAGATATGCAATCTTGGCAAATGTAATCATTACTCATCTGTACTCCACAGATGGCTTTTTTTTTTTTAATTTTAAATAAAGCTCCATAAGCATTGAGATTATAGGTTATTGTAACCTTGTGTTTGTTTCAAAATCAAATGCTTTCACAACTTTACAACTCAATAAAAAGAATTGCTGCAATGAAGAAACGTCTTTTATTTTTTTCCTTATGATCCCCTACTTTCCACTATGGAATTTAAAAACAATGTTTCTGTTGGAACTTTCACTACCCTAATAGCTGTTACTGCAAAATGAGATCTGACATATACTTAAACCACAGCCCCTTCAAATACACGTGGCATTATTGACTGACATCAGCAAAATTAAATCCCTTCCATGGAATGTCATTAGGAACAGTGTCACCGAGCAACCTGTTTTAGTATCCCCAGCTGACAGCACTGTTAAGGAAGCATCCAGTAATCACTGCTTACCTGCAAAGCTAGACAATAGTTCTGTCTGCAACTAAGGACAGACAGCTCAATACGCAGAAAATAAGTATGTCTACAATTAGATACCTATGTAAAATCTTGCCACGTGCAGTAGGATTAAACAACACTTTGAAATTTTATTGTCACAGGACTTTGAAAGATTGATTTTAAACTCTCAAAGGCAGTAAGTACACATTTTATTGTGCCCAGTTTGTCTGATCCAGAATTACATTTTGGCTGCCTCCCAAACAAACAGCCAAGACTGTTAAAGACTGAATGAGATCCAGATTTATAGTCAGCAATCAAAAGTTTATGTCTTGGCCAGAGAACCACAGAAATAAAACCCTGTCCACTGGAGTTCTCATTCATTTAAAAGTACAGTGTCAGGCTCTTGACATGAACGCTAGGTTCCTTCTTCAGGGTCTGAAGAAAGGCCTTGGTGTCAGCAAATGGTTTCTACCAACTCCACCAAACACTGGGTCAGACTATTAATGGAAGCATACAACATCAAAGGCAGAACTCCTCCGCCCTTGTGATTCTTTCTGAATAGCTTCATGTTAGATTTTTGCCTGAATGCACGGTATGAAGTAACTTTCAATTGCCTGTGCAATAATATAAACACTTGAACACTTATCCACATGCCCTGCATATGCAATTTACCTCAGCGTGGTGACTGGAATGGTAAAAACTGGGCAACCACCTGTGGCACATCAAATGTCATTTTGGATTTAGAAAGCCTAATTGTAGTTGTAACGATCTTGAAAAGAAATCCTCAGAGGAGAAGTCAGGCGACAGAAGAAAATTACAGGCTCGAAAGCTACCCACAAAAGAGGAAAACATTTATTTTCTTAAAAGAATTCTAAAATACTGAAGGAGTGGAAATGGAAAGATCTGCTACCTGCTCCGCTGCTGTGAGCTGGCTGCTTTGGAAGAGCCAGCTCCATCCCCTTGGAAATCAGTGAAAGAGTCGTCTAGGGAGCCAGACTTTGAAGCATCCTGAAACTCCTGGAAGTCATCATCTTCTGGTTTTCCTACCTACATTGCAAATACGAAAATTGATACACTGCTGCCTTTCCAAACCATCACACAGCATAAGAGCAGTTCAGAGTAACGTGATCAACTTCAAACATAAAATCAGAATCCACAACCCTCTCAACACGAGTGAGCAAACTCAGTCTGGTCAGCGTCCCCTCTTCGACCGCACCCCGGGGTTCATCTAAAGCCACCAGGCAGCTCGGAAACAGGCCGGCTGTCCCTGCAGGCCCACGGCAGCCGCGCAGAGCTCTCACCTGGCCGGGCGGGTAGGAGGGCGCAAAGGCTCCCGCTGGTGGCGCTGCAGCTCCGCCCGCTGGCGCCGCTGCCGAGATGCCCAGGCCCATCACCGGCGGCCCGATGCTCAGCGGCAAGGAGGCGGGCGGCCCCGCGGGCAGCAGGGGCTGCTGGCTCACTGCGGCAGGCAGCGGCATCGGAAACCCGGATAAAGTAGGAACGGGGGCAGCTGGAAACTGGTTTAACATATCGGGACTCACTGCAGGGATTCCCCTCTGCAAAGGCAGAAAAAGAAAAGACAACCATATGGGACACGTGAGCAAAAAGGCATACTGCACTCACTCTCATTTCGAGCTTCTGTTACTGAAACTAAGAAAGAGCAAGGTTCCTTTCCAGCTTCAATTTCATCTTCTAAAACAAACCAAAAAAAGCACTCAAGATCCTATACTAAAAGAGTGAGTCCTATCCAGCTCCCTGGCTGCTGGGTTTATGCCAAGGGCAATGACAACTTACTGGCTGAGCAGAGGCATTTGACAGCATTTTTGTCCAGCTCTCAGTACATCAATCTAGTGCGCGTTGGCAAGAAAAGCCATGCTGAAACAGGTGGGCACCATACACACCAGTCCCACAAGATCGGCTTGGATCTTTATCTCAGATTTCATACAGGGCTGGTATTTGGAAATAAGCTGGTAAGAGATAATGCTGTGCTACCAACAACAGAAGCCCGAAGTTCACGCTCCGCTGGTTCAGGAGGAAAGTAACAAGTTTACTTGTTACATACTTATTATTCATAGACTGAAGGGATACAGAATCCCTTGAGGTTTGAGGAGATCAACTGTGTAACAACAAAGAAAAACATTCAGAACTTTCCATCAGAAATACACACACCTACTGCAGTTTGGTAGGTATATTTAAGAACCATCTTCAGCTGACATTAAAGGAGAAACTAGGATGTAAGTACTGGGATGTAATTACAGTCCTCTCGAAGCTACGAGGGAAGTTTCTCCTCTGGATTTCAGAAAAGCAGTATTTTTATTACAGGTGTGGTGCACAACCCGCCTGCAGCAACAAGCAGTCACGGTGGATTAGCCAAGGGCACTATCTTTGCACTATCTTTGCACTCTAATCACCAGAGCCATACCTGAGTTACTGCTATCATTGCCAGGACAGCATAGAGCTCTTCTTTCGTAAGCTTCCCAGGGGTGGTTCTATTGGCTAGAGCCCATATCTGTCCAAGAGTCTCTCTGGGCAATCCAGACGACATCAGTATGGGATACAGCTTAGCAGTATCTATCCCAGCAGGAGTCAAAGTTGTCTCTAAAATTTTCTTATACAATTCTGTTACAAAGGAGTCACTATTAGTCAGGCAGTTTGCTTTTTTCAAGCAAATTTAAGGTTGCTTTTCTACATCAAATTCCTAAATCAAATTAGTAACATGCAAGAGTGTAAGGTAAGGCAACAGCATTCAGGCACTGCACACTGTCATTCCTTTTCACCTAAACATGTTAGTGGAAGCTCTTTGTGCACAAGTTTAAACAATCAAGAATAATATTTTATACAAAAGAAAGTTAGTGCTTTATTTCAAAACATGTTTCTGTAACAGAATTGTGGGATAATCCACATCAAAAGAGTCCTAACAGCTTCACGTATTCAAACTTCAGTGTAATCAATATTGACTGCAGCACTTCATTGTTTCCAATGTTACTTGCATGTATAAGGTAAATAGTCTTAGGAAGTGAACTGCTTAATTACAAGAGATGCCAAAAGCAGTCCACCCATGAAAGCAATTGCAGCAGCAGCAGCAACTTCTACTAGTGTGACCTGCTTTCACAACAATTCTAAACATTTAACATGCTTGACGAAAATCCTTTCTCCAAGTGCAGGTAAATATCACAAATATGTATCTCAGCAAAAAAAATGAATTCATTTGATGGCTGAAGAAAAATGCTTCAATCACAAACAAAGGCAATGTAAGCACACGTGTTCACACTTCACGTTGCCCACTTCAATATCCACTCTCCCTGCTTACCTGGAACCAAGCTATCGTTGTAAATCCAAGGAGGCATCATTTGCTGAATTGGATCCTGCGAAGGGAATACTCCTACACCTAAAGGTGTTCCATTTAGTAAGAAAAAGAAAGACACAGTTGCATTAAGACAAACAGATTCAGAGCATAGAGGTCTTTGAGACTAGGTCTTAGCTTGTCAGCATCATTTAGCATTTCAAGCAAAGTTTTCAGAGGAAAAGCAGCTACTGCATAATATATTTCAACATAATGGCTTGGGGTAGCAGCAAGAGTACTGCCATGTACACAAAGAAACAAGGAGCTCCTCATCTGCCAAATTTCTAGTTGCACAGAACTCGTCTCATAACTTCTTACAGTTGCACAACAGCAGTTCTGTGCAATATAAGCTGAGCCTTCCCACCACTATGGGGGCTACTGGTGGAAAAACAAATTCATACTTATCCAAAGGGAAGCGTAAGAACCACTCACAACCAGAAAATCCTTAGCAGGGAAACACACAAACAGCCCATCAACCTGGATCTCAGCAAGTTCTTTTCCCATGCTCACAAAAACGTATCCTTTGCCTCACTGTTCAAAAGAAATCACAGCTGTCTTCACTACTACAGATTTCCATGTGATCTGCCACAACTGTGTCTCTGTCAATCAGTTACTCTCTTCTCCACTACATTAACTCTCACTGACCAAGCACACAGTAGTCATCTTCAACAAAATCTGAACTAGAAATAAAGCTGGTGCAGCTTTTGAAATGGCCTCTAAAATACAAATAGTTTTAGACATAACGCCGTGAGTGGCAAGTGTCTGGGAAAGAAACATTTCAGAGAGTGCATCTGTTTCTCCAAGAAAGAGGGCAGAATATTGCAAAACAGAAAACCTGATTAAACAAAGGTGTTAAACGTGATTACAGCAGTAAACTCATGTGGAGAAAGTCCAGAGCAAAATCACAGCTGTTACTTTTAGCAAGGAGCAGGAGGCCCTGGCATATTATTCAAGCAGGCATTCAGAGCAAAATTATGCAGAACTGGTCTTACAATTAGTGTACAGAGTGTTAGCATTCAAGCAGCATCTTATTAAATTCCATTAAATGTTTCATTTGCTCACCACACTCTTCAATTGCTATGTTTTGTTCTGAAGCCTTGTGCACCTCTGCAGCAGTGGTACCACTTTCATGTCCACCTACAAGAGCCCAGTCATTGATGGCTAGACTGGGACGAGCTTGGCCTGCAGCCGAGGCTTTGTGCCCAACTTCAGATGCTTTAAGTTTGGTTTGCTCCTGTTCAGATTCATTTAAGCCATTATCTAAGACTTTCTCCTCCAAGGAAGAGCCTGAATGAACAGCAGGAGGAAGTATTTATATTTTGTTATTAAGCACCCAGATTGCAATTCCACGCCTTCAAAGAAGTATTACTGGTACCAACAGACGATCAGACGAGGACCTGTCCCATCTCAGAGCAGCACCACTGCCCTGCTCAAATGCTTTCGTGGCCCAATTCTGCTTTTCACTTGCTACACACACACACAACAAATTCAACCAATGGACAGAAACACACAGGGAATACACGAAACCATTCCCTGTGTTAGGAATACCATTGCATAATCACCTGGATCGTGCAAAAGAATGACTTAAGGCTCAGGTCAGACACCCACTTATAAATGCTAAGTTCTTCATGTCAATCTTACCTACACCTGCTTAGCCTCCAAGAGAGGAAGCACGCAAGCATTCCACATCAGCACAGTAATTATTTCTTATACCATCTTTTCAGCTGTTCTATTACACAGCCTTCATACAGTGCCAGCACACAAGACTTAATATATCTGAGATGTGCCAGATGCATATTTAGCATCCTTCAATCCACACAACTTGCTTTTACAGCGCAGTTCTAAGAAAAGCAGGAAGGGACATCATTCCCCAAGGATCAGCAGGCTTCTAATTCACTGCCTATATCTTTCAGCCAGACTGAAGGGAAAAAAAACAACAACAAAACAGGTAAAGGCTCTCTGTAGCTTTACAACAAAAAGTGATATTGGGAAAAACAAAATAAAATAAAACTTCAGTTACCTGTTTTATGGATACTGGGTGAAGATGCAGAGGTAGGAAAAAAGGGAACCTGCCCAGCTGTACCATGCAGGATGGATAACACTGGAGTCTGGGTTGGAGGGAGAGGTTGGACCACAGCCTTTTCTGAAAGCAGTTGTCCAGCCTCAGCAGAAAGGAAAGGCTGGAAAGGCTGAGAGGTGGGCTGAGGCACCGCTCTGGGGCTTTCAGTAGGCCCTTGTATAAAGTCACTAAATTCTTCATCATCAAGAAAAGCAGAGTGGGAAACAGATACAGCAGAATGGGATGATGATGTGGGATGATCTGTAAAATGGAATGAACACAATGCAAAGTGATCAGGAGGAAAGTTTTTAGGAGGAAAAGCAGGGAAAACGGCAAATATAGCTATAAATAGCAAACAAGTGAGGAGAAACAGCAGTGGACGTGATTTGACAGAGGTGAGAAGAGTGACTACTGTCAGCACAGCAAACACATGAGGTAAAGCTGAGCAGCCTCTCCCGACCATGCATCTTCTCTCCCAGATGTAAATACTTTGACTGAATCTTGATTCTTAAAACCAGCTATGGAAATACCGCATTTGTTGTACACAGATTGGGTCAAAACAAATCAAGAGGAAATATTTCAAACTAGAGATGCTGTGTGGATGTCAAGGTGAGGGAAACGTTCCCCCTCAGAGATGTGCTTTATCCTCAGACACTCAGCAATAAACCTTGAGATACAAAAGAAACACAATATTCCTTCAGACAGTTTTCTGTGGATGCCTTTCCTAGTCACCCACTCCAACAGAGCAGGATGGGAAATTTAACAAGCAACGGGAGAATGTGAGGAGACCACTTGGAACTTCAAAATTATCAAAGAGCAAATCCACAGGAGAGATAAAGGTTTTACATGTGAAAATTCTTGTCCAGATAAGCCGCATTTGGGCTACGCAGAGCGAGCTATGCCTTAACCCAGAAGAAATTTCTAGTAATAATTGTTACAAACACAGTAATTACTGAGAAGAGAGAATACCAAAGGCTTTGATTTGACCATGCCCAGGCAATGGTGGAAAAAAAAAAAAAGCTATTACAGTACTCTGAAGTCTTTACACAAGGTTTTGATCATTCCTAACACTTACATAGCACTTCTCAGCTTCAAAAGCTCTCTGCAAAACATTAATTATTGCTTTGACTAGAAAGGAACTCAATTATAAGAGTTAGAATGGAAGTATAAAGAAAGTTATTAACACTGGGCTTAACATCCATTATCAATTCCCCTGATATTTCATGGTAAGCATTTCATATTACATTTTCTTTTAAAGATCATCAAGTCTTCCAATGAAAGCTGAAATCTAGTATCTCACACCAAGTGTGTGAACAGTTGTTAGGATGACACTCAAGTTTACAAAACATTAATACATCCACTTTACATCATCAAATAAAAACACTTCTTTCAGTTGGTTCCTTCTGCCGAGGACTTCAAATATTAGTTTTATTTTCAGTTGGAAGAGAGGAAAATGACAAACCTGGCTTTTTCGGATGCGATGCTGGTGTTGGATGCATTTTAGCATCCCTAGAAAAACCATCTAGATTTCCTTTAATGGCTTCCAGTGCATCATCTCTGCTTTTTTCACCTGTCTGAAACGTTTTGGAAAAAAATAAAATAAAATCACAGCACAGTTCAGTTTCCTTCCAATACCCACACTTGTTCAGTACAAGATTTAGCACTGCCTACTGTTAAATCAAACCCTTCTTTTTCCAGCAACACCCGAAGCTTATTAACAGTAACTCCCATATTTAGAAAGCTGTATTTTGCAGGCTACACAATAACAGCGCCTTTCAGTCTTCCAGCAGACACTTTATGTACAGAAATAACACATAAACCTTGTTCAGTTATTTGTAGTCTTACAGATAAGGGCCTCAGAGCTCACTGGAACAGCCCGAAACTTTGGATAAAGTTAACAATCATGCCACCAAATGTTCTCTTCTCTGGAAATCTCAGTCTGTTCCCAAATGCTACACTTCAGGTTTGTTCAAATTTATTTTACAAAAGTTGGTTTTCATTTACAGACTTTGTTTGCATTGCAACAAGAGTGTGCAAGTGACTGAATATTCCAGATGCTTTCCAAGATCTGATGTGTCCTGCAAGCTCCCCACTCACTTCCCAAAATAAAGCACTCCACTAAAAGCCACTGAAAGCCTCAAGGAAACCAACGTGGCCCTTGCTGTTGAGGACCTACCTTAGGTTTCACACTGCTTAAAAGCCTCAGCTTTTGCTTCTGCTCTTCAAACTGGCGCCGTTTTCGTTCTTCTTCCAAAAACTTCTGCTGGTGCTCAAACCTCTTTCTGAAATGATTAAAAAAAAAACAAACTATAACCAATTTTTCATTCAAGTTTCCACATCCAACTTCTGCTAGATTTTTTTCCATTTCTTTTGACTCAACTTCAGCTGGCTCGGTGCATACCTCCACTTTCCCTCAGAACTGTTCAACAGCCACTGTTAATTTTATAGGTTGCCCTCAAGTGCAATGAATTACCTCAAAACTGTTCCACAATACTAAATGAACTATTTTTCTAGAGAAACGATGGTTAATATTTCTGCTATGAGGACTGCACCTCCAGACCACGTCTCCCCCTGAAAATAAACAAGCCAACAAGCATAAATAAATAAGAACAATCCCCAGAGCAAATAAAGCATCACTTACTGCTGCTCCTCTGCAAACTGCTTCTGCATGTCAGGGCTGTACTGCGGGGCTGCTGGGCGCATCCCTATGAAAGAAGCCTGTCCCATGTAAGGCATTCCAGTCGCTGGCATTGGCCCTAAGGACATGCCACCCTAGAACAAAATTAATAATACAGCTTCAAGGTTTTTTTCCTCCAGAAACAAAGCCCAACCACTGACAATTACATCCTGCTAAATGACAAACCAGGTAGATCTTACAAAATTCAGAGCGTAACAACTGCTGTGACAAGCATGGCACAATGCAGTGGCCATTCAGTAGGTGGCACTCTTCCCTCTCAATGGATGAGCTACAATTCTTAGGGGATTTTAGACAGCACGATGGCTTTCTGGGCAAACACAGAAAATGAAGACAAAATCGACACAATCTAGGTGAAACCATTACAGGCATCCTAACCTGCATCACTAACAGATCCATGCACTTGGGTTTCCTTGTTTGTTTCATTTTTAATGCAGTTTCCTACTCTAAATGATTACAGAGTACTTCTAAACTCCATGCTGGGGGTGCATGCTCCTAACCAACAGCTGCTGCTGGCCAGACTGGCTCTGATCACTTCACAGAAAAAACTCATTTGGGCATCCAAGGGGGCAGACAATACAGAGCAACAGCACCAGGAGCCTCAGCCCAATGGACTGCATGAAATGAGGAATATTTGGTGATAGACATATCCTGGTGTGGTGGCAGTAGCAAAGCTTGCCTAATATAGGAGGAGCCAAAAATTAAATTACTTCTATTATCATTCATTTTGTTTTTGCTATCAGAGCACACAGAAAGAGAACAAGTGCTACTATTTTTAGACTAGCACTCATAAAGCCATCTTCCTGCTATAAATTTTAGGAAATTAATTTAATAATGTCCAGGTGGGGGTGGGAAGTGAGAGGAGAGCATAAGGAGATGGCAAGACATAATAAATTCAATTTGAGACAGCAATTCGGTTACAAAGCTTTGGCAATACATAAAATTTCAGCAAAATGCAAATCCGTACATAAGCACAGATGGTACTAAGCAGAAAACAAGTGATTAAAAGCAGAGAAAATATAGCACTGGCTACTCGTACTTTGTTCTTGTTCCTCAATTAGCAACAGTTCAGATAAAGACCAAGTTGCTTTAAGCAAGGAAAAACCAACAATGTTAGAGAGGAAGTAGGACAAATGGGAAAACTGCTCATGCGAGACAATGCAGCACATTTCTCTGGAATTGCTTTCTCCCTGCAACAAGGTTCTTAAGAAGAAAGTTTACGAATCACCACTTGCACTTGCATGCAGCTCTACTTCAGCATCTGAGTGACAAAGACACAAAGAACTCAGCGAATTGGTCACCACCACAGCATGTACCAGCTCACAAGGGGCTCATGAAATACCGCACAACATCCCACCTTAGCAGTAAGGATGTAGAACCAAAGCAAAAGCAGTGTCTCATTTCAAGCCACATCTCATCGGCACACACCTGCATGGCCATGGGTCCAGGAGGCATTTGAGAGCCATAATTCATGCCCATCATGCCTGGCATGTTGGACTGCATGACGGGAACCATTGGAAATCCTTGCTGTTGCATAGGAATCATCCCTGTAATAAAACGTTCAACAAGATGAGCACTTTGTGTTAAAGCTTGTTTTTTTTGTAAATATTTGAACTAAACCACCACAGCAAAGTAAAGGAAGAACAAAGAAATCAGTCCCACAATGAAAAGCAGGCTGCAGGGCAGGCACTGCGGGATATCCTGAAGTTAGCTACTGGTCAGGCTAAGAGAAGAGATGTTAGAGGCTTTCCCACAGCCAGGCAGATGAAGCCTCCCACCACCTGAAGGAATGGCTGTGGGTTTCTTCCCATACACTCTTCACAGGGTCAGTTCCAGCTAATGAGATTTAATTAACCACGTTGACAGCTGCTGATAATTAATTGTCCATTACACTAGAAAGGGAAAACTTGAAAACTGGGAGCATTTCAAGATCAGCCTCAGGAAATAAATCCATGCAGCACTTTCACAGAGCGACTTCTCATTCTGAGCTGGCTGGATAACTCCAATCAATGAGCCCAACACAGAGAGTGGAATGGTTAGAAGTATTTGCCAGTCAAAGCCACATTTGAGTAAAATTTGACAAATCAAACTGAAATATCATTATTCACAGAATGAAGCCAAATCCATTACGCCTCAGGATCTTTGTGCTTTGCTCTCCTGGGAGTCAGACACCGAGAAGAAACTCACACTTGCTACCAGCACCCCATGAGAGAATTCTGACCGCCTGTGGCTGAACATCACGTGCAAAGGCACTCCAGGAGGGATGCAACAGGCTCAGAAACAAGCCATAAATCAGCTCCCAACAATTTTATAAGAAAACTGTCACTTCTTCAAGTTCTCTCTGTATCTTTCATTAATTAAACAAACAGCGCTGCAACAGCAATGAGAACAAAGGTAATTTAAAACTGGGGCTCTCCTGTTGTCTGAGCACTTTCACACAGGTTGTGACTGCTGTCCCAAGGTCTTACAGAGCTTTGTAAATATTGACTGGGTACTGCAGAACCCACACAACACTGGTATGCACAGCTGGCAGAAGGAGCATAAAGAGGTTAAATGCCGTATTCAAAATAATATAAAAATCTTAAAGGCAAATTCAGGGTCAGACACACCAGAAGTATCATCTTCCAGGGTCTCTAACCCAGCACTTTGCTTTATCAGCATTGCACAGAGCTTTAGAAACAGCTGCATTGAACTGAAGGGGCCGACCAGCTCAGGAGTTCACCTAATCACACTAGGAGCAGCAGCGCTGAACAGAGATCACTTGGAGTTGGTTGCCATCTCCAAAGGTAACGAACTTAGTGCTCAGAGCATTACATCCATACATACCTTGAGGGGGGCCCAAAGCGCCTGCCACGGGGAACATGAAGCTAGAAGAGGAGGGAGAAAAGGGAACGTGAACATCAGTGGATGAAAGCAGTCTCTGAAGTGCACCAGCCACAGTCCTCACACCGCAGTCGGCGCCTCCACCTGCTGCTGTGCATTTCAGAGGAGACATCAGCAATGTTACACACAGCCCCCTGCCACACATAGCCCAAAACTTCACAGCTCACACTGCAGAGCTATGAAGGAACAGACCTCAGCCTCTGTAACAGCACGAAAATGGCTTTGACTCATCCACATCACCCACAGGAGAACTTCCAGCACCTGCACAGGTCGGTGACAGGTCAGGCTGTGAGCTCGGGCTGGGCCTTCGAGCACTGCAGAATGAATAAGCATCTCCTGCCAGAAGCATCTGATTCAGCAAGACCATGAAGCGCACCAGAAAACGGTCCTCAGCTCCTTGGTAACTATTTTCAACAGGGAATAAACTGACCGTCAGACCCCACTGCCTTCCCCTCTCCCCCTCAGAAATGGTATGCATCACAAAATAATGCAGTGGCTGGTTTCTTAGTTACATCTCAGTTCAAGAAAAACTGTTGGTTCGCAAAAAAACTATTCATCAAGTAAAAAACACCAGGTACACCTGGAGGAGGAACTGCTGAAAATTCAACCAAAATTCTAATGGGAATGCTATAGTGGGCTGTGCTGCCAAACAGGAGAAAGGCCCTCATTGGGAAGCCTCACTCACAATAAAATCACCTGAGCAGTAAGTCACAAAATAAGAACTTGAATCGGTGCCCCAGCCAGCTGTTCCCTCAAAATGCCACGCAAAGACAAACACGCTCACAGATGTTCAACACAAAGGTGGACCTAAAACCACCTGGGAGTGAAGGAGAAGACACTACAGCTGATTGCAGGCAGTTCTGCACACCCTGCAGGAAGTCACAAAGCCAACCTCATTTATACTTCTAGAAGAACCGAGCAAAATAAATTCTAAGACAAAATAAAGAATCTGGTTGATGGATAAACGCAAAATTTAATTGCAGCCAGTTGCTGCACAGACTGCAGGTGACACAGTCACCAGCACAACCCACAGCACTCCTCAGTTCAGTCTCTGACTCGGAATCTTCTCAATGCTTTGGCTTCTTCTTTTCACCTATGGAAACAGCTGATTATCTCCAGGCTGTCAGCACCGAGTGCCACCTCAGCCACAGATCCTCTGAAGCCACATGTAATTTCAGCTCCTGCACACAAAGCAGTTCTGTGCATCTTAAAAATACACCACTCCTCATTTCTTTTGCATTATAAAATATTTAAAGTTCATTTTGAAAAGCTCACGAGTACCAAAAAGTGTTCATAGCTTTATGTTGCACTTTCTTGTCAGGGAATCTGGTCAAAAAGCGTTCTTCCAAATTAGCAAACGTAATGTAACCTGAACAAGCATAGCAAGGTACCGCTGCCTGTTGGAAGCAAATAAAGGACAGGCAATAAAATATTTATCCCTTCCTACTGAGCTCCTGATTTATTTATAGGTCTCAGTGAAAGATGAATAAATAAACAAACCCTGGAACTAATGAGAGGGCACTGGAAGAGGAAGCTACACCAAAGTGGCAAAGCAAGCTCCTAGCACAGCTCTCCTTATGGTTCTGCTGTGCCACTGCTGGGAGCTGCCACCAGCACGGACGCTCAATCCTCATCACATCATCATTTCTAAAGGCAAAAACCAAAAGCCTTATTTCCACATTGCTTTCCAGGGACATAGAAGGTATGGTCACAGCCAGCTAAAGCAGCAGATCTGCAATGCTGAAATTAAGCTCTCAGCCACTGCTGAGATAACGTGGAGGCAGGACAGAAAACCACAAAACCTGACAAAACATGCTGATAGAAACAACACCAGGAACAGCTTTATTAAAAAAAAAAAAAAAAAAAAAAGACATTTTAAGTCCAGGTACCTCAAAATAATAGAACTGATCATAAGAATAAGCAGGTAACAACAGGACTGCCTTTAAAAAACAAAATGAAATGGGCACCATGAAGTACATCTGTAAAAGCCAATATGCTTCTCGAAAGCCAGAAGAGTGTTTATTCCAGCTAGTTGGCGGCAAACTCCAAAGTTCCCAAATGCACTTTCCTGAGAATGGAATCCCTCACAATCTTGATTATTTAGGGCAGCTGACTACCACCAAATGTGCCATTTCAATGGGGTTTCTTATTCCTCATTACTTCCATAAAGGATTTAAAAGCAGCTGCAGGATTTCTGTTGTTCTCAATGTCAGATGCCCCCCCACCAGCTGGGCTGATGCAACTAGATGCAATACTTGATGTAATACAGTAAGAAAACGCTACATGTGTCAGATAGCCTGCACAAGACAGAGTAAATATAAGGAAAGCAAAGCAATTACCCTACAGCACTGCTACTGTGAGAGTTCTGTTAATCTGCGTGCTCCTATCGGATAAGTACCTTAAATGGGAAGCTTCAAAACCGAAAGTCAGCCTCGATCAAACCACAGGAGCAACTCCTTTGCTGTATCTGTGCGTTCCATCTGCACGCAATGCACTCCTAACCACAAGCAGATTTTTGACCCCCCAGTTCCCAATGAGCAAAGCCTCATTCTACCACCGCGCTACGGGATACGCCGGAGTATTTTTCAGTGGCAAATTTCAACACAGAAATCCACAGAAACGAACCCCCGGCGCAGAACGTGAATCGCTGCCGCCGGATTCGCTCTCAAAGCATCCAAACGCCGATGGGAAACAAAGGCTCTGCGACGAGCGCACCGTCGTGGCCTTCAGCTGACTGACAAACGAACGTCCGCTCCTCGCAGGCAGCGCTGCTCTGAGGCCGCCGTTTCGCAGCCGTGCCGGGTTTATGGAGCGACGCGCTGCAGAACCGGCCCTCGGAACTCGAAGAAGCAACTGAGCCACCCGCCCCGAGAGCGGAGCCCCGGAAACACCAGAGCCCGGCTTAAACGAAAGCATCGCTGCTTTCACCCGACCCCGTTCCTCCACCTCACACCGTGCCCGCAGCGCCGGTGAACCAGCACAGCTGTCCCTGCCGGCACCCAGCGGGGCTGCGGGCCCCGCAGGAACCCGGAGAAAGAGACGTTCGGAAGGCAGCGACAAGCGGGCGGCTCGCACCGAGGCAGCAGGCCGGAGAGCCCGGCACGGCAGCATAGGGGCACGGCGGCACAGCGGGCCGCCCGCGGGCCCCGACCCCCGCCTCCCCCGCGGCCCTTCAGCCCCGCGCCCAAGCCCGACGGCCCCGGCCCCCCAGCCCCTCGATGCCCTCGGACCCCGCCCCGCTCCGCCGCACCGACCCGGCTGCCCCCGCGCCTCCTGCCGCTCCAGCTCCGCCGGCGCCCGCCGCTCCGCCGCCCGCCGCGCCGGGCCCGGCCCGCAGCGCCATCTTCCCGCTCCGGCCCGGCGGTCAGCTGAGCCGCCGCGCTTCCGGGGCCGGGCCCGACTGCGGCCCGCCTCAGCGCCGCCCCTCGTCCCGCGTGCAGCCCGGCCCCGGGCGGCGGGAAGAGGAGGAGCCCCTCAGAGAGAGCGGGAGGAACGGAGCCGCGATCTCCGCCCGAAGGAGGCAGTGCGAGGAACAGAGCGCGCGCTCCTCAGCGACCGCAGAAACGGACACGGCTCCACCAGAAGCTTTTACGACCTTATTTATTCTGCTGCGGGGCTTAAACGACGCGAAACTACAGAGACTGAGAAGCACTTAAAAGATCCATTATCCCAAAGGCAGAAGGAAGGTTGCACTTCCCCTATTCGTTGTTTTGCATCGTTAGAAAACGCGTCCAGGGAAGCATCTCCCTTCTGCAGTTCCCAGGCCTAGTAGTACCACTCCCCTCTCCTTCCCCCCAGAACCTGCATTTTCTGTGAGTCTGAGAAGTGTTTTAGGGACCACTGAACTGACAGCAGTTCCAAGCAGTAATATAAAAGTGACAGTAACACAGTCTTTTGAACAATTGTTCAGTAATATGAAGTGTTCAGTAGCATTCAGTGCAAGAGCACAGTTTGCAGCTCCTATAAGAAGCATTCAGGAGTCCTCATATTTTGGTAGGGACTTTTGTGCATGTAAACATCCCACCTCACGCAGAAGGAAAGAGGAAGAAATACTCATCTTCCTTCCCCTTCGCCATCATCTTCATTCTTCCATTCTTCAGCGTGGGCACAGGTGTCACTCCCAGCCCAAGAGCCATCTGCCACTGTTCAGCTTGTTGAAGCAGTCTTCAAATTACTGTTATTTGTAACTTCCTTAACTTTCTTCTTTTCCTTAACATTTTCCTTTGCAGTTCTCCTACAAAAAAGACCAAGGCAGCTGAGCACTGCATATTAAAAATAAAATAAAGTACATAGAAATACAATCGACATCAGACATTTTGCATTACAGTAGAGCAACTGAACTTAAATCCTTCAGTAGGAAGCATCTGAAGATAAAACAATGACAATCTACCATACAAAATTGCTGCACACCAGCCAGCCTTATTTTGTGAGCTCTAGCCATTGCAATTTAAGATTTATTTCTTGTATTAATGCTTGCCTACCCTGCCTGTAGCAGGAAGGTTGGAACTTGATGATCAGTGAGGCCCCTTCCAGCCCCAGCCATTACATGAGTCATAGGACAGAAACAAAGCAAGCTCTTTACCAGAAGAGGAGCGGGTTCTGGAATTCTGCTAGGACAGCTTTACAGCCTGTTACAGAGCTACCTGTAATGCTGTCTTCTCACACGCAGCCATGTAGGGTGAACTCATGGCATTAACCCAATTTCCAGTAGCATATTCTGACACTGAAACTGCACTGTCACTACATTACAAGTGCTGTGACCTGGTGTGTCCCAATGAGATGTTGGTTAGAGGGGAGGAAACTTGGTGGGCCTTTTCTGGACAAAGGACATTTTGAAATTAAAGAAAAAGCAAGAATTAAAAAAAAACCACAAACCCTCCACACACGCACACTCTTACTTTTTTCTTCTGTCTTTTTTTAAGAAGCACTGAGGAGTGGTACAAATTGCTTCTCTCGTTAGTGGTTTCTTAATGAATTTCTTCTTCTGTTTGCTGAGAATGACATTTAGTAAAGGATTAACTGATTTAAAAGGATAAAAATAAATATTCAAAATAAATAAAACAGACAATGAAAACCTGCACTAGTTTGTAAGGTACTGTTGGTCTGAATGTATTTTCAGCATTTACTCCAGAGTCAGTTCAGCTATATTATCTCCATGGCATTCAAAAAACTTCATTTTAATACTTATGGTTAATACACACACACACACACAGACACAGTTTGAAATTAATTTTGAAAGCTATTAAAAATTATCAGTCCAAATAAAGCATTAAGAAATACTCTTTACCAGCCTATCCAACACCCACACACCATTTTAAGGTAACTTACCATTTTAAGGTCATGTACTGGAAGTGATTCATGAGTGCAGGCCTGGGAAGCCTGGGGCATGTTTCAGGGAACTCCCTGTGCACCAGGAACTAACTGCTTCTCTATATTAGAGAATTCTTTATGTTTCCATTTTTTTGTCTGGCTGGAAAAACACGCCATCACAGCTCTGTCAAAGACTCCTTTTGCAGCTGAACTGCAACAGTAACTTCTGCAATCCTCACACCCCAACCAGCCCTCATGCAGGATGTAAAAATGGAAGACAAACAGGTAATGTATTCAAATGAACATACCTTTGGAGTTTGGGAAAGTGCTTTATGTAGTCTGGCACAGGACAGCCAGCTCGCTGGATAACACTGGCTATGCTGAAAGGGAGAGGAGGGAAGAGATTAGCTCTGGCAGTGACTGTAGGGAAACGAGAAGAGCAAAACCAGTTGAACAGTCTCGAATCTTCCCCCTCAGAAGGGTTCAAGTCAGAATACCAGGTTTCACTCAAAAACACTATGAAGTACGCCTTGCACTGCCATTGTTCACAGCACAACGATGTAGCAAAGAGTGCCGGTTTCTCACTTGTTGCATTAGTGAAAAGCTTCAAAACAAAACCTTAAAATCGAGATGTTTCAGGCTTTCCCTTACTGTTAACACCTTACAGCTTTACCATGTGAGTTCTGAATTCTTGAAGAGCATTCTATATCAAGGTGAGTTTTGCAGAGCTCAGCAGCACCCTGCTCACAGGGTGTGTGGCATTAGAAAGGACCACACAGCTCAGCAGGACACCATAGCAAAAATATGCTTTATTCTTTGTATAACATGCTTGAAATTTACCTTCGTAATAAAGGCTTATCATCTTCTGTAAAGAAAGTGACTGCTTTCCCTGCGTGTCCTGCTCTTCCAGTACGACCTGTCAAAACACAAATTGAACAGAGCACAGGTCTTCAAATATCTTTGTTCTACTCCTCTTCATAGCCCAGGCCTCCCAAAGTACGTTAACACACTAAGCACACGACCACACAGCTGATCCCAAAAGGTCATTTCTACTGCATGAAAACAACAACTATACTTGAAAGAAGCCTGACAAAAAGTAACTCTTTTTTACTGAGAGTTGAGACGAGGTATGAATCGACTCAAATGAGTCAACGCTGTAGCAACAGAGGAGTCTTGCTGTCAGGATTTTCACATATGCATAAGAGTTTCTCCATTAAAGATCCACAAACTATGGAAAAGGACATATTGTGCAAACAATACTCACCTATTCTGTGGATGTACTCCACTGCACTTGTTGGCAAGTCGTAATTAATGACCATATTAACTCCTTTGAAATCAATCCCTCGAGCTAGTAAAGCTGTGCAAATGAGCACCCAGATCTTCCCAGCTCTGAAACTGTGCACTACATTATCTCTCTAGGAAAAAAAAAAAGAAAGGTACTTGGAAACATCTTGACTAGCAGTTTGATGCAAACTTGTTTCCTGAAAATTGTCACGTTAATAAAAAACTAAATCTCTAAACCAAAACATGCAGATAATTACTGTTAAACTTACCTGAAGTAACATTTTAAAAAGGAAATACCAAGTACTGTAAAGCATTTTGGGGAAAGAAGTTAAGTTATAACCTCCTACCTGCTGTTGAGTTTTGTCTGCATGGATGACATCTACGTTGATGCCTTCATAAATAAGCTCATGGAAAAGCTCTTTAGCCCTCTCAATAGACTGTACAAAAACAAGGACTGGGGGAGCAAAACCCTGCAAAACAGAAAGCTTCTATAAGGTTCAAGCCCTTTTCCTACTGTTGCTGGCTGCAGACTCTGCTGCTACCAACTTAAATGAACCCCGTATTTACATCTTAGAGGATTATCTTTTCTTAACTAGCAAAAATCTCTGGGACATAAGCAAATTCAACTCCACTACCTTCAAAGGAATTACTCTTCACTTAATTGTCAGGCTGTAATTTAATCCACAGAAACTATTTTTTCCCCACTCAATATGAACAACCTCCTTCACACTGCCTACTACAATTAACTGCACCATTAATGCAGACCACTCCCAAGCAGGGCTCAAATATGTAACTAACACTGGAAAATCCTTTAAAATTTCACAGGGAGAGTAACATTCCTCTTGTACAGGAGATCTGGACAATGCTTTAACCCAGAGAAACCTCTGAGAGATAGAATACATGGCTCAGTTCAGAAGCAGGATGTGCTCAATCACTCCAAAATACCTTTTTAACAAGCTCTCTCATTGCTGTCAGTTTTCCTGTCTCCGATCCAACAAACAACAGCTCTTGTTCCACCGTCTCTGCTGCAGAGTTTCTGAAATCAGAAATGCAATAAATACATATAAATCTTATGTGGTGGGTGAGAAGCACTGCATGCAAGACTAACTTTCATCAGTACATCCTCCAAGGGGGTAATGCTCATTTGACAATGAAGTAACAGGCAAAGGAAAAAAGAGAGAATCAGAGCATGGCTGCACACCTACCTTGCACCAACAGTCACCAGAACAATACTGTCAAGGTTGAGTTTACACCACTCCTCCACATCACGCGCAAAGGTTGCGCTGAAAAAGGCTCTTCTCACCACATGGGATGTGCATGCCAGGAAGATGGAGGCCAATTGCTCTCGGAATCCTGACTTTCCATCTTCAAACAGTTTGTCTGACTCATCCACCACCAGCCACTCCACGCTAGGAACAAAGAAGTTTTCTTCTCAGTAAGAGTCATTTGCACAGAAGCCAAAAGGCCTAAGGAACCTTACAGACACAAGGACCATGCACACATCCGCTTCCCAGTAGCAAAGCTGACAGCAAAACCATATTTGATATAGTACCTGGTCAAGTCTATTGCTGGAGGATCTTGTTTCAGTAAATAGATGAGTCTGTTTGGAGTAGTAACTAGTATATCTATTAAAAAAACAAAACAAGACAAACAGCAAAATGTTAGAACAGACAAAACAGACTTTAGCAGAGCACTGAGCAGAGCATTGAGAAACATGTTCCTACCCAATCAGACAGAGATTTGCTGGTTTGGGCTTAGGACAAGGCACTTCACTGTTGCAATTCATTTAGGGTAATATTTAAGCAGCAGAAGATATTGCAAAAAGGCTGCGAATTTCTTTTATCATCACAAGACCTTATGGGTGTTGCTGTTAAAATTCAGTGGAAATAGTTTAGATACTAAAATCAGTTCCACTCTTCTCTTGTTTGGAGCCCTATCTACTGTAATATTTACCCACAATTATGATAAGCCCACAATTTATGAAGGTTCACTGTCAGGCTCACTCCCTATTTCTTCCATACAAGCTCCTTTTTAGTGCTGAGCAATAGACTGCATAAACTTGAGTAGTGTTAACAATCTCCATAAAACCAACACCAGCCAGAAGAGCAAAGTCAATGACATTTCTGAGATATTCAAAAAGCACTTCAGTGGTGAAAAGTTACCAAACTTCTTAGACGAC
This sequence comes from Lagopus leucura, assembly GCF_019238085.1. Classification (NCBI taxonomy): domain Eukaryota; kingdom Metazoa; phylum Chordata; class Aves; order Galliformes; family Phasianidae; genus Lagopus; species Lagopus leucura. Next base: position 8,507,551 of record NW_024962276.1, read on the forward strand.
TTGGGCCCAAACTTCTTTGCTGCTTCAGAGGCCTTGTGGATCATATGGATCCTGAAGCCTGTCCCCTCAGCCAATTTCACCAACTCCCGATGTGTCTGAAAAGACAGCAACACAGATTAAATTTTCAAACCAAGATGATTAGCTTTTGTAATCTGAAAAACCGCAGGCATCCCTCAATAAAGTTTCAAACATCATTCAGATTTCAGGATTTGAGAAAGCTATTTAGTTTGCGGAGCGTAATAAATGAGCAAGCACACATTTGAAAATAATTCCTTCCTCCAAAACACACACCTGGCCAGCAAGTTCCCGGGTAGGAGATATGATCAGGGCTCTGAATCCTTTGTTCATGGGTTGCTTCAGGTGTGTTAAGAGAGGAATACAAAATGCCAGTGTTTTTCCAGACCCAGTAGGAGCAGAAGCTAGAAGTTCTCGGCCCTGGAAGAAAACAAAAAAGGGACACTGTATTCTCCTCAAAGAAGAAAGACAAAGCAAAAAAAAACAACAAAACTACGAACCTTATCCCAAGCACATTAGCAAAAGCACAGACCAAAAATCTTTCATAGCTGCATTTTGAAATGTGATGCCCTTGATACATTTCTAAAGCTGTACAACTGACCAATGACAGGACTTTAAAAAGAGAGCCCTCTCTCCAAATTGCGCCACGCACCCTGTAATAACGTACGATTCTGTAAGACTTACATGAAGCATGACTGGAATGGCCTGCATCTGGATTGGCGTTGGAACCTGGAAGCCAGAAGCTTGAATATTCTCAATGACTTTGGGGTGGACTTTGTATTCCTTCTGAAGTTGATCAAACGTGGCAATTGGGTCAGGAAGATCTGTCCCTTGAATGTTAATCCTGTGTTGATTTCTGAAACGGTTTATCTGAAAGGCAAGAGATACACTCTTCTTCTAGTTTGTCTTTTAACTCTGTCATAAAACTAAATGCATATGAATTCACCTCCTGGTTATTCTCCCCATACTCAGTCAAGCTCCTCCCAGAAGAAACTACAACTGTTGGATGCAACTCCCACAGAAAACAGGCGATCAGTTGCTACACTGGAATGTGGTGGTCCTACCTTCTCCCTTCTCAAACGTTCAAGCTTTTCTGCAGTAGGTTTTTTGTTGTCTTTTGTATCTTTGACTTTTGCTTCCAAAGAGGACATCCACATTATCCCACCGCTTTCTGACAGCTCTGGCATTGACACTGTTTCTGGAAGTTTCAAAAAAAACAAAGCTTCCATTGGTAAAATCCAATCAAAAAGGATACCTCAAAACCTTTTTTGTCTCACTGCCACTGAATGGAACAAAGACACCAATTACATCCCAAAACCTCATCACCGAATCACAACACAGCCGTTCTATCAGCTCTCACGTTGTGCAGCCAAAGAAGACACAGACCCCTTTTTTCCCAGTCGAGTAATCCACAATATCTGCATATTTAACGCAAACCGAAGCAAGAAGAATGAACTTTGTCAGGGAACTCTATCGCATACATGTACACATGGACACCTTGTATCTTTTTTCTTTTCCTTTGGCCACTTTCTGCCGTCCTTTTTCTCTTCCCCGCCATCTCCACATCCTTTCTTCCCGCTCCATCCTCCTGCTTCCCCGCGGACCCCAGTGAGGCTCCTCCCTCCTTGCGCCCGAAGAAGTCGAGGTTCTCCGGTGTGCCGCCACTTCCCCGGATCACCTGGAGGAGGTGGCGAGGCACAGGGTGACAAACTCGGAGAGGAGCGGTGAGGATCCCGAGCGCCGCCACAAGGCCGCGAGTGCGCGCGGGGGAGCACCGAGCGGATGGGAACGGGCCGGAGCCCCGCTGAGCCGCCTCGGGCCCCGCCCTGTTCCTCCCAGCCCCCCCCCCCAGTAGCTCCGCACCCCGAAGCGCCGCGCGTCCCGCCCGAAGCGCTGTACGTCGAAACGAGCCCCGGCGCCCAAGCGGCGGAACAGCTCCTGCGCCTCCATGCCGCCACCAGCTCCCGATTCTCCCCGCGGCGCACCGGAAACGGAACGCCGGAAGCAGAATGCACTTCCGGGAGCGCGGGGGCGGGGTTGGAGCGGCACCCCGCTGTCATGGCAACCGGCGCTGCGGAGCACCGTGACTGGGGGAGGTTTAGTGAAGCCGTACCGCCTTCTGTCAGCGCAGCGCAACTCGGGGCCGGGGCCGCCTGTACGACTGTGGGCCGGCCCGAGCTGAGCCCTCGGAGACCCTGAATGGTGCCGGAGGACCGGATCGCGCCGAGCCGCAGCACGGCGGGCGTTGTTACTCCCCTCTCCGTGACTCTCACGTTCCGCTCATGAACGATACCAGAAGGTTTCGTAGATTGGGGGAGCTGGAGAGCACCCCGCAAGTGTCTGTCTTTCGTAGTGTAAGCTGGGATCCAACCATGCACCCAGTTTCCGTCTGTTTGCGATCAGAACACAGCTTTGGGTGAGGGGGCGGAGGAGGAAAGCTGTGAGAAGCGGTAAATTTGGTTCCTGAACCAATTTTAAGCATTACTCAGCCTTGAGGCTGAGGTTATCTGCATGAGATCCAAATGAATCAGAAATATCAAATCTGGAGTGTGAGCTGTAAAGCTGTTCTACATCTTTATAGGCTCATCACAGCACTTTGTCCTTTTGTGTATTTCTGATGGCGAGTTAATTACACTGACTGCTGCGCCTCTTTTAAAGGAGCAGCTCATTTAAATGAAGGGACAAAGGCTTTTGTAAGAAGTTTTTGTTCGCACATGTCTGTGCTGTCATGATTTACAGTATCATTAGCTGGTCTCAAAGGGCTGGTGGGCAAAGTGCTCTTCTATCAATCACAGAGAGACACCTTCGGTCCGCCGGGCACCAATGCTGCTCCCAGAGCTGCAAACTTGGGCCCCATGTATTTCTGAGGAGAAAACCCAGCGGTTTATTAGTTCTCATCTTCTCACTGTCAGGATCATCCCTGGTTTTACATTGTCTTCATCAACTGTCTAGGAAGTCAGTCGTGGCCCTGCCTTGCTGTGTGAAAGATTGAGCGTGTTCTCTCTTGCCCTGAGTCAAATCCATTGCAGCCAGGAATACTGCACTGTGCTCTTGGTTTTAAGACTCACGCTGACAGATTCCCACACACATTTGGCGTGAAGCAGTGTAGCAGTTCCAGTGATTCCTACCTCGAAGTCAGGCACAGGAAGAGTTTGTTTAATCTTTGATGCACACTGATATAGTTTCATCTCACATGTATGCAACTGTGCTTAAAGAAATTATTTCAGAAGCAAAACAGGAGCGCCAGAGCAACCGGCTCTGCTGTTCAGGACAATCAGAGAAAAATCAGAACTTGGCTAATTAATGTAATTTTTCATTATGATAAGCTGTGAGACACAGTAGTAAAGGTAAGTCTCCTTGTACTTTCTATCAGATCAAATTATACAGATATCTTTCCTTGTGGGCTTGAGGTAGAACAAGCAAATCCCATTAAGCAAAGTAATATCAGCATTACAAAAACCATTTCACATAATAAAATTCTCAAGGGCCAAACATCTACATCACTGAAGTCTGAGAGCCCCAGAACATCCAGGCAATGGCTGTTCCTCCTGTAACATTCATTACTTTAATTACAAGCTTTGAGTTGAAAAATTGCATTAACGAGGTCCTCCCCACAACCCGTATCTGCCTGATTTATAGCACTTTTTTTTTTTTTTTTTGGGCCAACCTTTTGACTTCCCAGCAGAGGGGTGAAAGCAGCTGTGCAGAAACCATGAGTGCGTGGGTACAGCTCACCACTGTGTCCCTCCTTGGTGCCCATCTCCACTTGCAGCTGCTGCTGTGTGCACAGAGAGTAAAGCAGTGCAGGAGAGACCCAAAGGAACATCCTTTGCGCTGATCCCAGGCTGAAGCTCTTGCTTTTCTGCTGGGAGAGGTGGCTGCTGGTTGCTGTGTGAGGACAAGGAAGAATGTGGAGGAATTTGTGTAACAAAGATCTATAAATCATCTCCAGTATCCATCACTCCCCAAGAGATGCTGTCAGCAGATTCAAGAGCGAGGAAATGGGAACTACTCTCTTCATCAATTGGCTGGGAAGTGCCTTTGTGGCCAGGCAAAGGAGCCCTGCACTGAGGTGGGACTTTGGAGGGAGCAGAACTGGAGCTTGTTCCCACCTGCTGGTGCAGAAAAGGAGAAATTAAAATGTGAAATTGAAACAACTTGAATGAATGCAAAGCAAAACCGCTTTTGTGAAAGCATCAGGTTTAGCTTTGCTTCCCTGGTGCTTCTCTACCAATTACTCCACACTAATTGCCAAGCCCGTGCTGACAGCAGATGACCAGCTAAGGTTTTACAGCGTACGTGGGGTGCATGGGAGTGCTCAGCCCTGAAGCAATTTGGGGGTTTGTGCGCTCCGACAGCCTCATGTAGCAGAGCAACCTTATCTTAGGAGAGCTTGCTGGGCTGGGTCTTAGTTCCACAGAACTCAGCACAAAGCTGCACCAGACCCTCAAAAGTGATCCCACGTCTGTCTCATGCATGAGGCTGCTGCAGGATGGGAGCACAGGCAGCCTGAAGCTGCTAGCAGGGAGCTGGGCTGGGATCCCATGGGTGTGCTGGGCATTTCCCCTCAATGTTCGTCAGGGCCACGTCCCAAGGTGGGGCTAAGGTGAAAAACTGCACAATGGCAAAGCAAATGTAGTGAACAGGTTTAGTTCATGCACGATCAGATAAGGGATGGTCACCTATAGCTGTGGAACCCCCTCCCAAGGAAAGCCAGTATCTTTTTCTTTATTTGGTATGCTTTTTTTAGCCCACGTAGGACCACGTTCATCAATGGCACTTCTGCATATCTCTGCCCACATCCCACTATCCTACTAAATGATCATCACTAATATGCACATAACAGTCAATTAGCCTGGCTGGGCGCACTCATGACCTCTGATCCCTGCTGTGTCCCTCAATCCATTAACAGGCCCTCGTCCTCCAGCTCCCAGTATGAATTGATGTCGCATCTATTCTCTTTCAGCAAAGGAACACGCTTCCTCATTCATCTGTCCATTTCCACTTTCTGTTCTTTTGTCCCCTCCTTCTGTTCCCTGTGTTGCTAACCTGGTCACAACTTCTTGACCCCGTGTCCTTGTCCCTCCTGAGGGTGCTGTTATCCCAATCACTACCAAAAAACTTTTACTTTTTTTCCCCAATCTTATTTAGCAAAAATGGTTTCCAGCAGTGTGAGAGCTTTGATCCCCTATTCAAGAAACCCTTGCAATGTTTTTTTTTTTTTAAAAGGCTTTCTTTCTAAGGCAAATGAATTCTTCATAAAAGGGGAAATGGCGTGCTAGTTGGTCTCTGTTCATCTGAAGAAGACAAATGATCTCTTTTATTACTTGAAAAGCATAACAGTTGAGTGTGTGGATTTGTGATTTATCTGCAATTAAGAATTCATTTGAAGCAGCATATTAATTACAGAAAAGGGAATTAATTTTGCAGGATATACAAAGAAAGTCAAAGTTCCTGGAATGAGAATATAAAACTGAGGCTTGTGATTTGTACGTCCCTGCATGAACACGAAAACTGGGCTGGGACTGCTCTGCAGTGTCTGTGCAAGGTTTTTGACTTGTAAGTTTAATCCCTGGGCTGGAAAAATAACAGCCTGGGTCAGAACTCCACCTCTGCTCTGCTGAGCCCATCTCCACAGCACAAACCTGTGTGTTGGGCAAGCTCCAGCCCGACCAAACCTGCCCAGAGCCTCCAAAGGGTGGCCCACGTGCCATCCACAGGGCAGCAATGATGCTTTCTTCCCAGTGTCACACAGGAAGGAAGCACAGCCCTGAAATTTCCTGCCCAAATTTTCAGCGCATGCAGCCACCTCGCCAGACTGGCAGAGCCGGTCTGGAAATGCTGCATGTTTGAAGCTGGGCACTCTTGTGCAACTTGGTGTTACTACTACACATGCGACAAGCAGCAGTTCTGATGCTGCTAGAATAGCTTGTCTGTATTCCAGTGTCCATCCAGAGGCTTTTTGGTAATGCTGGGATCTAGGAGGTTTCCTTTGTACCCGCATCTGCACTCTAAGTTAAATGCAGTGATATGGGTTTGCTCCAAGAAAGAGGTGGCAGTTGTTGTGGATATAAAGGCAGCCCTTTAAAGCTTTGTGATAGCCCATGGGTCCTCATGTGCAGGAATTCCCCTGCAAAATGTCTTTGAACTGGGGAATTATCACTCAGCCTTGTAAAACATATTAGTCATAAATGGGCTTTGTCATGTTTCTGCCAGGTGTCCCTGCTGTATGACAACTGCATCACCAGATACAAAATGCCCATTGGCAAAAGAAGTTTTCTTCCTCCTGGCCCTCTGGTACCCAGAGCTGACAGCACACAAGCAGCTTTTTGGCAGCTTCATGCATTCACACCTCTTGGGTAAACACTTCCCCTTCTTAATCATTAGTTCTGTTCACATTATCAATTTTGTCCTGCCTTCTTTATCACACACTCTTTGCTCCACAGTTGCTGCCTTCTCTGCCCACGCATTTGTTCAGTTGTGCCCATTGCCCATTGCCCATTGCCCATTTCCCTTGGGCTCAGCCCCTCCCCTGACCTCCCAGACCTTCTCCTGTGGGGCTGCACCTCCCCAGGGTTTGCACTCACCTTCTCTGTGTGGCATCCTGGAGTGCAGTGCTGATACTGAGCTGCTTTGCCAGCAAGGCTTTACGTAGTGCCTATGTAGTGCCTATTTGCCTCCTTCCTTCCCATTGGGTTACCATTCTTCTGTGGGACAAAGTCAGCCTGACACTGGATGTGCACCAGCTGGGGAACATTCATCCCCCCACCTTGATGAGCCACTCAGGGAGCAGAGCACCAGCTGGCAACAGCAAGAGAATCCAAACTGTTCCCACCCTGACCTGCTGGGAACTGAGCCCAGGCAATGTCTGAGAGCAGAACCTGAGCTGATTGAGAAGGTTGGCTGAGCTGCACTGAAAGGGCATTGCTGAGCAGGGAGGGGCAGCGGATCTCTCTCAAGCATGCATCTTTTCTCCCAGTTTTTGCTAACAGAGCATGTTGCTTCTGAATCTCTGTGAAAGGGAACAAATAGCTTTCATGCCTCCCATCCTCTTCCAGTTCTTGTCTAGGGCAGCAAAAAATCACAGAAATTCCACCGGAGGGTTTTGACTGGGGTGCTCTGGCCCTAAATGTGAACACCAGATCAATGCTCTGAAAGCCCCTCCCTCAGCACCCACATTGAACAGGTGAAGCCCCCCGAGCCCCACATCCCTGCTGCGCCCCACCAGCACTCTCAACTGCAGCAGGAATCATAGATCACATGGCAGCAACGAGTCTGAAAAAATGGTTTTTAATTATGGTATACATTAAATTAAATGTGATTTGAATATCGGTCTCCGATTCACGATGACTTATTCCCCATAGGGTTGCTCCTATCAGTCCTGGCAATGGTTACTGTATAAAATAGCATTTCTTGCCCCAGAAAAAGCATCCAGTGTTGTTGTGAGCAGTGGCTGACTGTCCACAGGCACCTCCACTGCTCTTCGCCTCTTTAAAGCACTCTCAGCATTTGGCACACATAACAAAGTTGAAGAAGAAATTAAACAACCAAGGAGCATGCGATCCATTTCCGAAGGGATGTGTGTATGGAGGAGCTCATGTCCCACGGCAGGTGAGATGATGCCTTTCACAGCTTTGGAAAGTCAGGCTCGGGTAGGTGCAGCAGGGCAAGGCTCTCTGGCAGTGCACAGCACAATGTCCCCAGCGGGTGCTAGGCTGGGACATGCACTGGCTGTGGAGTGGCCCACCCCACTCTGTGTCCCCAAACACAGCAGAGTCCCCTGAGCTCCTCGTGTCACCCAGTCCTGGGGCCAGCTGCTGGGGCTCAGCTCGGTGCCTGTCCTTCTGGGAGGCAGGGAGCTGGTGTCTCCGCAGAGGCACAGGGCTTTCTTCGTTAATCAACTCCATTAAGGGAGGAAAGAAAATACAAAACCAAAACCATGCAGAGCTCTGACCTTTACCAAAAAATAAAAAATAAGACTGAGGGAGAGGAGAAAAGCAGGAACAATATATACAGATGGGGGAATTGCACTTAATTACAATAGTTTACATCAATTGGACAACATTTACTTCTTTTATATAAATCTCTATGTATAGGAGCGGGGATGGGGGAGGGTGGAGCAGACTGTACCTATATTTACAGTTTAACTGGCTCAGTTCAACAGCACGAGATTCCTCCTTCCAAAAGCCAAGTAACAGACCCGGGTCCCTCTCAGTCCATCGGGTGGAGGAGTATAACTTAAATACGATCCATCTTCTGCCACGTCCCAGTACAGCTTGTTCCTATTTCCTCGGGAGAGCCAACGGCCTCTTGGAAGGCAAATACTTAGGAAAAAACAATCCTCAGGACACGTCTCGGAAATACTGCGTGGAGGGGAGGAGAGGCGCGGTCCCATGCTTCGGGTTCGGGCTGATCCCCAGTGCGGGGTTGCGAGGCTCCGGCCGCACGTCGGGGTAACGAGCACCTCGCTGCGGCACTGAGCTGCGCTCTGGCTCGACGCGTGGGTCACCAGCGGGATGTTGTGGAAAATAAGTTCCCGTTGCTATGTGCAAAGGCAGCGAGGTGTGAAGCATCACCAGGCTTGCAGGGGACACTGGGAAGAGAGAGAGCAGCATGGTGAGTGGTGAGCCGGGGCTCCGCAGGTCATCTCCTCCCGCACCCCAAGCCCTCAGCCCTCTGCACCCCCAGGGGAAAGCACTTTCTCAGACAGATGTTGCAACCCTACAAAAATGATTTTTTTTTTTTTTAATAAAAAAGGGCCTATTGCAGGAGTTGTGCCAGGGAGTTTGTGCTGGTCAGCTGGACAGCAGTGTCTGTCCCCAGTGCTGCTGTCACCTCCGAGACGGATGGGCTGGTCCCTGTGGCTCCATCAGTGCCACCACAGCTCCATCCCCCGGCCCCTCCAGGGTCCCCCGGTCACCGCTGGGGTGGGGGCTGGCAGCCGGGGTGACCTTGTGGGCTGGAGCGCACAGCAAACATCGTAAGGCGGAGATAAGGAGACGCCAGGAGCCTCCCGTGACATGTCATTAGGGACGGGCCGCAGCTATCAGGTGTTTGCTAACGTAATAAACATGGTGGCTCGGCCTCGAGCATTGTCAGAGGAACCGGGAGCCGCATGTCCCTTCCAGCCCCAACAAACAGCCGCATCTCCCCCTTCTCTGCTTTGATTAAAGCACTATGGGGGGAAGAAAGGGAGCGTCACCCATCCCAAGTGTGGGGCCTGCAGGCCGCAGCCCCGTGGCAGGGATGGCCGGCTGCTGTTCCCACATGAGGGACATTTCCTGTGTGTGCCGGGCTCGTTTTGGCAAGCCGGCATCAAAGCCAGCCCGTGGCAGGAGAGCACAATTAATCAGGGGCAGTTCGGGCTGAGCGCACAGCAGATGGGCCGATAAAGCCGTGCAGAGGAAATGGCGCTCCTGAGAGCGCGGCCGCGCCTGAACGCTCCCGCAATGCGGGGCGCAGAGCAGAGGCACCCAAAGCGAGCTGAGCCGGGCCGAGGCGCTTTGCCTTTCCCCTTGGTTCAGCCCCAGGGCCCCCGCCATCCCCACCCCAACTCCAGCCCCTTCCTTGCCCCCAGCAACACACAGTGCCAGGCATCCGTGCGGAAGTCCCACGGCAATCCCACGCCGTATTTACTCTGTGGTCATTGCAGACATTTTTTTTCCCCTCTGCTGTCTAAGGTTGGTAAGAGAGTTTATCTGGATACAAGTTCAAGGCTCTCTCATATTTATCTAGCAATCAATAAGGGCCGCATATTTCCCACAGTCCCCAGAGCTGGCATTTAGAAAGGGGCTATTGTCTGAGCAAGGCCTTGTGCAGCTGATTCAAGCTGGGATATGTCTTACACCAACAGGGGCAGATAAAGGTGGGGTTGAGGCCGCCATGCCATCTGCAGAGCTGCCCCAGCACCGCTCACCAGCCACGAAGGGACCAGAGCTGCTCACTGCACAGTGCTTGGCCAAACCCCAGCACTCAGCATCCGGCACGGCCTCTCATTGCACAGATCCCCATTGGGTTGCCATCCACGAGCAGGTTTTTCAGAGCCCATGAAGGGGCTGAGGCTGGGTTTCCAGGGCTCAGTTTCCAGTGCTGGAGGGCTTGTACCACGGGGACCCATGGGGCAAACACCCCAAATTACACCAGCACACCCCAATCCTGCTGCCAGAGCTCAGCCATTACCTGCTTGCTGGAAGACATGTTGGTGAGCGTGCTGATGCTGCTGGTGTCTGTCACCACCATCGCCGAGGGGAAGCGGGAGGTGTGGGAATACTGGGGGGGCTCCTGCTTGTGCGCATACACTGTGGAGAGAAAAACAACGTCACCCACAGCCTTTGTGCAGGAGCAAGGCAGGCAGACAGCGCGCTACATGCATAGCTGTGGGGATGGATACTGTGCAGACAGGAATATAATAAAAGAAATGGAAGGAAATCACCATGTGCCTCTGGCATGACGGGGAAGCTTTTGCTTTTTCTGACCACAAGAGCCAGTGGTGGCCAAGGCAAGAGCAATAAGCAATATGTGACAATAATAACCCACAAGGAAAAAAATCCTCGCACAAAGCCAGGCAGGGAGCAGCAGCAGAGCAGAAGTCACTTTCCCATAGGAGTTAATTTCCCAGGTGTTCCCCTCAGCCCCTTACTGTGCGAGTTCTGCAGCTGGGTGACGGTGGCCATGAAGGGCTGCTGGGCCATGTGGCTGGGCGACTGCTGCATGAGTGGCTGCTGGTGCGGGCTGTGCAGCTGCTGTGAGAACTGCACTGGCTGCAGGGCTGCCAAGCTGCCGGCCACGCTGTTGATGACAGGGACGCTCTGCGCCTGCGAGGTGTTCAGACCTGGGAGAAGGGAGAGAGCGCAGCAGGGTGTCAGCACTGGGGCTGGCATCTGCAGGTTGGGGTCCGGAGATTGGGATCCAGATGTGCTCCCATTTCACACTTACTCTGTGCAATAGCCATGACTCCTGAGAGCGGCGTCATGATGAGGTTCTGGGACTGCTGCGGGTTGTGGTGGGACAGGCTGTGGATGTTGGTCAGGGTGCTCACCGGCGGCAGCCCACCGCCCGACACAGAGATCTGCAGGGAACAAAGCAGACAGGGGCCATCAGGCACACGACGCTGGCTCCCAGCCACACCAGCACCAAAACCAGCAACAGAGGGAAAAGAAAAAGCCCCCCAGGAGGTGACAAGCTGCACCCACACCAACACCTTCCAGTGGAGCACCCCTGAGCTGCAGACCCTGGCTGGAAGCACTGAGTATCACGTTAATAAATAGCAAAGCTGCAGCGGTGTGAAGCCTTCCTGGAAGCAGCTGCCAGTGCTCCAGCAGAGCACAGCAGGGACAGGACGTGTCCCACACAGTCGCCATTTGCTGGCCAGGTCCGCATTCCTGCTGCTGGGGACAACTGAGGACTCTCACACTTATTAACTTCCACCCGTCACAGATGTAGGGGAAAGTGAGAAATACAAACTTGGGAAAGCTTAAAAAAGAAGGCGAAGTAAATTAAAAAAAAAAGACCTCAGAGTGATCTTAGTCATCAGTTTTATAAAACAAATTCCAGCTGAGGGGGCTGCAGCTGCACCATGGCCGTGCCAGTAGGGGCAGGTGCACGTGGCCAAAGGCAGCTCCTGGTGTGCAACCATTGCAGAGGCACTTGGGGGTGTGCTGGGATGGTCCTGGGAGTAGCAGGACTCCGGCAGCGCCTGGTTATTGCTGCATTATTGACCTGCTGCACACTCACCTCACCCTTCTGTGTTACCTCCTGCACTGAGCAACCTCAGTGCAGATTTTGAAGGCATCCTTTGGGCTCTGTGTGACACTTTTGGACACTTGGTCCTTGTTTATTTTACCCATGTGAGCCTGAGATAGCCTCATTGCAATCGAAACAAAGGCATCAATAAATTCCAGAGCACAGGAGTGACTCATGTTTCCTTATCCAGTACTTTCCACTTTGAAAGTTTCTTCAAGGCCAGGCCACGCCGCAGTGCAGTGTGCTGCAGGCAGCCCATTGCAAGCGCATGCTTCTCACCTGTGGCATGGCACGTTTCGGGGAGAACTGGGCAAAAGTGCTGCACCCAAATGGGGTCAACCAGAGATAGCAGGAGCGGGAAAGACTCCACCAAGCACTGAACAATCTGGGACTATGGGAAAGCACAGCAGCACCATAAAGTATAACACCATCTCCATAGTGCTCCTCCTCCCCCGAAAAAACCAACTGCCTTCAGATGCAGCAATTTCCTTGGCAGCTTTTGGTTTCATGTAGGGCATTAAAGGCACATGTTTACCTACTAGAAACCACAGCCTACAGCATATTTTCATTAAATAACTTGCAAGCACTAGCTAGCCTTGCTTAAAGATCAGAGATAAGCTGGCAGAGCTGCGTGCTGCTGGAGGAGCAGAGCAGCCCCAGACGGCGCTGTGCAACGGAGAGCTCAGCAGTGCTGCTGCAGCCTGCAGGTGCCTTTAGCACACTGCTTTAACCCTCTGCATCTCTGAGCAGCCCCCTGCCATGCACTGAAAATAATTTCCCCTTCCAGGGGGCTCCTGTGCCCCTTCAAGAAACTGCAAAGAGTGCACCGAGATTGCTGTGCTGCTGAGCTCGTGGCAGCGCTTTGTCCTCCCGTCCCCCACCCCACACTGTCTGTGCCTGCTGCTGCCTTCCTTCGTGACTCATTTTATGACTTCAAGGCTCAGGGTTACAGGCTCAACACACCCAGAGGGAGAAATGGGTGCGTGCAGGGTGTGCAGCGAGGGAGAGTGCCAGGGGGTTCGGGGTTGCTCTGTGATGGTTCCCTTGCATGGCTGAGGATACTCAGCTACCCTGGAGCGGTGCCTGAGTTCAGGGGGCTACAAGGAGACCGCATGAGTAAGAGGCAGGCAGAAGGGAAGGCAAAGCAGGGAAATGGGGGGCAAAAGCAGTCAGGCTGTGGGAAGAAGCATGCAGCTTGCCCTGGTGTAGCTGCCAGGCTTGTGGGGACCTGCAGCTGACGGCCCCGAGGGATTGTCTTAAGAAAATGGAAGTGAAATCTTGTGCCAAGAGCCATGTATGACTTTCACTTTCAGCAGGAAAACCTCCTCCCGGAAGAGCTGCCGAGTGGCCAGACCAGCCACACGGTGATGCTGTGCCAGCTGCTTCAAGGAGTGCCATGCTCGTTTCCATCCCATCCCATCCTATTCCATCCCTTCCCATCCTATTCCATCCCATCCCACCACTCCTTCCTGCACATTTCTGCACCGCGCTCAGCCAGGAGCACTTTGAGCTCTCAACCAGCACAGCCCAGCACAGCCACAGCACACTGGGGGCACAACCGGGAGCAAAGGGCTTCCCAGCGGAGCTCAGAACTCAGGAGGGCTTAAGGAAAAGCAATGAATGAGAGCTTTATCAATGCCCATGTCATCGGCAGGGGAAAGCAAACAGTGATCCACCCAGCGCGCATTCAATTCACAAGGCATGCAATCAATAAAAGCGGAGCGGGCTCTGTCAGGTTTATGGGCCGCACTTGTGGAACACGCCGGGGCTGTGGGGCCGCCTTTGAGGCGGGCGGTGGGGACGGGCGCGCGCCCACACCCCCACAATGCCCCATTGTTCAGCACGGGCCGCGTGTGAAACCCGGGGAAAGCGTGTTTGCTTTGCCCGCTGGGCCCTCTTATCTTATCAGCACCGCCGCCACAATAGGCCAGGTGTACTCACCATTTTACCGTCGGGAGAGAGCAAACCATGGCCCGGGTCCAAGCCGGCTGGGGAGACCTGCTGCAGGACCGCCTGGCTGGTGGTGACCATGGCACCGCTGCCGTGGTGGCTGATGGCCCCGGAGGATGCCGCCTCGCTGCTCGCCCCCTGGCCGTATCGGACCCCTGCAGAACACGACGTGGTCAGCGGGCTTGGGGGAATGGGTTCACGGTTGGACTGGATGATCTCGGAGGTCTTTTCCAACCTTAATGATTTGGTGACACCGTGTTTCTATGAAAACCGTGGTGGGAATGGACGCGACTCGCTCTTGACACGTGTGTGATTAACACAGCTGGAGGACACGGTGATGGCAGGAACGATGGCCACAGCCTGCCACCGCCCAGGAGAGAAATCTGGCTTGAGCATGGGTCTTCAATACAAATATATTTAATTTGGCTAAATAGCCCCGTACTGATAACCATATGATCAGCCGTGTGTCATGGAAAGGCATCTACAGATCACAAATAATTAACTGAGGGAAACCCACAGGAAACAAAAGCGCCTTTTACAGGGCTGCCCTGGTGAGAAGCCATTTGTTATGGGCAGCCAGCACCGGGGTCACTGAACTCCCGGGGATCGAAGTGGCGGCCCAAGATCCCTCCTGGGAACACAAGCCATGGGAGCATCACCCATGCGCTGGGACCCTCCCCAGAACGACCCGAGCTGGGGGCCTGGGGCTTCGGGGTTCCTTTCTGCAGGCACCAAGAGTGCCACTGGAGCCCCGAGCCTGCACTGAGCCTTGGTCAGGAGGTGCCAGCACTGCCTAAGCTCCAGTTCTGCAAGGATGCTCTGAGGGCCACCGTAAAACCTGAGTCTAGGAAGAAGAAAGAAGCCATAACTTGGGTCTGGGAGCTTAGCTCCAAAATGACTGAATTAGGTACAGCAGGCTCCCTGCCACCTCCACCAAAAGCACAAAAAGTCTCTCTAATCACCTCCAAATTTTCCAAACATCAGCTGGTCAAACATGTCCTGCAGATAGGAATCTCCCCGCGCTGTCTGGTTCCTGATCATTTCCCAGCAAACCCCTTTATCCCTGATAATACAAGAATGTCCTCTGGCAGGTGGATATTTGCCGGTACGAGTGGACGGCCGGGTAAACATTACTCAACCAGGGCACTGTCACCACATTCTTCCCTGCGGTCCCAGCCTCGTGCAAAGTGTGCTTCAGCCGCTGCCGGTCTGAGACGCTGCAGCACTATTCAAACAGTGGGAGCGGAGATGAAAAAAAAAAAGCCCTTTCTTCTCACAGTGGTCTCAAAGATAGATGAGGAGCACAGGAGACTAAATGGCAGCTCCTGAGCCCATGAAACAGTGATCGGATTGGCTGTGCAACTGGAAGCGGTTATGAAAAACATGGGGCAGAATGAGACATTACTCTTAAGAACAACAGCCCGTAGTGTTTCAGTGGGAGGGACGCCAATGTCTGCTAACTATCAGGGCAATCTTCACCCTCTTTTGGATTCTGTGAAGCTTTCACTAAGAAAAAAGAAAAAAAAATTAAGTCCCAAATCACACTCTACCCAATTCAGCCAAGAACCCCATCATTACAAATTTGACTTTAAGTAGTAGACGTTGAAAGCTGATCTTCAAACTTTTCTCTGCAATCCTAAGAGTTTGGGTCAGTGGCACATGGGGCTGAGGGGAAGGATTTGCCCATGTGCCCTGTGGGCCTTTGGGAAGCCACAACCATTTCACCTTGCTTTTTTTTTTCCGTTCCTGGAGCAGAATGCATATTATTATTTGTGTGCCCTCACCGCTGGGACGGGTTACGGCACATTGCATCGTTAACAGCAGGAGATCCATGCTGTCGCTACCGCCGATCTACCAGCGCTCCCACACAGTGGAGGTGCCATCCCTCCCTGCTCCCCATCCCCACTGAGCTCCCACCTGCTCCCCATCAAAGCACCCACAGGCAAGATGGAGAGCCGCAGCCACACTGCTGGAGCAGCCTCCAGGCACGAGATGCTATCTAGGGCGCCATTTTCTGGCCTGTGCCAGCCCTGCCCCCAGGACCAGCCTCTCCCCATGGCCCAGCTCCCTCTGCCCACCCTATGCACAATGGTTCCCTCCTGGGGGCTCTGCGGTCGCCCAAGCTCAGCTTTATGGCACGGCAGGGCAGGCGGCCGTGCAGAGCCAGGCACAATTATTGTGCCGCCACTCTCTTGTGCTTCCACAGCGTGACGCAGCCCCAGCATGAGATTTATTC
The DNA here is from genome assembly GCF_019238085.1 of Lagopus leucura. Classification (NCBI taxonomy): domain Eukaryota; kingdom Metazoa; phylum Chordata; class Aves; order Galliformes; family Phasianidae; genus Lagopus; species Lagopus leucura. The sequence goes on from NW_024962276.1 coordinate 8,523,494, forward strand.
CTCCTTGGCCTCTCCCCGTCCAGCCCCAGCAATGAGTCTGCCCGCCAAGCCTGCGCCCTTAAAGAGTTTGTTTCCAACTGGAGCTACAGCTATAGTATAAAAGTCTGTTTATGGGACGTGGCTATTGTTTGGTCCCTGAGCTGCACAGCCCGTGAAATGCTTTACTGCTTCCCCACGGCTCCAGACGACCTGCAGGCTCCGGCTGCCATAGCCTTAACCCTGTGCCCCAACCCTGCAGCCAGCACCCTGAGCTTCCCAGAGCCCATCCCAAGAGCAGTGCATCCCATGCAGCATCCACAGATCATCCCATGGAGCATCCCGAGGTGCAGCCAGCTGCAGTGTTCACACCCGGCTGCGCTCCTGCCTGGGGCTGATTTTGGGTCTGCCACTCAAATTGTCCCTAAAGTGTTAATCTTGCTATGTTACCGAGGTGCGGAGTTTATGTCCATTATAAAGCTGTTTATTGGGACTGGACCCTCCCATTCTGCTGCTGCCATAAAGTCCTAATTACCCCCCATAAAAGCAGGAAAAGCTCCTAAGAGCACACCGTACCCACAGGGCCGCACAATGAGCGCAACAGTAAAATCTGACAACGGCTGGCACCGGGTCTGCAATCAGAACCTGCGCAGCCCAAGCTATCAGAGAACAGCCTGCAGGATCCAGATAGAAAGCGATGTACCTCTGGACCAGGGTGCTATTAGCAGGCTCTTCTTGAAGGCAAAAAAAAAATAGAGTAAAGTCACCCAAATTGCCCTTTCAGTTTAGGGAGAATCTCGGGGCGTGGAGCTGAGTTTTTATATTTTTATGTGTGGCTGTAGAGATATCTAAAATGCATATAAATAATGCAAAATGCTGTACGTTCCTATGGATGTGCACACACATGGGGTCACTGCGGTGTTCGCAGCGCTGTCGGTCAGAGTGGGGCCGGGTGACGCGGGGCCTTTTGTATGCGGGGTGCGGGGGGTGCGTCCCTAATCTCATCAGCACTGATTGTCCCCGGGGCTCTTGAAGATAAAAATGGCATAAGCCAGAGTCTGCCGCATGGCACCGAGGAACGAGATAAAGCCCCGAGTGACCTTCAAATCAAACAGAGAACCGAGATCTCTGATAATCCCCTATAGGAAGGGAAAAGTCCAGAGTCTGAGACACCTCCGAGATAGATAGGCTTGGAGTATTTACCTCCAAACAGTTAAAAACCCTGCACCGAGGGGCCGCCCAGGATGCTCGGTTTTACAGCTCTCCCGCTGTCCCCAGCCATCAGCTTGCACCGGCCCCATCCCGACCGTGGGGCAATGCCTGCTCTGAGCCGTACTCAGCTCCATCATTTCCTTTCCTGGGGGGATTGTGCAGGCCACAGGGTGCGGGCAGTGTCCCAGCACCGTCATTAAGCTGTTAAAGGCATTGAGGGCTCCAGACAGTGCCGCACGCGGTGCAAGGACAGTTCAAATCCCAGCACGGATGGGGTCAGCATCTCTCAGAGGAGCTGGTGACATTTTGGAGGCTTGCAGCCCCAAAACGCCGCTGTGACTGACGGATTCCAGTGCAGGCTGAGCTCAGCCCAGCCCCGAACCCCTAAGCCAGCCCCGAACCCCATGCGCAGCCCTCACTGCGCCCATCTCTTGCTCCTTGGCAAGGCTGCTGCAAGCCAGCGCAGAATTCCCGCAGCTGAGCCCTCCTGACCCCTCTGCGGCCATCACTCCTGCCCAGCTCAAAGCCCCCACGAATGGGCTGTCAGCAGCCCTATAGCCACGGCTGGCTCCTGCTGGCCGATGCTCCAATGGGAAAATAAAGGTTGGGGCTTAACGGCCCCGCAGCCCCGAGATAAATGCCCGCAGTTCCAATAATTGCAGTCCCCTAATAGAAGAAAACAAAGGCTCTCGCGGGGTGCCTGCAAGCGCGCTGGAGAGACGGGGCCACATCAAAGGCAGCGGGGTGCGTTCAAAGCCCCAGCTTAATTGTCAATTAAGCATGCACGGGGGGGACAACGCCATGACAACGCGGGGCTGCATGCTGGTGCAGTATTGTAAAGCCCGGCGGCCAACACAGAAAACAGCTGATTTTGCTGACAATGTGCTTGTAGGGCACCTTGTAAGCAATCAGCCGGTGACAGGAGGGCAAACGTCCACCCCATCCCCGCCATTGTGTGGGGCATTCCTGGGGCAGGGTCACATTTTGGTCACTGTGGGCCAGCCCTGCAGGGAGAGCTGCACCATGAGACAGGCTGCCGGCCCTGGTGTCCCCAGTGCCCCCGGTGTCCCCATTGCCCCCAGTGTCCCCATGCCATTGGGCAGTATGCTCTACGCCCATCGGCATCTCCGTGCCCTCCCACCCCATCACTCTACCATGGGCTTTGTGGTGCCTGGGACAGCTCTATCCCCATCTCCCAGCCCTCCCCACAGTAACCACAGTGTCCTCCCCTGGACATCCTCTATCAATTCCTCTTTGTAATGAGGCTGTGGCTTGCAATGAGCCAGGTAGGGAAAATTCTGGGAAGCAGTTGCTTTGTGTCTCCCTGTCCCTGGGGTGTTGTCCCCAAATTGGGACAGGGGTGGTCAGGGCACACGGCCTGCAGCCCGTGGCCCCGTGCTGACCCCTCGCCGCCCGCCTCAAAGTGCCCGCTCTTGTTTGCTGGGGCTGGCGGCTTTGGAGTGCAGATTGCAGGTAGCGGCACAATGGGGATTGTTCTCCCAACAATGCCTCTTGCCCCATGCCGCCAGGCCCTCCCTGATTACTGTCCCAGCTCTGCTCTCAGCATTATCTCCTGCTCAAATCCCCCAGCAGTGCACACTGCAGGCAGAGCAAAGCCCAACCGTGGGGCTCAGCGCAGCCCTCTGCCCACAGCCACTCACATCACCAACTTTAGTTCTCCAGCACCACATCCCCCTGCCCTAACTCTCCACACCAGGCAGAGCAGCTGTATCCACACCTCTGCCCAGCCCAGCCTGCACCCACAAACATGCCCAGCCCAGCAATCTGTCCTTGATGGGATAGAAATCCAGCCCCCGCCACGTGGCTGGCACTGTAGGGATCAGCATCCACACCTCTCTGCACCCATCGAAACTGCGGAGGAAGCAGTGTTCCAATGCTCTGTTGCTGAGAGGAGTCCCATCTTACAACCAATGGGGAAATTGCACCAAGGGCTGAGCCTTGTTGCTGTCCCTTGTCCAACGTGGGCAGCATGGACCATCTTTCCCCCAGGCCATCTCCACCATGGCCCTGCACTGCCTCGAGTGCCTCTTTCTGCAGCACAAATGGTGTCAACATTGTCAACAGTATCAACAAGGTCAATGGCCCACGACCACTGAGCTCACAATCCCTTTCATCATTGGAAACACGACCAACACTGCCACTGCCCAGCATCGCTGTTCCCATCTCACCTGGCATCTTGCTGGGCGGCGAGGCGCTGGGCTGGTTGTGGTGTGGGGAGCCATGGGACAGCAGCAGGTTCATGCTGTGGGGGGGCTGGCCGGAGCTGTAGGCGTCCATGGCCAACTTCTGGCGGAAAGCCTCCTCCTTCCGCCGGTTGGCGAACCAGTTGTAGACACGCACCTCCGTCACCAGGTTGGAGCCAAGCCCATGTGCCTTGGAGGGAGACACCCCTCGCTGCAGACACTCGGCCCTGTGCATGCAAAGGGACACGTTGGAGCAAGGGTGCTGATGGGAGCTCCCAACACAGGGTTTAAAGCATTCAACCCTTCCTGAACACCTGCCCCTCTTTCCAACTACACTCGTGCCATAAAACCCATCCCACCTCCCTCTGAGCTTGCTATAACACCACAGCATCGCTGCCGCGTCCCAACTGCATCATGGCTGCATCCCTGCTGCATCTCCACTGCATATCTGCCACATCTCCAGTGTATCTCTGCTTCATTCCTACTGTATCTCAGCTGCATCCCTGCTGCACCTTCACTGCATCCCATCTCCATCTCCACCGTATCCCAGCTGCATCCCTGTCACATCTCTGCTGTATCCTGGCTCCATCCCTGCCGCATCCCAAACACAGCACAGAGCTTGCTCTCCTCTGGATGCTGCCCAGCACTAAGCCCAAAGCCAACAGGTGGCTCAGCAAAACCATTCCAAAACCCAGGGCCGCGTGCCACGAGCCCAGCACCTCATGCAGCTTCTGCAGGATGGCACGAGGCGGCCGTTACCTGTTGCACTCCTCCACCAGCGCCTCCCGCTCCTCCTTGCTGGGGTTCTTTTGGCGGTCGTAGGCTTGGTACAAGATTTGCTGGGAGGCCGGCCCCCACTTGAAGCGGTTGCGGCGCATCTTCTTGCTGGGGGTTTCGGCGCAGGCATCGTCAAGCTGGCCAGCCCCCTGGTTCTGTTGATTGAACTCTGGAAAGAGAAACAGCAGCTGATCCTGACTGCTTTTGTCTGTCCTATTTTCACACCCCTGGACTGTCTGGTTGAACTCTGAAAGAGAAAGGAGCAGACGTGACCCGGCCTGTAGCCGCCGCTCAGAGTCACCGTCACGCGCAGCGGCAGCCCCCACCCGGCCCCCACCCCGGCCCCCTCCCATCCACGGCCCCGGTGGGCACCGCAGGCGGGTGGGCACAGGTGGTTGTTGGCTGCACATGCAGCACGTGCACGTGCATGGCCGGGCTCTGCTGGCGTGCGCTTGTTCCAGGAGGAATTTTGCATGTGAGGATGGGGTCACAGCCCCCAAAAGGAGCTCAGCAGGTGCGCAGCCCCCTGCCCGTGCCCACCCTGTGCCCAAGGGGCTCCCAGAGGAGCCTGGCCCCACACCAGGGTGACCTTCCCGTGTCCGCCAGGCACCTGTCACCACGACCATAAAGGGAGATTAATGGGAGTTTTTATTATTCTCCATTTTGCAGGGGAATTCTCCCTCTTTTTATAATGGCTTTTCCCCTTGTGACAACAGGGGAAGGCGAGGGGCACGGCTGGAGCAGCTCTGTTTGCTTTAACATCTCCAGGTGCACCTTCAAAGCAGCGGCACTCGGGGCTGAGCCCTTTTCTGCTTTTGGATTTTGCATCCTTTGGGGTCGGGGGCCAGGGGGGCTCAGCACAGCACCTGCCCCACGCAAGCACTGCTCCAAGCCAGGCCGTAGGGATTTACACAGTGCAGCTCCCCAGGCACGCAGCACCAGCACCGCTCCGGGTGCACGGTCAAAGACATCCACAGTGCAAATAATTCGGGTTGCATGAGACCCTGCTACAGATTTACAATTTTTTCCTTTCCTCCCTCTTTTCTTTCTCTTTTTTTGCAAGTAGCTGCAGAAAGTGAGCGCGTTCAGAAAGCGGAGAGGAAAAGGGGGCAGAGGTGGGAGATAGATCTAACTGTGCACAATCCCAAATCGCTCTCCCAGAGATCCAGCCATTTTGGTGGGCTCGGGGCAGCTCGCACAGCACTGCTGCAATCCAGAGGGGCTCTCACGCGCTCTTCCTGCAGCCTCAATCGCTTGGACCCACAAAACCACTCTGGGGGAACCCGGCGTTCTGCCCCCACCCCCAGCCGTGCCCCCTCCCCATCCCGCTCCCCAGTACTTACGCCGCAGGATCTCCCGCTGCTTGCGGACGTACCACGTGTAGAGGGCAGCCCGCTTCTGTGTCTTCATGGGGGTGCCTTTGTTGAGGTGCTGCGAGAGGTGCGACTGGTTGAGGCCGGTGACGTCCACCACCTCGCGCTGCGGGATGTTGTGCTGCTGCATGTAGCCTTTGATCATCTTCGCCGCCCGCCATGGGTCCTCGCTGGGGGTGCAGAAAAACGAGGGTTAACTTTGCTCTGTGGTTGCTTTTTCCCATGATGGAACCCTGCTATTACTGGTGAAGACCCGCTATTCCCAATGAATATTTGATGGCAAAGATTCCCGCCCCGTGTGCCAACCCAAGCAGAGCCCCTCGCCGTTATTTTGAGCTCGTCTTCAGTATTTTTCAACACTTGAATTCAACTCTATCAGAACCAGTCCAGGTGCAGATTGGCTCTTCTTTAAATCCACACTACTTTGATGTCCATCTGTTGCCTGGCACCACATTGGGAACCAATGAAACTGCAACGGAGGCACAACGCAATGGTGGATGGAGCAGCCAACGCACCCGCACTGCAGGCCGGCCCCACAGCTCACCCCACAGCACTCACAGATGTAGGGTGAAAGGAAATGGTTCAACACCAAGAAATTGGAGCGGAACCTGAACCTGGTCACAGTCGTGCACTCAAAGAATGAGATATTCTGACACTGCGCTCGGAATAACCGTCCAAGCACTTTTCCAATGCATTTGTTATTTTGGATCCTTCATCCTGTCAAGGGGGAAAAACCCAACAAATAGGTTTCTTACTTTTTGTTCCAAACTCAGCAAGGAAACAAAGCTTTTCGTGTCCAAAGGAATACCCACAGCCAGGGGGACCCACGGCGGGGATGGAGCCGTGCGCCCTGAGCCTGGGCGGGAGGAGCTGAGCTTCAGCTGGGAGCTGAGCCCCATCCTGCTCCCACCTGCTCCTGCTCACTAATTACTGAGTCCTAACGAGCTGGTGGAACAGAGCTTGTTCTGACAGCAGCCTGGCTAACACAAGGGCATCGTTTTGCCTGAGCCTCAAGCCAATGCTCCGGTGCGCACCGTGAAAATGCAAAATGAGTGACTTTGGGTTACAGATTTCAGAATTGAAATGGAATTTGGCAGCATTCGTGCTGGGAAAAAAATAAAAGAATCAATGTGGGAATTAGTGAAATTCCTCAATTTCCCCTTCACTTTATTATTTTTAGAATTTCTAACTTCAGCATTTCCAATGCACTCTGGACCTGTGCTTTCCAAACAATTATTCAGCTCCGAATTTCTGAGCAACGATTTTCTTTACAAATCAACTTGACCGTATTCAGAAGGGTTAAACAGCCTGAAACCAAACCCAAACATTTTGTTTCATGTTAAACAAAATGTTTGGACTTGACCCAAAATGAAACGTTTGAGTGTTTGTTCACCTCTTCTATTTTTTTTTCCTCTTTTTGGTGAACCTAAAAAGCCAGAGAGGAAAACATTTCTATTCAACAAGTCGGCACAAACCCATTTTTTGGGTTCTGTCCCCGAAATAAAAACTTCATCAATTGTCCAACCTCCGTCGGGATGGATTTTACACGCAGGAAGAAATAAAGGAGCACACCCAGGTGTGCTGTGTGGCACTGCAAACCAGTTCACAGCCCTCACCCCGCGGCCTTTCTCTGCCCCGTGTGGCCGCTGGCACCGAGCTGAGCGCCGCGTCAGTACGGCCGAGTGGGGCAGCTCTGCCCATCCTGCGCTCCAGGCCCCCGCCCGCTCGCCCTCTGGGTCAGCCTTGGAAACAGGTAAATACGCTTCACATCCTCCGAGAAAAATGCCAAGAATTTATACAGATGGATTATAAAGTCGGCTCCCTCCATCGGATCTATCTAATCTGCATCTCCCTGCGCACACAGCGGGGTCCTGCACGGGGCCGTGGGGTCAGAGCTGCCCCAGCACGGAGCCCTTTGGGGCCCACGGAGGTGCCCACGGGGCAGCCCGGCACAGGCGGGGGCCGCGCACCTCCGCGGCCGCGGGGACCGCCTGGGAGAGGACCCGGGGGTCGCGGGGCGGGAGCAGAGGGGGCTCAGCCGCACGGAGGGGCTGAGATCGACGGCTCCCGACGCTCCTGCCCCGGCCGCCTCTCTCCAAGTACAAAGGGCTCTCTTAGAGCAAACAGCAGCTCTTTGTAGAAGGCTCCTCAGGGACATGTGCCTGCTCTTGTTTGCACCGAAGGCAAACTTTGCACAGAAACACCTGTGGGAGAACTGCGACGCGGACAGAGCCCTCCCGCACCCTCGGGGGCGCAGCGGCAGGCAGTGGGGCGGTGGGACAGCAGCGGCGCCCGGCGCGCGGGTTGCGGCCCGCAGCGGCGTCCCCTCCCGCACCGCGCGTCCCGTCCGAGCCCCCGAGCTGCCGTCAATGTCACCGACCCCGGGAGGCGCTGGGCTGCCCTGCCGCACAGCCGGGCGCGAGCGTCGCTGAGCACACGCGGGGATCGCCTCCGCGTGCTCGGAGCAGAGCCCCGCTGCCGGCCCCGGGGCTGGGGGGAATCGCCCCCGACAAGCGCGGGGCTGCTCCGCCGCTCACCGACGGCCCGACCCGGTCCGGCCCGGCTCTGCCCGGACCCGCACGGCACGGAGCGGACGGGCTCGGCCAAAGCGGGGCGCGGAGCCGCATCCCCTGGGACGCGACGCGACGGGACGGGACCCGAGCGGCCGCGTTTGGGGGTTTCCTCGTTCCCCCTCCCCGCCTGGTTTACAACTCCGGCAATGAATAACCCGCCTCTCCGCTCGCCCTAATCGCGGCTCTTTGTGTATCTTTCTGTTGATGATTTATAGAAATAAATTAATAGCACTCCGAGCTCCACGTGCTGCAGTTTATGTTTTATCTCCTGGCGCGGAGGGAGGACGGAGCCGAGCCCCGGGCGGCCGCAACCCGGGCACCCCCGGCCCCTCCACCGCGGCGGGCGGCGAACACCCGACGGGGCGGCGGGACTGCCCGGCACCGCGCTGCTCCCGGTGCAAGAGAGGGGGCGGCGGCGGCGCCCCGCCGGGACGGGCGCACACGGAACGAATTCCGGAGGGGCGCACGGGGCCGCGGGAGCGGAGCGCTCCGCCGGTACCTGATCATCCTGTCCACTTCTGCCCGCTGCTCCACGGCCTCCTCAGTGTTGAGCGCCTGCAGCTCGCGGAGAATCTGCGGCGTGTCGAAGTCGTCGCCATCCTCCGAGCCCTCGTCGCCGGACAGCTTGCCCTTGCCGTGTCCGTTGGCCAGCGGCACGAAGCCGGGCTTGCCGTCGGGCGGCCCGCCGGGGGACAGCGGCAGGCTCTCCAGCTTGACGCCGAAGCCGGCGGCGGGCACCATGTCCTCCAGGGCGCGGATCAGCCCCTCCTTGGTGGCCCCGGAGCTGAGCAGGGCGCCCAGGAGCTCCCGCTGCAGGGCGCTCAGCTGGGACACCATGGTCCCGGGTCTCCCCGCGCTCGGCCCGGCCCGGCCCGCCTCCCTCCGGCACCTGCCGCTCCGCCCCGGCTGGCAGGCTGTGCGGGGCGCGGGCCGCCCTCTACCTAGCCGTTAGGCATTATACCTTATGCAAATCAGCTCCGGGAGGGCCTCTCCTCCGGGAGCGAACCCCGCGTCCCCGCCCGCCGCGGTCCGGCCCCCGCCCGGCCCTTATCGGCCGCGCTGGGACGGACTTTGCGCGCGGCCGCCGTGAGGCCCCGAGGAGCGGCGCGGAGCGCTCGGGGCAGCGGCGGAGCGGAGTTCGGTTCGACCCGGTCCCGCCCCGAACGGTGCGGCGCTCCGGAGGAGCGGCTCGGCCCCGGCGCGGAGCGTGGAGTGCCGTCGGGGGCCGCTCGGAGCGGCACGGCGCGGAGCCGGGCGCTGCCTCGGGGCTGAGCCCCGCGCCGAGAGCCGAGCCCCGCTGCACAAAGCCCGTGGGGCTGCGCGGGGCCGGGCCGAGGGTCCTCAGCCGGGGTCCCGGAAGGGTCCCGGGGGTCAGGCTCTGCTCCGCGGAGGAGTCGCGGCAATGTGGCAAATGGGACTCTGCGGGGGTAGCGCTGCTCGGGAACGCGGAGCGCCCGTCGAGCCCTGATAACCGCGGGGGTGGGGCAGTGGAAAACATCGGGGACCTGAACAAAAAGTGCTTCTCCTCCTGCCGTGAACGCACTGAGTCACAAAAGATCAGCAAATTGACCCAAACCAAAGCAGGCGGGATACAACAGGCACCAGCACATCACTGGACGCAACGTGGTGGGCTCTGGAATCCCGCAGGGCAGGTGTGGGAGGGGAAATACAACATCTGAATGCTTCACCCATCACCTCCCATCCCAGCAAGCTGCGCAGCCCAGTGCCCTCTAGCTGTGCCCTGGCAATGGGTGTCTGTGCTTTTGGGAGATGGGCGCTCAATGCCCACCACTCCCAGCTCAGGTTCAGACTGCCATAGCATCCCTGGAGCCATCACTGCCCCCCACCTCGAGGGCTCCACGAATCTTAAAAATGTCCCAACAGCCTCCAGCACCTGGCAGACCCTGAGCCCTGTAGGAGCCCATTTGGGGCAGGATTCTCTGCCCTCACCGTCCCCACTAGGAAAATGTGGGGTTGTGTGTTGAAGAGCAGGAAACCTCCCTGCATGCCTGGCAGGGATCTGGCAGACAGGTGTTGATGGTTCTGATTTTACATTAGCACAGTGTACGGAAGAAAGGGCAAAAAAGGGTCCCAACCTGGGGCCCAGGCCAACTCCCAACAGTCCGGCCAAGAGCTCTCCCTTTGTCCTGTTCTCAAACCCACATATCTGCCTGCTGGGTCCCTGACAGCCGCACTCCCATCACTGAGCCACTGCTGCTGGCTGTGGCTCAGCTGTGCCGTGGGGCTGTGTGTGGGACCACAGCCTGGGAACAGCTCGGGCTGGGGCAGCTCCCCTGTCCCTTTCAAGTGGGCCAGTGAGCTTTGACTTGGTCTTTGCACGGCTTCATGGCATCGCATGATAATAATGTTCTGTCACAGTGGGTGACCTAGACTTTGTCCTATTTCCACACATTCGGAGCCACCTGGCTAATGAAGTGGATATTGTTTTCTGGTCCATCTCTCACCCTATTGCTCTTCCCCCTTCCTCCACACCCAGCTCCTCTGAGAGCTGTCAGGAGCCCCACTGCTGCCCGTTCCCACCGCTGTCGGGCACAGCTCATTAACTCCCTTCAGCAGAAGGCCGCGCTCACCGCGGCTGGGGGGCAGCGGCGCCCCGTGGGGTGGGAGCACAAAGTTTCCCAGCAGGAAGGTGCTGGCGCCATCCAAGCATCGGGCTGAGCTCCCACATGGAGAGCGCAGGGGCTGGGAATGGGGAACCACGACCCTCTGTGCCCGGCCTACCCCACACCAGCTCTGTGCCTTTGTGGGCTGGATGCATTCTGCTCGCTGCCATGAGCCCCGAACCCCAAACACGGTGGGGTCGGGCATGGGCACAGTCGTGGCAGTGGTGACTTTGCTCCCAGTGCCGTGTGAGTGGATGGGCAGAGGGACAGAGGGACCGCAGCCGCACTCCCCCATCCCTGCATGCATTGCAGGGGCACTGAGCGGTGCCCCCGGCTCTGAGCTCGGTGCCCAGTGCCTCCAGGCGGGGATTTCTCCCACAGGTCGCCCCGACGTGACTCACACGGCACCGGGGGAATTCTGCCATGGACGCCTTCACGCATTTCGTATCTGCCTCTCATTTTTTCTTACAGTTTCATTTAACGGCTGAGCGCATGCAGACACACCGCCCTGACCCTGCGGGCAGTGGGCAACAGCGTTCCCACCGGCACAGGGCCATTAAGTCCCCGCGCTGAGATGTTTTCTCCTCTGCCCCCACTCGCGCCGAGATTTTCGCATTCCCTCCCTGCCCCCGCCTCCCCCGCACCGAGGTGACGTAATGTTATGGAGCCTTCTCCCATCCCCACCTTTATTAAATATGACCCGCGTTTGATCCCCGCGCGGCGGCGAGGGGAAGCTGTGGTTTGGGGAGGCTCAGACATGAAAGGCAGAGCTGTGCCGTGCTGTGTGCCGGCCTGCACACCCAGCAGAGTGCAGGGCGGGTGGCAGCCATCGGGAAGTGCCACACGTACCACTGTGCCACCAGCCAAGGGACGCCAGCTTGGGGCACCACGTGCTGCCCAGCCCCTGCCCCCAGTGGTCGCTGAGGCACAGAGCTTTTGGGGTGGGTGCTCGGCCAGAGGGTCCCCGACGTCCCCTGTTCCCAGCTGTGTCCCCAGCACTGAGTGCTGCAGCACAGTGCTGAGCCACACAGTCAGGGACCTGCTGCCACCGCACCTCCTGCAATGGAGAGAAGACAAGGAGAGGAGACAGGGCATGGGCTGGGGACACTGTGAGCCCACGGGGAGGCGGGCAGGGGGACACCCGGCTGCAGCGCTGGCCTGCGCTCCGATAATTAATGCTTCTCCGTACACTTTGCAAATAACTCGCCACTCTCTTTGTCTGGTGATAAATGGCCCCTTTGAAGTTCTCTTTTCTCAAAAGCAAAGCAAAGAAACACTTTCATAATCCGCCTTCGCCCCCCTGTCCTTTGCTGAGCTGCAGGGCTCTGGGGGAGCAGCACCGTGTAGCTCCCCTGCACTGCCCACAGGGACACACCGCCCTGCACCCACCCACAGTCCCAAACCCACACTGGGACCCCCTGTTCAGGGTGCAGGGGCTCCATGTGGGCTCCCCACAGGCTGAGGCAGAGGGGGTGTTGTGGCCGAGCACTCCCAGGAGTGGGGTCTCTCAGAGGCATGGTGAGTGCAAACGTGACCGAGCAGCCACCCCAAACCCTGCTTGTGTCCCCTGCAGCTCCCAGCCCACACTCGGGTTATGGTTCACTGGTACAGGAAAACAAGTTCTGCTGGGCTATAAAAAGACATTGAAACCGGGGCAAGCTAGGAGAGCTCAGAGCAGTGCAAATGAAATCAGTGCCAGAGCGCTCATATTGTCACCAGGCTTACGTGTCACAGCAAACAATGCTATCTGCTGAGGAATCGCAGCACAAAGAACACCACAACAGTGGCCCAAACCCCAAACATGGGGTCATGAGGCTGAACCTGTGTGAATGGCTCCCCAACAGGAGCCCCGGCTCAGAGCTGCTCCCTGCGCATGGCTGTGCACAGCAGGGCCCGGCCTCATCCCATAGGCACAGCCCTGCCAACCCATCCCATTGGTACGGCTCTACCATCCCCATCCCTTTTGTGTGGCACTACCACCTCCATCCCATCAGCACAGCCCTGCTGTCCTCAGCCTGTTGGCATGGCCCCCCACACCCAGTGCACCAGATTCCCAAGACCTGAGCAGGGCAGGGAGGCACCTTTGCTTTCCAAAGCTCTGTCCCCCCTCGCGGGGCACACATTGTGCGCATGCCATTCTGCATTATTGAGCAGCCCCCTGTCTGCAGACTTTTTATTAATTTTAAGGCAAAGAGGAGGTGAAGCGAGCTGGAACCAGCTTGGGAGGCGGGGTTGTTTTCTGGGAAAACAAAAGCAGTGGTGCTGGAGGGATGCTGGAGGGGCTGCAGGGCCATCCGTGCAGCGCAAGGAGCCCCCGGTGGGTACCCGTAGCCCCTCATCTGCGCCACCCTCTGGCTTGTGCCCCATCACTGAGTTCCCATCCCTGGTACAAGGACGGTGGCACGCACCGGTGGATGGCCATTGGGAAGGTGGGGTTGAGTGTGGCCGCAATGGCAAAGGGACAGTGCAGCCTGGCAGCCCGCAGACAGCACAGGAAGGTGCAGGGGGTCTTTTCAGGGCCAGCAAACACCACCAGATGTGGGCTCACCCCACACCCAGACCCACCCGTGGCATTCTCAGCCCGGGATGGGGCAGCCTCAGCCCCCAGCAGGGTCCGTCAGAGAGGAGGGCAAAAAGCAGAGGAAAATTGTGGCGCTCAATGGTGTGGAACCGCGGCGACTGCAGCGTGACTTTGATTCCCCTATCATAACCCTGAATTAAAAATTCAGGCAATTACTTGCATGGCTTCCCTCCGATGAGGCTGGGCCTCGCCTTCATTAATGCAAGCACACAGAGAAAAGCCATTAGGGCCGGTGGAGGGGAATATTTCTCTGAGAACAGTTCCGCTTCAGGAAGAAGCCCGACGAGAGCCGAGTTTCACACATTTCAGCGGCTGCCCAAGCACGGCCTCGTGGGTCCTCAAAGCCGCCTTTGTCCCAGGCTTTGGACCGGGATGTTTCACGTGGCATCGAGGTGGTGGCATTGCCTGGTGGCCCCAAGTCACCAGGATCTGCCCATCGGTGGTGTCACTGCACGTATGTCCTGCACAGCACAGGGAGATGCTCAAGCAAGAAGCAGCAAGTTGTGCACCAGCCAGCCCAGTTTTATGGGCAAATGTCACATTTCACACAGTTTTCCCTCCCCTTTGTTTCGCCCCTTGGTTGCAAACCTTTCTTCCATCTCAGAGGGAGAAAATGCCAGGCTCCTGGCTGCCTCCATCCCGCCCCAGCCCCCCACAGCCTCTGCCTGAGCCAACACAGCCGGTGCCATCGAGGGACCCTATGGGGCCGACGGGTGCCAGCACGTCCAGGCAGACACATTGGGCCAGGAGCGCGGGGCCCCAGGGCAGTGTGGGCCACGACTTGTGGGTGGCACAGGGGGACGTGGCTCCACGTCTCCCCGGTCCCCCCGGCCCCTACGTGGGGTGCGGGGTCCATCCGTCAGCGGTGACCCCGGAGCTGCCCCGAGGAGGAGCGCCGGAGGTCGCACGGGGCAGGAGGGAGAGGGGGGAGGCGGACAGGATAAAAATCACCGAATTAGCGGGGGCCGGGAGTGCCGGCTGCGAGACAGCGCCGAGCCATTATTTCACAGGGGAGACAGCGGCCGTGGGCTGAGGATCGGCCTCTCCCCTCCGACCCCGCCACTGGAAGCCACCCCTGCCCTCCTGCCCATCGCTCAGCCCCGGCTCTGAGCGCCGCGGTGCTCGGCACTGCGCTGCCTCCGCGCCATCGTCAAGCGGCGAACGGCCGTGCCCATCTCCTAGCGCGGGGAGGAGCGGAGCGGCCAGGCCGCGGGCCGGGAGCTTCATGGAGCACCGTGTCGTCCGCGGCATCGTCCCCACGCCGTCCCCAAAAGGGTCTGCGCACGGCGGCCGGAACGGAATCCCGGGCCGCGGCGAGAGGGCCGTGCCCGGTTACACGGGGAGCAAAAGGGCTGCGGCACGGGGGAGAACAGCCGCGCTGTCGCTCCGACCCCCACGGGCTCCTCCGGGGGGATCCGCGCGGCCCTGAGAGGGGAACGAGCGCATCCCCGTGCGTCGCGCGGAGAGCATCCGCACGCACAGCCGCGCACCCCGCACCGCGCTCGGTGGCCCCGCAGGGGCCGGGCCGTGGCCGTGGTGCCACCTCGTGGCCGCAGGGACTCCTCCGTGCGGAGGGCCGCGCCTCCCTCGATTAAATTCGATTAAATGTCCTTTCTGTTCAGGCCGTTGAAATCCTTCGGGTCCCCGAGGAGCCGCGTGGAGGGACGGGCGCTGCAGCGGAGGCGTCGCTTCGTGCCGGGGCTCCCCGCTCTGCCCACGTGCAGCCCGGCAGCAGGGCGGTAACGGGAGAAGCATCACCGCTCAGAAGTAATGCGGGACGGGGCGCTGGGGGGAGCGGTGCTGCTGCGCGGTGTGTGGATACCGCGGGGCGGTAATACAAATACTAATAGTAATAATAATAATAATAAACAACGGGTTTTACAGCCCGAGCTGCCACCCGAGCCGCCAGGCGGGAGCCCACGGGGGGCTGTGCCACGGGAGGCCCCCCACTGCGGCCCCGCTGCTTTTGGCCACGCGCTGACGCCACGGACACGCGGCCCTCCCTTCCAGCAGAGCCCACATGGGACGCGAACGGCCCCGGCCACCTCGGCCATAAATCACACCGTATGCGATAAGGTAATCGCCTTCTCCTTGAAACCGTTTGTAGGAAAACACATAAAGCGCCCGGCCCGGCACCAATAAAGCGGCAGGGCCGTAAAAGCTGCGCTGGGTGCGGAAGGCGCTGCGCGGAGCACGAGGCCGGAGCCCGGAGCGGTGAGCGCAGCGCTCCGCACCGCCCGGGGATACGGCAGGAGACATCCGCGCCCACCGACCCCAACGCCGCAACGGCATCGGGCAGGACGCGCCCAGCGCCCCCAGGGCACCATCAGCGCGGGGCGCCGCGCACAGCCGGGCCCTAAAACCAAACCCGCGGCCCCAAGGCCGTCAGCCCCGAGCGCCGCAGCTCCGCCCGGCTGCAGCCCTGGAGCCGCGCGCGGTTTGCACCTCGGGGCGCCGCGCGGCGGCTGAGCTCCAGGGCGCCTCCGCTCCTCCTGCGGCGCTCCCGAGCGGCCGCCGCTCTCCTCGGCGCTTCCTGCGAGGCTCCGGGCCGCGGCTCCATTGAGCCGAAGGGGTTTCGGATACTCAAATACTTGAGGCCCGCCGAAATGAGGAGGGAAAAAACAAAACGGACAAACGCTGTGTGCCAGAGAACTTTTATGACAGCCAAGGCTCGCTCAGAACTCTGTGCAAACATCCCCGCAGAGGTTAGGACAGCGGGGCACTGAGCTCCCCGAGCGCCTCATTCCCGGAGGTATCGATCAGTCCCCGGCAACGTCACAGGGCCCGGTCCTCCCGCAGCTTATCAGCACGGGAAGCACAAACCAAACAGAGCGAGCCCAAGGGAGGGGAAGGGGACAGAACTCAGCGCTGCGCACGGGGCCACGCGAGGTGCAGAACATCACAGCGCGTCCCACACAACGGCAGTGGCACCGGTTTGAAGTCAGACCCGCTGCCTGCCGTCGCTCAGCACAGCCGGCGGGCGCCTGTTGGCAGAGCTGAGCTCTTAGGAGACAGGGAACGAAGGCAGCGGAGGCCAATCCAGGCGTGAGGTACCAGGAACAGACAGTTAAAGGCAAAGCGTGTTTGCTCTGAGCTGGTATTCAAATATTGGCATGTTCAGGTTTAGTACAGGAACGTCAGAGTGGCAAAATTCGCAGTGCTTAGAAAAACAAAATTCTGCCCCCTCCCTCTTTTACAAAAGTGATTTTGAACATAGCAGCATAGGTAACAAAGCATTCCTGGAGCTCACACAACAGGCTCCATTTATAAAACATACAAGCAAGAAAAAGGCTTTTGTTTTTCAAGGGGTAACACTGTTACAGGTACAAACAGAACCAAGTGAAAACAACTGCCAGAGTTCATTGGCAACAAAAATTTCAAGAACTGTGCAGTGAGGTGCTATGAATGATGTAAGTTTGCAATCCATTGCTTAACAGCCTTAACAGGAAGCCATTCTTTTGGATGCTCTGCACAAATTAAAGCAGTGCATTTCCTCTCTGCGCACCATCGAAGTGCAAGATCCTGGTCACTGCAACAAGCTCTCCTTTTTAGGCTTCTGCTAATTCAGTGGCACCAGCGTGGTTTGTCAGGACACCTTCTAGATAAATGGACACTCTCCCTCCAGTTTTGCACTCTGGATGTCTCTCTACCCCGTGCAGATGTTCAATGGCTCCTTGCAGTAGTCTCTCTCTCTCACACAAGTCTGTGTGCGTCCCTGCTTCGTTGTCTTCTACTCCAGATTTCATATATTGCACCACATAGCATTTGATGGCATCACCATTTGCTCTTATGGTTTCCCAGATGAGCGGCAGGTCTGTGTCTGTTGCCAGACTCAACAAATGAAGCAGAGCCTGGCAGATCTGTGTCCTGAGGCTGGCGCTGTACTTGAATTCCAGGAAGTCCTCGGTGTCTTCGCTTTTCTGCAAGGCTTCCACCAAGGCACCCCAGATCTGGCAGAACTGCTCCGTGGCTCCGTAGCATTCCCTCCTGCTGGGGATGGAGAGGGCCATGGCCGATTTGATGCGGACCTTGAAATTTTTGCATGACTTCACTACCGAGGAAAGCGCACTGAACGCCTGCGCGGCCCAAGCAGCCTCTCCTGCAAGTAAATGAATACTAATGATAAAAGCAAATCCACAAACCCGTTTCAGTCACTCAAAATATAGAAGAAAATGGTGACTGAGACACCTAAATATTTAACAGCTTACGTGTTCTGCATTCTGTAATTAGATCAGTGCAAATAAGGAGCTATGAAAATAGTTTTGAAGAAGTTAACCTGCTGACGCTTTTCCTAGAGTAAAAACAACATTTGGTTTTCTATTTTCAGTCCACAGCCACGACCCCATTCCTTTCTAACATGACACATCCAAGTGAATGTAGCACAGTGATGACCACATTAGCATCTTCAGGATCTGAACCTACTTCACTGGTCAGAGTTCTGGGAAAGATGCACCTCTGGGTATGACAGCACAATTCAGCTCGGTTTGCTTTCTCCCCTCTTCTGCAACACATTCCTAACAGAGACCTCATCAACCCCACAGCCTGCTGTACAAAGACCGAGCCATAGGGACAAGGCTACTCACCAAGTGGCAAAGCACTGTTCTTAAACACGTTGCCCAGTGCGTAACAAGCATTCCAACGCACTTTCATAGTGGCTTCACTCTGAACAGTGGAAACAAGGGCCTGGAGAGACTCCTCAATGGCTTCCCTAAACCTGGGGTGTGCTACGTGACACGGCTGCAGGAAGTGAAGCAGATTCCCAAGGGCCCTGACTGCATTGCTCTTTACCTGGAGAGAAAAAACAGACACAAACATCAACTCTCAAAGGAGGATGCTGACCCACAGCTCCCTGCCTGCTGGGGCAGAACACCCTGCAGGCAATGCAGCCAGTGCCCTTCTCAGTAAGAACGCAACCATGATCCTCCACCCTCCTTCCCTAAGCCATACCTTGTCTTTGTCCTTGGATGCTTCGGTCGCAGACCGTAACATCTTCAACAGTAGGAGATCAGAGAATTCCTCTTGGAAACTTTGTCCCATTGTTTCCCTAGCAGAAGAATCACAGTGTGAAAGACTAGCTCTGAAAATCCACTCTCAAAGATGATACAATCCTTTATAAACTTGTATGAACAACCTTCACTCTTTAGAAGGCTAATATGTAAGGCAAACCTTACTACATGTGACCACTATGTTTATTAATTTAAAACCAAGCTATCAATGCAAGAAAGCCTGTTAGCAATGCATTAAGTCTGTAATAAAAGACAGAGGGCAATGAATTGCTCAGAGGCAATTCATTAGCAGGAATATATGATAACTATTTCTCCTGTTAAAAATGTAACAGTTGGTTGGACATCCTTCAGTCTTTGGCTTGAGGAAGTGTTAAATATTCATCAATTCTACTTTTGGGTTACGTTGAAAGTAAAGTTATCAAGGAACACACAGCTACACAAAGTGACACACAAAAAACCAGAAAAGTAAGCTTGGCATTATACTTAGGAACTAATGACAAGAAAGACCTAAAGCCAAGCAGTCGAGTGCAACAGCAAGGGACAGGGATACTGCTACCACAGCCCTGCACACAGTAGAAATGCTGGCTGAAGGGAGGTTACAAAGCACTCAGTTTTGGCACAGCGGCTGTAGGTTTTGTCTTTTTGATGCTAACTGCCCTCTGGCACTGCAGGCACTGAGAGGAGCTGTGCTTCTGCTTACATGTTGACAATCAGAGTGTCGGTGAGGTTGCCCAGGGACCAAGCAGCTTTGGCACGGACGCTGGGAGACTTGTCGTGCAGGGAGTTCAGGATAGCATTTGCTGTGTCTGCTACAAACATCACATCCTATAAGAGAGAAAAAACCCTGCAATTTGAAAAGTTGTTGGTTTTTTGTTGTTGTTGTCATTGCTGCTTGTTTTAAACAGGTGATTTCCTCAATGCCATACATGTTCTGAGCTTTGATAGGGAAAACAGGATCTCCACAGAAATCGCCTCTATTAACATTTGGTTTTTGTAGGTCACAACTTTTAACATGTTTACTGTGCTTTCTGCACAGCTTTGTTTGATCTTTAATTAACGGTCCAAGCCTCCATGGTGACCAAGTTCACCACTCTCCTGGGTAGCAGTCGCTGAAAGGTTTCACTGTAAATTTAATTTCATTGGTGCTTTAGTTACTTTGGATTTTAGCATAATTACCTGGACCGCCATTCTTACACTCATTAAATCCCACTCTTAACTAAGTAATTGCTTTGCCAAACTCCCTGCTGAGCTGCTTGTTTAATCTTCCTTTCCACAGCACTACAGATTTCATTTTCATCCCTTTGCCCACGATAAAGGATTTTCCTTTCAAAATATTTGGACTGAACTCTCAACAGCAGCTACTGCATCATTTTCTGTTACAATCACCCATTTAAGGCCATATTGCAAAAATGAGTCTGCTACCCTAAGTGAGCTCAGGCCAAGTTGCCGTGGAAGCAAACCAGCTTGCTCCCTTCTCCCCAGCATTACTTCCTCACTGTTCCTTTCCTCCTTTCCCACTTTGGTCTCCAAGAGCTTGGTGAAGGTCCTCTCCTCCTTTTGGGCTCCCTGATGAGGCAATCTGGGTTCTGCTTCATCTCACAAAGAACTGCACTGACTTGTGTTCCCATACCAGGCAAGGGACAGATTGGGGTAGTAAAGAAAAACGATGCATGCCGAAGACCAAAAGAATGAAGGAAGGCTCATTGCGAAAGAACTCGTGTCCCCATCTTACGGTTCATCAAACTCATTCTGAAAAGGTTCACAGTAAGAAAAAGTTTAACTAGTTCTGACCTGACGAAGGCAAGAGAAGAGGATGTAGACCCCAAGGGCACGCACGGCAGCTGCTTTTACCAGTGGGGTCTCGCTGTGGTTCAGGCCAAGCAGCAGAGTGATGCACAGTATCTGCTGGTCGTTCTGAAATGGCAGACGGTTATGGCAGCAGAGAGGAAACAGAAAACAAAACTGTCCCACAAAGATAACCAACAAATACTGTGAGAGACCTTCATAGACAGGATCTATAGAAACTGTCATTCAGAGTGCACTCTTTTCTTCAAAGTAAATTGATGGGCATTTGAGGATGCGACGCAGGAAACTGGAAGGCTTCCAGAGAAAATGTTATCTGGTTGCTGTTAGATAGTACTGTGAAGGAAACTAAATATTAACTGTCATCCAAATGCAGAAGGTAAATGGCCCATCAGAAGAAAAACAAACTGGATAGGTTGCTTTTTCCTGTCTTACTTCACTCTTCCCACTTCACAAACAAGGCCAACAAGGTGAATTAAATTCATCCTGGACAGATTGTCAGCTTACCAGCCCGCAACACAGATCTCTGTTTCATCAGAGCAAAGGGTCAGAGTGGGCACTGACTTGACCCCACGTGGCCACAGGGACAAGAGAGTGTACAAGATCAAAGTGCAGAGTGATGAAGCACATGCTGTACTTGGGAGAAGCCAGGCTGAGAATTCCAGAGGTACTGCTGCACTGGCAATTCTTGGCAAATGAGACCTGGCAGGGTACTCCCCATCAAGAAGGGCACAGTGACACAAAAGGAGCTGCACAATGCAGTGGTGGTACACTGCCAAGGCTTTCATGTTTAAGAGCATATTTCATGCTGCAAAAGGAGAGGAGGGCCAACACATTCATTTGCTTCCGCCAGGGCAAACACTGCAGCTTAATGTTTTAAAAACTAGCCAAGAGAAAAAACATGCATGTGAATCGGTGAACAGCATCAGTCCATGGCTGTTAGGTCAGCTGTCCCTTCAACTGCTTAACCAGCAAAATAGCAACCCTTCACCCTTCCCTCGTGCAATGAAACTCCTGCCCTCCATCCCATGCTTCAATAGCCAAGGCTGAGCATTCACAGCAAGGCCAAAAAGCTTCTGTGACCCACAGTTTAATTGTTTTGTGAGACTAATTACTCCCAGTACTGCCTTTTCCAGTCTTCAATGGTCACCGTTTACTCAGAATGCAAAAAACATTCTCTACCTTCTCCCTATAAAAGTAAAGGGTTTTAGATTTCCATCGTGCAGTAGTCAAGAAAATATCTCCATAGGTAAGAATGCCGGGCTCACAGGAGTGCTTTATTACCTGCAGACTGCTGAAAGCTTCTGGCAGGATGGAGGACAGAGCATCACAGGCACTTGTCTGAAGAGTTGCATGTTGAGAATTCTGGAGAGCACCAGGTAAAGGGCCATTCAACATCATAGTCCAGAAAGTTACAACCTACAGACACAGCAGACAGGTTTACCTATTTAAACTCAGCAATTTTGCCAAAGTTCTATAAGATTTTGTCTTTTTCTACTGTCATCCAGAAGACATACTTACAGCAGGTAGCATAATCTCACCTGAAAGTGATTACAGGTGTTTGGAACCCTAAAATAATTAGCACCAGAAAAAAAATGTTTTCAAGACATTTTAGTGGTGCTATAAAGCACTTATTCACCAAGTTGTGTTTGTTCCTTCTCAAGGGCACATGCACACTCTTGGACTAGATTGCATTAACTACAGTTCCATTCTCAAAGCCACACAGGTGGGTATTTTCATTTGCCTGACAATTCCCATTCATATCAAGTAACAGGAAGCCAGCGCTGCTGGACACATTTCCCACCTGGGAGAGTGACCAGTGACAAGCTTAAAGTTTAGCTTACTCTAAACAACTTTATAGCATTTCCCTATTTCACAGACACAAGTCCTAAGCAGGTCTACATCACTACTACAATGCCAGTTCCTCGGCTCCAGCAAAGCTGTCTAAACAGCAGCCTCAGGCAGTGAACATCTCTGAGGTCACACACATGGCTGTGGCCATCCCCTCTGCATGTGAGCAGACAGAACATTTAGGCAGGCTCCAGTAACAGTGCAAGCTCACCACAGCTCTAACCGCGCACCTGTAGGTTTGATGTGATAGTAATGACACATGCAAAGCCTGAACTGCTCTTCCAGCTTGCTGACTTATATCAGACAGGAAGAGGAGGAATAAGGAAAGGCAGAAAGGCAGTGTTAACATCACGTAAAAAGATCACTTGGCTACCAGCCAAAAGGAATGCCAAATTAACGCAGAAAGCTGCCCAAATTCTACATACCAGCACCTCTAAAGCTGCTGGGTACTTTACTTCCTTTCTTCTTTCCTGTGATTGATTTATCAGTTTCCACACCAGAAACTTTGCAGGGAATTCAAGAAAGGAAGCTCAGTGAAGCCGAATCTGAGCGGCAGCCCACACACTCACCATGCTGACTGGCACTCTCTTCTCAGGGGCAACAGCAGAGTCGGGTTTGTGCTGCTGTACTACACCTGTGCCCAGCTCCTCCAGAAGCTGCAAGGAAGCAGAATGCAACCAGGCCTTTATCACAGTGACTCAAGTGTCACCAAACTACAGAAATCTTTATCAAGGACTAAACTTTCACTTTTGTTCCCTGGGTAAAGAAGATCCAGTATTAATTTGGGCTCTATTCTGTCTCTGCTAGTGAAGGAACCAGAGGAAAAGCCCTTCTTAGATGAAGTCTCCAGCTAAAGAAGCATAACAAATAGCTGGGCAAAGAGGAAATCTCTGAGCTTTCCTTTGGGTAACTACAGTTACTACAGACTACAGTTCAAGCACAAAGTGATGATAAATGAGGGAAGGGCCAGTGTTGCAGTCCATGCACTTCCCAGACCTCCTGGTGAACTCAGCAGAGTACCAAACCTCTGCTCAGAGTTCAAGACTGGAAGGTCACAGTGCATCTCTGGGAACGCAGCAGCCTGCCACTCTGGAAGGCACCGGCTCAGCACAGAGCTGCTGCATGGAACTTGCAGACTCTGAATATTCAGCATGACTCATCTGTGTTTGCAAAGCACACTGATGGACACAATTGACTGACAGAACAATGCTGGTCTTTTCTCAGCTCTTACTTTGGCTCCATGAAGCTGAATGGATGGATCTGTTTCTTCCATGCATTTGCAAGCCACTTCTCCAAGTTCTAGCAGATAGCTCTGAGCCATAGAGAAATACCCTTTCACAAGAAGAGCTAACACCTAAACACAAGCAAAAGATGAATGCAATTCAGCATTTTTTTCCTTCTATTAAAACAAAATACCCTAAATACAGAGAGCATGTTAACAGGCTAATCAACACAGCAACGACAGCAACATTATACTGAAGTATAATGTAACAGATACACCTCACAGCACAACTTCTAGAATAGCAGAGCTAAATAAAATCCTTCCAATTCCATTATCCTGTTCAAAAGAGAGCCACAAAAGCACTATCAGGTAGCAACTCAATGAATTATTTACTATAAGAGAAGTCTCCTGTAGTGAAAAAAGCTACTGCCTGTAAGAGAAATACATTCTGCATCTCCTGCAACACTGCTGCTGTGCTCTGCAAAGCTGGATTTAACAAATATGCACTGTTCCAGAAGTATGAGACTCTCTGTGATGCACATTACAAAATATTACTATTTTCTGTGGTTACACGAAGAAAAACACATCCAAGTCCCAGCATTCACAAGTACTCCTTTAGTCATGCCAGTGCCACCCCACAGCACTCTGTTCACCAACTGCACAATTCTGTGCCACAAGCACAGAATCAAAATGTTAGCATTCTTTCAGTCACAACAGAACAGAAATGCTGCTCCAGCAAATGCTTTCGCCTACAGCACTCTGCAAGAGGTAGGAGCAAAGGCAACCCACGAGACTCAGCAGGCCTGAGGCTATGTGATATTGTACAGGATGGCTGCTTTACAAGCTAAATGTTCATTCTCACCTGCAAGGATTCCAGTCGAACAGGAGATGGTTCATAAACACTCCCAGATGGAAAGTTAGCATCGCTGTCAGAACAGGGATCCTCTCTGGGCAGAACAATGATGGAAATGCAGAGACGAATAAGCCAGCACGGTTCTGGAGGCAAACATCCTGAGGGATTCTCTGAAGGTCCCCCTTCCAAGGGCAGTGCTTTTCTCCACTGCTCAGAAAAATTAAAACGATGAGGGGTTGCACTACCACTGTTGCTTAGCCCTGAAGAGCTGGGCTGTTGTAAAAGTAGCTGCACCTCTGGTAAAGGTGCTTGGGCAGATACCACAGCCCCTAATAATGTGAGACTAGAAACTCGAACATTAACATCTGCAAGAAAGAACAGGGGGGGGAAGAGAAAGCCAGTCCATTAGCATCTCATTGATGTGTCAGGATCCTTCAGCCACTTTCAAATGAGATGGATCGTAACGCACAATTTGGTAGTGCTCTAATTATGTATTTATAATGTTGTAATTAACCAGTGCTAAATTAAGGACTAACCTATACAAAGAGGCACAATGCAGAACACAAACCTTTATGGCAAATGTATGGCTTTATCTGGTTCCAAACTCTCGTCAGCAACCCGGGATTTAAACGGCTGTATGGTGCATTTGAAACCAAATTTGCAAGGCACTGAAACATAAAAGAACATACGTGGCATGGTGGGTAAGGTGTCTGGCCTCCAACAGATTTCATTTAACATTTGTAGTTTAGGTCATTTTTGACAGCTAGATGTCTGAGGGTAGCTGAACACAAATAATCCCAAATTGTCTGTTGTCTGAAAATTGGTTGCAAGCTTCTCCTACGTGACCTGGCATAAAGATCAAGACATTCCAACAGCCCATGAAAAACTTTTCAAGAAGGCTGTCTGGATTCAGGTTTCAAAGCCAGGAGGAGCCTCCAGAGTCATTTCTTAGGTTCACTCACCTCAAAAAAAAAAAAAAAAAAAAAAAAAGAAAGAAAAGCAGAACAAGAAAAATGCACTGAGAAGAAACTCTAGGAGTTTGTAGGAAGCCTCAGTCACTGTTGCCATGATATCACAAGGCTTCGTCTATTTACCCTCCTTCTTCACGCCGGTCCTTCCTTAGCAGCCACAAGAATTTCCATGCAATCTTTCTTCAGAAGTCTAGAGGCCAATTTCAGCTCTTGTGCAGCACTTGAAATATTTACCTTGATTATCTGAGTTAGTGTTTGAGAAGACGATTCTGCCACCAGGGCTAGCAGCAGGCAGCGGTGCAGCTCCCGGATGCTAGAAGCAATAGTTACAGAGAAGGGAGTGAAAGCTCTCTTGTGATCATTAGCATCTTCAGCAATAGAAAGAAACTGCTTAGAACCTTCCAGAATAGCTGACAGAACTTGAAGAGAACAGGCACGTGTCTGAAAAAATAAAACATCTTTGTTAGCTACAGCTGAGCTTTTAAGAATCCACTTTCTTGCAGGCCCTCCTAAACACTCATCTCAAGGATGGCACCACATCCTTAGTATGCAGTGTAACTTCAGGAGCTGTTACACCAGGAATGAGTAATGACTGTGATTGGTTTCCTCAACCCATACAGCCTCTTTGATTTCCTGTGGCACAGAGAGCAAGCAGCACAAATACAACTACAGGCCAGAGAAGACAACTCTCACAATACAACACTTCACCCCTTCAGGACCGTCTCACCTTAGGAGAAGGGTCCTTTAAAGCAATAGTCATCAGGGACACCGACTGCGGGCTGCCGATGCCGGGTGCATCAGGAACAAATGCTGACCAGTAGCCATAGAGAACTCTTTTTTCTACTGACTTTATAGCAGAGAGGAAGCACGCCAGCGCCCCTTGACGAACTTTGGCTTGATAAGATCTTTAAAAAAATAAACAAAAACATTAATAAAAAAGCAGAAGTGTAAAGCAACGGATTTAAGCCAGTACTGCATGCTGCTCTGCTTTATGTTTACGTGAAGAACAATAACCTCGTTTTGCTCTGCATTCCACCTTCAGCATCAGAATATTCCGACTCGCTGCTGCTGACTCCTTTCCAGGCAGCACCAAGTGAAGGCAGGGGATCCTTTCCAGCAGGCACACATGCAACACCTGATGCACAAGCCCGAGGATCTGCACAAGGACTGCTCTCCACATTCAGTTTCAGCACGTCTGCTCCATGGTTTGATTCATTTCCTGCATCACACAAATCTTCTTTTCCTTCTTCTGCAAACTCTCCCTTTTTTTGTTTCCCTTTGGACTTCTTTCTTCGGTTCTGTTGTATGAAGAAAGCTAGATTTTATGTAGATGTATATATCCAGGATGTGCAATCATTTTATAGCAGTACACCTTTTACTAAGGGAAACAAAATCCCAAATGAAAACAAAACTACTTTAAATCCAGAAGAAAAGCAGAGTTCCATATGGTAAATCATGCCCTCCACGTAGAACATTACCATGTAACAGCTTTAGTTTTCAAGTGAGTAGTTTTGAGATGAAATTTAATTTACCCAGAAGAGTTATCACAACTATTTAGTATCTTCTGTGCAACAATGTATGACTGCACTCACCTGCAGTCCATGCAACACTGTACACAAAAAATAACCTGTGTAAGGATTAAGCAGAACAGATGAGGAAGCAAGGAAAAAGAGGGGAAAAAACCACCAAAATAATGATGATTTAAAAAAAAAAATAATAATTTTTAAAAATCAGTCAGTAGATGAGCATGGCTTCTCTCAGAAGAAGTCAAATAATTGTCCAAGTGCCAGGAGACAAAATGCAATTTGTAAAAAACTCTGTCTGTCTGCAAGCACCAATTCCATGCCTGCAGGCCAAGAATTCTTGGCTGCAGGAGAGTAAATGACACACAGCTTAAGTCAAGAAAACCCATCTCTGCAGAGCCATTTGTAAACTCAGGTGACAAAACCAAAGCATTTTAATTAGTTCAGAGATGTATAACTGATACCATAACAGCAAAAAAAATACAAAATGTATCACACAGAACACAGAGAGCCTGTTAGCACCAATGCCACTCAGGTAACACACAACCACAACAATCACATGAGTACAGTAAAGGAGCACAACTTCAGCTTACCCCCATGGGCTTAAAGGCAGCTGGCTCTGGTTGCTCCTCTTTGACAGGTGACCTTTTGTCATACTGAGGTAATGGAGCTGGGTACAAGGCTGCAGGCATCTCTATGCTCAGCCCTGGCAGCCCGTGAAACATGCATTTCTGAAACAACAACAAAAATGTTGGTGTATTTTTCCCTTTCAGCACATGTCCTCAGTGTCAATTTAAGTAGTTACCTTTAATACTGCAAGGAGAGATCCAAGCTGGTCAGTTTGCATTATCTTCATCTTCCCACCGTTCAGAAGCGACTGGATTCCTTTCAGTGCATTCTGTAGCAGCTGAGAACAAAAACAGAATTATTTACTTTTCCTTCCCAGAACACTGAAGCTTCACATCTTTCAAGAGATTTTTTAAGCAGTTATGGCTTCGCTCAACATAGTTGCCATGACAGTTATTTACTCTGCCCAGTTAAAACAAATACAAAAAATAAACTATTTAAGCAAAATCTCAGTTGAAAATAGTCCAAACATCATACACTCCAAACTGCAGCATTCCAGCAGCCAATTTCCTAATCAGAGTATTCCAGACTCACACTTACCATGCAAAAGACAATGTCATCTACATTAGAGGTTTTTGAAGACTGCAGAACACTTAGGAACGTCTGAAAACAGACACTTCTGTAGGGCTCATCCAAGCACGGCTGTCCAGGCACACTAAATAAAAGCGAGAAACAAATCAGTGCTTCGCAGCTTTATAAAGCTACAGACTCAGTTGCAAATTCTCTGCTAAGCTGAGGAGGAGGGCCTAAGACAGACCCATAGCTCTTTGAAAAGGATCAGCTCTAGTTCTAAAAAGAACAAAAGGAAACCTGCACAAAGACTTCCCACAATCCCAGCACACCTTACAGCTCTCTGCTTCTGTGGCTACCTTCTCAATTACTATGAATCTCCAGGCACAGCTCAACAAGCTTCCATGCCTACAAATGATGAAAGGCAAGAATTCACATTTAAGGGCACCTAGTATGATTCTGTCAGTTCCCACATCTCTCAATTTTAATGTGCTGAAACATTTTAATGTCTGCTTGATTTAATGTACAAAGAGAGGGCAACTGCATCACTTTAATCTCTGCTGTCTTAGGTACCATACACTAAAAGCTGGCCAATGCTGCAGTAGCTTTTGTCATTAAATACAATCTTTGTAATGGATTCCTAAGCATCTGTCTCCAGCACATTTCATTACTTCAAGCCATTACTGCATGTTTGGTAATATTCACAGGACAATTCAAGTATTGCAACTGATTTTCCTGAAATTAGAATCACAGAATAGCTGAAGCTGGACAGGACCATCTAGTCCAACATCCTTGCTCTAAGCACAGCCAAGCAGAGCAGGTTGCACAGCACCGTGTCCATTCAGATTCTGAGCATCTCCAAGCACAGAGATTCTACAGCCTCCCAACAATCATTACAGGACCAGACAAAACTTTTTATTTCCTCCCCTAAATATTTCCTTTATAACACTATTTCTGGAAGTCTGAGACTTTACAGTTTCTATCCATACACGATATGTATTTATGCATATGTAGCTTACTGGTCCCCATTCGCCGTTCCTGGCACAGAGCAGACAGGCTGTCTGTGTTGTCAGACATCATCTAAAGCATCCACTTCCCCACCTGTAAGAGCTCGTATGCACCTGAGACACAGGTTTGCCATGCTGTGTACTGCTGCCCTCCTGAGTTCCACGTCGGACTGAGCAGGATCACTGAACTGTACCAGGAGTCCCGTCTTGCCCAGCAAATCCTGCAGGTACTAAAACAAAGCAGCCAAAGTCACTAATGCTCTTCCCTCAGCCTGCTGGCTCTGTTTGGTAGGTAAACATATCATATCTCTGCTACAAGAAAAGACTCATCAGCTGCAACTTCAAATTCCACAGACAGATTGTGTTTACTAAAACGACACGATTACTATTTCCAAAGTTCTCCTGTTTTGTATTTTAAAAAAGTACCAAGTGTGAGCATAGTTCAGACTGAGTCACAATTTATGCCGTCTTCCCAGACATAATTCTAAGTTAGTGACAACTGCTGTACCAAGCTTCTGCCATTTTCTAGGCTACAAACCCACGCAAGCTGGCAGCTCCAACACCGCTAGCATCACTACTTTGAGCTTTAGCCAAACTGCAGAAACTGCTCTGCAAACTGCCAAGAGCTGGTGAGAGCAAGAGAATTCATCATATCAAACACTACCTTACTCTGCAGCAAGAAGAAGCTCTGCGCAAACTTCAGCTATAACACTGGACAACCTCTGCTTCGAAATGGCTTTGAGACCACTGCTCACTGAAGACCAGATCTGGCTGCAGGACAAATTTCGGGATCCTCAATGGAGACTGCAGAGTGTCTGCAATTTGAATCTCCCCACGTTCCATCTGGCTGTCACACAGACAGACCACAGTGCTTAGTCTGCAGACTGAGCCTGGTGCCCTCCTTCCATTGTGTGCCGCTGCCTCAAGCCAGATCCTGGATGGATCCTACTGCTGCTGCACACAGGGACAGCATCAATGAGCACGGGAAAAATCTTGTTATATACTGACTATTAAAATACTTACCTAAAACACCTGTAATTCAACTTTTGCATAAATACTAGGCATGATTCTAATCTTAACCTAAAAGCTATGGTGATTTGAGAACAAGACACATTTTTATCTAAAAAGAAGAAGAAAAAAAAAGAAGAAGAAACAGTAAAGGATGAAAACCTTTCCTGCCTACTTTCTCTTAGTTTGTAAACACACCTTCTGACATTTAGGTCCATTATTGTAAACAAGAGCTGCTAAGGCTTGCAGAATTTCAACGTGTGTCCAAGAGCTGCATTGCTTAAGCGCAGAGATGCAGTAAGACAGAAGAAAATTCAAGTTCTGTTCATCAACTACCACCTGTCGTAAGAGAAAAAGGATTATGGTCAAGAAAACAGCATTATCCTGTACTGATCAATATCTCCATGGCTACAGACTTGGGTAATCTGGCTGTTAAAATTACACATCATCACAGAATCAGAAATTTACATTTCAGAAACAGATCGGTGCACATGAGTGTCCTGTAACCAGCTGCACTCCCCACGAGAGCTGCCTTTCACAGTCACACTGGAGTCACAGGTCAGAACCTCGGCTAAGAGCAAATACACACTGCACTGAAAATCCAAGCGTCCCCACATGAGGTCAGCTCCACAGCCCCACAGAAATGGCAAAAGGCCCCTCTGACTCAATGGGGGCCCAGGGAGATTGCACAGAGGGTTAAGGCACAGCCAGCTTCCCATACCTGGAATCTGTTAAGCAGGTGATGGATGAGCTGACAGACTTTGCTGACGAGATGCTCCTGACCGAAGGGAACCAGCTGGCAGGCCTGGGCGAGCAAGACACAAACATCCTGGGAAAGAAAGCGTGGGTTTGTCATCGAGAGGCCGCAAGGCACGTGCGCCGCCGGGCCCCGCTCCGAGCCCCCGGCTCTCATGGAGTCACGCCGGCTCCAGCAGCGCTCGGGACCGACACCGGACGGGCCTCAGGCGGCTGCAAGCACCCCGCACGCGGCGGTGTCCGGTACCTGAGCGCTGGGTCCCACCGCCGGCGCCGGCCCGCAGTTTTCGGAGATAAGCTGGTCGAACAGCAGGTGCAGCTCAGTGCGACGGCCGCCGCCGGAACGGTCCGCGCCGGGCTGAGTCCGCAACGCACCCAACCGCGCCATGTAGCGGCGGAAGGAGCCGCCCGGCCCCGCTTCCCGCACCGGGACCGCCGCCGCCGCAGCCGCCGCCATCTTCCGCCCTTCCGCCACTGTCGCTATGGCAACGCGGAGCACTTCCGGGTATGCTACGGCGGCCGGGAGGGGCGGGACGGGGAGGCCGTGGCGGCCGTGGCGGCAGGGGGCAGTGCTGAGCCTGCTGGGCGGCCGTTCTGCCAGGGCCCGTGTTTAGTTTTGTCCCTTTTGTCACCGCTTCGTTTTTTTAATTATTATTATTTATTATTCTAGAATCTTGTTAGCACATCTGTAGAGCTCTTCCTTTCGCGTTGCCTCCTGCTTCTGAAGCGCTGCTGCAGTTGGCGTTCTGGCAGCCTCTGCTTTACGAGCGTGACCCAAACCGCTGGGCCGCAAATGAGAGCTGAGCGAAACGCCGCCGGGTTCCTTCAGAGACACCTCTCAGCTGTGCCCGCGGTGGGCAGGTGCTCGGCCCCGGAGCCCCGCACAGCACAGAGCAGTCGTGAGGGAGCACCACGGCAGGGCGCCGTGCAGATCCCTGCTCACAGCACAGAGCCTCAGAAGGCTGAGAAGCGTCAGAAGTGCAGCTCGTAGAGAGGAGCACACAGCTGGGTAAGGATGGCTGGGACAGGAAGACGGCCTCTTTCTTCCCAGTAAGTCTGTGAAATTGTCATTAATTGTAGAGATGTCTTCCAATGTTATTTGACATCTTGATAAACCGCAAACGCTCACTGATAGGAAAATGGAGTGGCTGAAGTGTGGTGGGTTCTTTGTCCACCTGTAATTCTGTATGCTATAATTATGATTTGACATCGGTATTTTCAAATTGAATCAGTGGGAACTGAATTGCTCGGCTCCTTTGAAGTTTCCAGGGAAGAATGGAATGGGGCTCTCTGTACTGCAGGGGAATATCCTTCCCTATTGATCTCAGCAGCTGTATTTGGCTTAAAATCATGGAAAGAAGGTGTCCTCCCCCCACTGCAGCCCCAGGGTCAGTTCTGGCTGGGTCCCACCAGCCCTGCTCCAGGTGACCACCAGAGAATAACTGGCCCATAACTCTCCTCAGAATTTCAGGGGGTTTCTTTGCCAGGCTCTCCATGTCAGTCCTGCCTCCAAACTTACTGACATTTCACTTCTTATCAGTGTGATTTCAGAACAGATGAAACACATGAGTCAAAAATATCCTCCTGCCCAGGGAAGCAAACACAAAATGCAGATTCTCCTCCTTAGGATGTTCAGCTATGGAGATGCAATGAGTGCCCAACCGGCAAGGTGCCGCAGTTACCATTCTCCAAAGGCATGTGCAGATTCAGTACAGCACTTAGCTTTATCTCTGCTGGTGCCAAAGGTGTCTCCCACCGCTTTCTGGCTGTTTTCCCAAGCTGCGGGCCAGCTGATGGACAAACAGTGCTGGCTCCAGGCTTGTTTGCCCCTGAAGGACAGACACAGATACTTCAAATATTTTCCTAATCTCGTTTTCTCATGCAAGCAACTGCTGGCGCTGTCAGGGATGTCACTCTCTGGCAGGATGGGGGACAGCATGTGGGATGGCCAGAGAAGCCCCCAGCACCCAAGGGCAGCAGGAGGGAGACCACCCATGCTGCTGGGGCCCTGCTGTCCCATCAGGATCCTCTGCTTGTCTCCCTAACTGGTTCATCAGGATAATTCCTTCCCTCCAGCGAGGAGCATTACACCTCCTTCCAAATGGAAGCGCTGCACTCTGAGGTCACCCAGCCCTCCTGAGAGCCGAGGCTCAGATTTCCAAAGCTATTTCTGGGAAGGGCTACCAGACTTATTTAACGTGGCATAAATAGGCTGTGCTGGGAGCCACTGCTGAGGCTGGTGCAGTGATTCAGGGGCACAACAGGTACTGGTCAGCTGCAATCCAGCCTGTGCTCCTGCTCCCCAGCCTTTGTCTTCCCCAGATCTGGCAGAGGCTGAGACATCCCCATGCCACGTCTGCAGGTGCTCAGAAGTACCACAAAGGAACTCTAAGGAGCAGCTCAGATCACTCTTGTCTGCTGGGAGGGGAATGTGGGATCCAAAATGCAGCAAACAGCTGGGGCTGGGAAAGCGCTGTGCTGGCTGCCAGGGATGCACACCAACCATGAGCTAATCCCAACAAAAATAGGAGTGAAATCATAATTCATCTGCATAATTCATGTGCATAATTTTATCTTCTCTGTATTTTCTCTAGGGATGTATTCTAGAAAATGCTTGCTTTCTCCTCCCCTCTTGTCCTTCCAAAAAGTGCCATACATACAAATCATTGGAGACAGCGAGGGGTTGTAGCTTTGCTGGGTTACCAAATAAACGATAGATTTCTCTTGAGCTCCTGGCCTACGTCTTGGCAAGCGATGCAGGTTGAAGCTGTTGTATAGACAAGCAGGCTTGTAACAATCACAGGATTTTAATTGCTTTCATTGTGAACCCTGGCTGCTGATTGTATCTTTATGAAAAACTAACAGTTTGCGCTTGAAAATGCTAAAAATGTAAAACAATAATGGCAATTGGAGATAATTAATAGTTATTCTGAAGCAAGGATTAGACTCCAAGAAGACACTCAGAAAGAACAGAAAGCATTGCCCTGTTTACTACACAGATTACAGCCTGCTTTTCACATGATGTCAGATCTGCCAGTTTAATTGCTTAATGATTTTCTGTAAAATATTTTAGCACCCTGATGTCTTGAGCCAGCCCAGCTCTGCTGGAACTGCAGGTGTCAGCGCTGCTGGGGACAGTCACGACACAAAGCCCAGGCCTGGCACCAGGGCTTGCTGAGTCACAGCCGGCCCTGCGCTGTGTGAGCCACCAGGGACACGAGGGACACAGCACCCAGGACCTCACTGGAAAGGGCCAAGCTGTACCTGCCCTCAGCCCCACCGCTTCAGGGGATCCTCAGCAGCACAGGCCTGGATGGACCCCTCCAAACTGGCTGATGGGCCGGGTCAGCTGCTCTCTACCAGGTCAGTGTGATCCCTTCAAGAAAAGAAGACTTTTAGAATTGGATTGACAGAGAGGTTTTATCTCCATCAAAGCATTCTGGGCTTTCCTAAAAAATAAAATGCATTTATTTCTTCCCAGTGCTGTGCTGTGGGCTGGGTGCCAGCCATTGCTGCATTCAGGCTGCAGTGGGGCCACCTGCACCCAGACCCCAAAGCCACCAGCATGAGATCCTGAGCTGGAATAAAACACGTAGCCTCTTGCTCATGGAAAGATGCCTGTGTAAGATGGGATTTCCGTTCCTCTGACTCAGCTTAAGCAGCACAGGGCTAAACCATGTTCTGGCAAAACACTGAGAAACACTTTTCCCAGGTGTGGTTTGGATGCCTGTGTCCCACAGCAGCCCCCAGCTGCTCTGCAGCCCCTGGCCCACACACACTGGTCAGAGGTGCTGCTGCGACTCTGGGAACAAAGGCCGCTTTCATGATGCGAGAGGCTGCTGTGGCAAATTCCTGGGATGTTTTTATGGGCTGTAACCAATGCGACGGGAGAGAAGAGCTCCCAGCAGTCTCCTCCCCCTGAAAGCACTCAATTCACACCAGGCTGGGAGGAGGTGAAAGGAAAGGCCATGCACGTGTTGAAATGTGGGGGGATCGCAGCTCTCTCACAAACTCTTTCAACCACTAAAACAGCTTCTGCAGGAAGTAAGATGAGGCCCTCCAGGGCCAAATGGAGCTGCTCCCGGAGCTTAACACAGGGCACTGAGCTGAACCTTGGGCTGCCTCCCAGCCTCCTGCAGGAGAAGGGATGGGGCCAGAATGTGGCCCTGCAGGGTCAAACCCAAAGCTGCAGCCTGGAGCAGCTGGACACGAAAAGGAGGAAGCCTAGAAACCAAGAGAAATCCATCTGGAGGCTGCACAGGCAATCTGAATAGATCGGCAAGGACCTGACATGTTTTGAGACAGTGCAGATGCTGCGTTCTGCTTTACAGCAATTCCCACCCAGCACAATGCCAGAACAGAGGGATGTTTCAATCCACCGTACCCCAGGCACAGCACTGGGCAGGGGAATATCTCCCTTGTTTCCCCCACCGGTGCTCAGTGTAGAACAGCCCTCAGGGAAGCTCGCAGGGGGGCTGGAGAAGTTGCTGACCTGAGGAAAAGCAGTTTTTTTTTGTCTCAGCAGTAATGAGTTATCATTACTTAGCCTCAGCTAGATGCTGCCTTAAGGGAAGAAGCATCTGATTGTCTTTTAATAAACACAGTTTATCCTCCTGTGAGGAACCTGCAGCTCCCATATCCATCCAGCGCTGAGGCATATGGCTTCAGCACAGGCTTTGTTGCTATGAGTCACAGTCTGGCAAAGGGTGTGGGAGATGCTGCTCAATAAATAGAACAAAGCAGGGAAACCTCGGGTGGGCAGGGATGGCACAGCCCTGCTTCCCGCACCAAGTGGCATCGGCTCTTCAGGATTCACCAGGCAGGGACTGAGCATGAGATAAAAATGATTTCCATGTTTTTCTCTCTTCATCTCAAACCTCCCACAGAAATGCTGCAAAAAAGGAACATGTCCTTCGGGTGTCAGGTTTATCAGCAACAGGCTCTGCTCCACGTGCTCGGGAAAGACTAAAGCTGCAGCCTGTGCTGCAGAGTGATTTTGTGGGCTGGAAGGACGGAGAGCACAGACAAGCAGTCCTGGGCATCCCACAGGAATAGGCTGCAGTGCCCAGCCCCTTCATGGGTGCACAGAGCTAGGAGGATCTCACCATCGCTGGGACCCTTAATAGAACACAGGCAGACGCAGAGGAGAATATTGTGCCCATGCAGCAAGGAGGCAGGGCTGGCTCCTGCACCTTCTCCAGCTGCTTTACTCCAGGCTCCCTCCATAGAGAAATAATTGCTAGGTAATGACTAATAGCTACATACATGGAACACGGCCACCAAAAAGAGCCTGCACAGTGTTCAGTGCCACAAAACTGCTTTTGCAAGGCCACATCTGGAAGAAATACTCTATGCAAGGAATTTAAAGTTCTGGTTTGTGCAACAAAAAATAATGTGACACACTCCCCAGCCATGAACCAGTTATCCACAGCAAATGCACACACATCTGCAGGCCTCGGCCCTAAGCCCACGAGCAGCAGCCAGCAGCTCAGACCCTGCTGCCATCAGACATTTTCTGAATGCCCATAAAGCAGAATGGTAACATCTACTGAGTTCACGTTTAAATAGTGGGGCTTTTTTTGTTTTTTTTTTCCCCAAACATCTGGAAGCAGTTTCTTCCTCCAGATGTTTCCCCCACAGATACATACCCTCCACTCACTGTTCCGGATCCAGATGTTTCCAAATAGCTCTGTGTTCTTGCTGAGGCTGAGCAGGCATCCCAGCTTGCTGCTGGCCTCTCCAGCACAGACACAGTTAATGCTCTGAGGCATAATGCAGGCCACCTGCACATGGTGGAAACTGGAGACGAATGTGGAGCACAGCAATGGAAAAATTCAAAGCCAAAAGCTGTGTCAGGCAGCGTCTGGGGAGAACAAGGGAAAGGCAGTGGGACATAAAGCTCTGTGTTAAAGCCTCTTAGCTGTGCAGGGACAGGTGAGCTGGGCTTGGTTTCCCTGCTAGCCTCACCACTAAAGGTGCAAGCTAGAGCTCTTATTAGCCTGAAGGGGGGTTTCTGCTGCAGTGACACATCTAAGGAAGCAACAAACTCATTTTCTACTTGCATGTGTCAGCTCCAAGGTATGGCATCACTCCAGGATTCCACTTTGCACCAGGGACCATCGTACACCACACAACCATGGGATGTACACACAATGAAATAGGCTCCCCTTCGACAGAATAGCCCTGGAAAAGTTCATCAGGAGTTCAGATTAGCAGCCTCCTGGGCAGCAACTGGCATTCCTGAGTCAGTTTTTAACCATTAAGAGCCCCATGCACCAATAGGGATCAACTTCCCCAGCCCCACAGGGCTGCAGACGTTTTCCTGGAGTCGCAGCAATAACTCAGAGCCAGGCACACCAGGAATGCAGAGCCTCAGCACGGTTTAGCTTAAACTATAATTCCAGCTAAAAGGCTCACTGGGAATGCAGAAGGAGGAGCAGCACTCCCAGCTCCTCCCAAATATAGAAACCTCCTCTGTTTTTCAGCACTGTCAGGTACAGGTTAGACAGGCTGCCTGTGTGTAGCAAACATACTGCTGCTTGCTTTGGAGTTCTTTCATTTTGTAGCTACTTAACATAAGCCTCACGCTTGTCTACAGCTCAGCTTTCCCTCATTTTACATGCCAGTGTTACAGTCCTGCAGCATAGCTGTTACACTGTCGGAGCTGACAAGAGCCCACAGATTTGCCAGTACATCAGGAAGACTACATGCTCAAACTGAGGTTGGCAGGAACAAGCCAGGGAGGCAAGGGCAGTATTGAACATGGCAGCTCCAGGCAGTTTGCAACACTTCCAGATTCTGCCTTGCTATGAAGCACAGAAAGGAACCCAACTTTCCTGCAAAGCAGGGCAGACACCTGAGTGCACAGAGGAGCCAGAACCCCAGCTGCTACACTACCCTCAGTCTGCCTGAAGCCATTAAGAGGTCAGACTTAACGCCTTCATATCTAGGTTACTTGGCACAGAAGCACCTTTTAGGGCTGCAGCAGGATGCACTCCCCTCCATCTCTCCTTCTGGCACAGTGTTTGAGCCAGACTGGAGGTCAGTGCCCACACAGATGGGCCACATATGCTCCCCCGACCAAGTTACTTGCTGGTCCACAGAGCTGCCTCCTTTGGGTCATCGGCATCTTCCAGGGCAGAGAACCTGTCACTCACCTTCCCCAGACAAGAGCAGTTTTTGCATCAGACAGCTGGCAATGAAGAAACCAGACGCTGTTTAAATGTGTCAATTCACCTTTAATGTTTGAAAAAAATAAATGGTATTTGAGCCATTGCAGTTATGAAGGGAACATATCTTGCTCCACAAGAGACCGTGAACAGGTTCACATTAGACTCATGCTTGGAAAAAAAACAAATCCAAAACATTCTTTCAGTTCAAGAGTGGAGTTCTCAACAGACAAGACCACAAGAGTGCCCCAGACAGCCCAAGGCACGTTACCCCAGTGCAAACATTTCCATCAACATGAAGTAATGACAGCTACATTCTTTCTAGTTACAACATTGTTCTATCCATATTACAAAATTAGGCATACTTTGGATTTTGCACAGAGACAAGAAAGACTTTTACTTCAGGAAGTAGTCAACCTGGGTCATCCAGCCATTTCACAAAGAATAGCTCCCTTCACTCTGCCTTCCCACCCCACCACTGACTGGTTACCAACACCAAACTTGTCCTAGAGACACAAGCTAGGCTCACAAGCCCAGTGACATTGCCTATACATCAGTCAACAAACCACTAATAGACTTTATGACAAGCACTAAGTATTTACTTGCCATCACACTGCCCTTCAGAAGGATTTCTCCCACCCAGATAAAAAACACTTCCTGCAGTTTAATCCAAGAGTCAGTACATACTAAGACAACATCACCGCTGAACCTATTGGAGACCAAGACATTTTTCTGCCATTGAAGCAGATGTCACATGAGTTTCCTTCACACAAACATCACATGTAAATATAACTTCTTGGTACTGTGCTTTAAGAACAAAAGCAGATATCAGAACATGGAGGACAGCCCTCCAGAAATAGCTTATCAGCTACAGAAATTAAAAAAAGGAGACAGTGGCCACTTACAAATCTTCCACATGACTAGCTTGTTTTAAAGGAGAGCATCAAGTTAAGGCAGTGTTGAGACAACTGGCTAAAAACATGCCAAATAAGTTGTTGTCAGTAGTCACCAATTTGATATCTACTCCATTTCAGGGATGGGCCACGTGGCCAACTTTAGATCTCAGCATCGAGGTCTAAAGACTTCAGCCAGAGGTTGCTGCTCGCTGCAGGAAGCAGCATCTCAAGGGGATGCTTCTTGAAGTCTTCTAGACCAGGCTGAGGTGCTTACAAGCCTAGGTCAATGTTTCAGCAGAGCCAAAAAATACAGTGATGGGTACTGAAAGAACACTGAGGGTGCCAGCTGCAAGTCTGTTTTTATCACAGTCCAGGGTGGAGTTCAACATGTGTGAAAGCCACAGAAATAAGAGCCACCCTACCAGCTTTCAGGTGGGTTGAGTACCTGCGCTGAGGTTACTAGGAGAGCCAGCTCTCTACAGTCTGCAGGGTGGGTACAGAGGCTCACACTGGCTTTGCTCCTCATTACAAGATTAACAGTCTAGTAAAACTCCATAAGGAAGTCAGGGTCTTTTTGGCCTGCCCAAAGAAGTTTTCCCAGCCTCAAAGAAGGAATTACCACTGAGGGAGCTGTTGTGGAACAGTTTTATTTCTTACCACGTAAAGGCCATTGTTTAAGCATTTACAGGTTTCCTAGTGCAATACAACCAAAAAAAAAGCAGTAACAAAAAATGCCGCCTTCTTCCCAGGCAACTAAACAGAAGTAGAATTTTACTGCAACATATACACATTAAATATAGTATACAGTCCATGCAGCGGCATAGCCATGTTAAGGGGAGTCGTGGCTTCAGCCATCAGTGCATTACAGTCCAGATTTCTCTTGCTCCTACTTCCTATCCAGACTTGAAGAGAAGAATTGCAACCTGACCCAAGTAAAAATAGATGAAGTGCTTTGTCTCATGTGTTACGTAGCTGCCAAAGTTTCTGCCAACAATGCAGTGCCAAGTTGGGTTGTATTTCTTGTCAAATTCCTGAAGAAACAGAAGAGAGGCATTAAGGCCAAGAAAGCCCACATGAAAATAGCTCTAAGTACAAATTCTTAGCTGGTTCTGTTCACACTAACTCCTCTCCTCCCACCTGCAGCATCTTTAGATTTCCCACTGCAAGATACCCTTGTATTAAGTGAAGCAGTGACCAACACAAGCCAGGCCTCTGCACTGCACCGGCTTGTCTGAAGGATCCAACATAAGCAAATTATCTCCTGAGATCTGGAACATGCATCAGCCTTGGGCAGAATGAGCAGACGTAAGAGCTCTCCTCAGTACAGCACTATACAAGCCCTTCATGTAGGTAGCTCAGGGGAATATT
Organism: Lagopus leucura; assembly: GCF_019238085.1. NCBI lineage: Eukaryota > Metazoa > Chordata > Aves > Galliformes > Phasianidae > Lagopus > Lagopus leucura. Next base: position 8,563,384 of record NW_024962276.1, read on the forward strand.
TCTACTCTCCCATTCCAATCCTACTAAAAAAAAAAAAAAATGATTTTGGCATGTCTGCTCTAGCAAGGCATTTGAGCTTAAAGGTCACCTAAGTAAAAGAAGAAGTCTGGTGTATGCTGTTTGGGACACTTCTTCATTAACAGGAGAACGCTCCAGTGTAAGTAAGCAAGAAGATTCACAGGACACAGCTAAGATTTTTGAGGTAGAAGGTAGGCAAAAGGAACACTGGTTATTAATTTTTTTAGTCTGTTTAGCAGGTGAGAGCACATTTTCTTCCCTCTGACAGGTAACACCCAGGAACACCCTTCCCTTGCCCATACAGAGCCAGAAGAGCACAAAGATTAAAGCGAGCCTTAGTCCTCAGACAGCAGCAGGAGTCTCAAACTCCTTGCAGGTAACCTTTGAAGTAGGTAAAAGCTTTCTTGCCAGGGCGTGAAGGTGCAACAAATAATTTCACCCAACACTCTTAGGAAATAAAGGCCAACTTTTTGGATTCTCTGTTGCATTCACTCACTTTGCACACTGCATTGCCTCAAGCACTTTGAGATAGGTCTTGCTTCAACAGATCAAAGTGATCTGAGAAGTTAGGAAACATCTTTGAATCCATTCACGCTTAGATTACAAGCAAGGCCCAAAAGCTAACCCTGGTGCCAGGACTGTATTACCTACATAATCATTTTGCTCCTTCAAAATGACTTTGGCCATTTTTCAGAGAAGTGGCTATAGATGGAACTGACAGCTCCCCAGATGCTGTCAAGCAAGAAACAGAAGTTAATGGGCTCCCGCAAACAGGGAAACTTCATGAGCCAGGGGAACTGCCTGCACTGCTTTTAAAGCAGCTTGTTTGTACATTCCTGCCAGGCAGAACAACGCTGCATCCTCCTCCACACCCACCACCCTGGAGTCTGGAACACTACAAACAGAACTGCTCATGCAGGGCTGCCCACTTCTGCGTGAAGCTTCGGAGTAATCCCATCCTGCACCTGTACTGCCAGTCAAGCAGAAGCAGTCAAGCAAAAGCAGCAGCATCCATGGAGCAAGCCCTAAATAGAGGCTGCAGCCAGCTCTTAAGGCTAGCAAATTGAGAGGGAAAGCACTCAAACTGCTTGCTGAGAGCAGCAATACACCAGGCCCTGCTCTGCCACAGTCTTTCTCTGACCTTGGAAAAGTCACTCCATCCTCTTGGGAATAGCAGTGAAGCAGCAAAGAAAACATCTTCTTCCAAACACTGAAGTGTGAAGTGTCAGACACTCAGGCTCAACACATACATGCTTAAGAGCTGCAGGAAGTCTCAGGCAGAGCACCCCCCTCATCCCTTAGTTACCTTCTTTATATATGCTGCAATGTCCTTTTCTATGTTGTACTTCTCCATTGCCTGTGTGGCACAGTCAACAGCATCCTGCTGCATGTCCTCGGACATGTCTGCATTCTTGATGACAGCCTTTCTGTCAGACATCGTGAACCTAAGGCAGAACATAGATTCCTTTAATCTCTTCCCAAGAAAGGAGCAGCTGCCCATGCTCAGAGGTTTTCCTTTATGGCAAACTGCATCACAGGCCAATACTATGAAATCCGTTACACCCAGTGCGAGTTTATCAGGGAGCCTCTCACAGTCCCAGGCTAAGATCCTTCACAGCTGGAACAGTGAAGCATTGGCAATGTCTGGAGGTTAGATCAGAGATAGCCCAACACCATCACCTGCATCAAACAGGCAAAAAAAAAAAAGCTGGTGTGGGAGGAGACAAGAACTGCAGAGACAGAGCCCTCCTACACATTAATAGGCTACAGCCCAGTCTGCCTTCCAGGTGCACCAACAGTTTGGAGCATCAACCTGCTTGCAGCCTCAGGAGCTGACCCCAGACCTGTCCCCAGCAGCAGCTTGCTAAGCATAACAACAGTAAAAGTACTTTCATTTTGCCCTTGACCAGCAGCTACTGTTGCTCGTTCCACTTGCAATGAACACTGTTCCACAGCCTATCACTTCAGCATTGCTGCTAAACCCCAGATTTCAGCTACTCCCACAGGACAAAGCAAGTCTGACAAACCAGAAACACCACGCTACAGCCTAACAGGGAAACAGGCTGGGGAAGCCAGCCACTGCTAGGGCCAGGGAAGGGTACCTCATCTTTCTTCCCCCGCCTGTAGATCACAGCACAGGTGTGAGACACCAGCACACCAGCACTGCCCATCACCTCTATAAAGCAGGAAATAGTAACTCCAGTTGAGCATTTACCTCCTTCACTGTGAGCTAGTTGACATGCATGGAACCACTGACATGTAGACTTACCACAGCCTTTCTATGAGGCAGTCAGCATTGGGAAGCCTCCTGTATGCAGTTCACATTATCCTAGAAAGCAGGGTCTGGCAATCCCAGCCCCACAGCCTTTCTTGAAGCAAGGAAAGGAGCCCAGTGCAGCACTGCTGGCTGGCCTGCTCCAAATCCCACTCTGGACACCAGAGGCACCATCCCAGGGAGTGCCCAGTCAGGAAGCAAGCACCATCTGTGGGGCTGGTCAAGCAAAGGCCTATGCTGAGAAGAAGCACTGCTGCTCACCTCAGCAGCAGCTCTTACCAGAGTGCACTAAAACTTTGTGAAATAAGCTACTTACTGGCAAGAAGTACCTCCAATTAAGCCTGCAAAACACCCGTAAGTTTACTAGATCTCTCTACAATGCTGTGAGCCCATGCAATAGTACCAAGGATATTTTTAAGTTGTGAAACTACACATTCATAGCTTTACCAAAGAGTGAAGAAAATCTGCTGCACGCAACGATCGCTTCCTGGAACAGTCCCAGAAAACTGAAGGAGTAGCTTTGTTACAGCAATTAAAGGAGCCTGCTACCCAGAGAGAAAGAGAATCCAGTTACATAATTGCAGCCCTACAATTACAATACTTCAATTCTTTACTCAGTCTGCACTTGAAGTCTTCTTCTGCAACCTTAATTTATACTATGTAGATGTGGTGCTTAATAGAGCACTGCTATTAACATACACTAATAGCACCAGGAGGAACGACAGGAACTGAGCTCAGACAGCAACAGAGCACACGCCTCTATCACTGCTCTGGAAAAGCCACTTGCAGTTTGTTCCCCTCTCTGCTGCGGTTCAAGACAGCAGGCTCTAGCACGGGGCCTAGAAACCCTGACAGGGCAAGACATGACTCAGAAGAACCAAGCTAACAGCCTGCAGGTGTGGATTCATTATCCAGGGGGCTGGCACCCCCTTGGAAGAGCCTTCTGCACATCCACCCCACAGGAAGTGACATAGCAGAGATTCACTCATGGATATTTCTCCCAGGAAAGCCTCTTTGAGGAACACCTGGCCTTCACACATCTGCAACACACAGAGTTCAGAGGACATCTGCCATTACATAAGCAGACATCAAGCGACCTGCAAAAAGCATCTTCTGTCTTCATCATTCTGGCAAGGAACATCTCAGTGCAGAACGGTGCTTTCAATGGCCAACAGCACCAGAGTAAGAGCCCACCAGCCTTCAGGAGAGCTGCAGGGCCAGCATGCCCTCTCCAGTACCACTGCTCCAGGCACAGCAGCCTCCCGAGGGCAGTAATGGCAGGGCTGGAGGCCAGACCTCTCCCCACGCACCCACCTGAGTGCCCAGAACCGGGCCCGGGCCTCAGCTCCCTCCCGGGTGTGACACAGGCATCCTTCCTGCACGGCAGCCCAACAGCACGAGAACACGTCTCAGCCTTAAGGCACAGCCGGCCCTCAGGGCCTTGCACCCAGCTCTGTTTGTGAAGAAACGCAAAGCCCGGCGCTTAGCGGGGCAGGACGGGCCCCAGGAAGGCGTAACGGCACAGCTCTGAGATCCACCCCTCCAGGTGGAGTCTTCAGAGGAGCAGACCAGGACAGGATGAGGCTTCGGGACGGGGTTTATGCCCAGGCCGGCACCCAAAGCACTTCCTACAGGGCGGCAGGACGAGGCCCGGCTCGCAGCCCTGCAGAAGCGACCCCGGGCGCGGCGCGGCCCCTTCCCCAGCGAGAGGCGTCCCCGCGGCCTCCGGAGCCGAGCGCAGGCCGAGGCACCGCGTGACCTTCACCGGGGGGAGCCCCGGGGGCGGCGGTGACCTTGCGCGGAGCGAGGCCGGCAGGAGCCGCCGGGGCGGGGCAGCCTCAGATAATCGGACGGAGCCGCCCGGATCCGCGACCCGCCCCGCCGCACGCAGGGACCGGACGGCACCGGGCGAGGCGCGGCGTTTTCCGCAGTCCCAGCCCAGCGGGGCGTCGCTCACCTTCACAGTGACAGGGCCGACCGGGGAGAGCGAGGAACGGCACCGAGGAGGAGGTGGGAGGAGGCCCGGACCCGCTCGCCTCTCTCTGCCCGTTCCGCTCCGCTCCCTGCGTCGCGCCGAGCGCTCTGCGCCGCGCCGCCGCGCCGCGCTCAAATACCGCCCCGCCCGCTGCGGCGCACTGACCGCTGCGCCCTCATTGGCTGCGCCTCGCCCCACGCCGCGCCCCTATTGGCTGCGCCGCAGCGCTGCCCGCCGGCCCGGCCCGTCCGCCCGCGCTGCTCTGCCTACATCCTGTTTCATCCCACAATGCCGCGCGCGGGCGCGCGGGGCGGGGCGGGGCCAGGGGCGGGGAGGGGCCGTCCCCTCAGCGTGAGGGGCGGAGTTGGGCCGCGCCGCCCGCGCTGGGGTTCCCTGGATCTTAGTCGTCTGCTGGGGCACCTCATCCCGCCAGGGGTCCGTCACGCCCCGGGAGGGACGCCCTGTGCCGCGGAGGGCTGCTGCTGGGCGCAGAGACCAGGCGCACTTCGGCGGGACCGGCCTTCTGCTCCATGGGCCTTCTGCTCCTTGTCCTCAGGAAGATGCGGGTGTGCTCTGGTGACAGGACTGAAAGCGCCCTCCATCAACGCGCTCTGAGCCTACGGGTGTCCTCGGGGTGCCCAGTGTGCCGGGATGGCGGCCCGCCAGCCCTCATTCTGGTTGCACCCTCTCAGCCGGCATGGGTGCCGAGGAACTGCCCGAGGGAGAGCCAGGCAGGAAGGCGTTCCCGCTGCCACGCCACAGGGCGGGCTGCGCCGGCTCCCATCCCCGGCACTGGGGCTCGACGTTCCCAGGCCGTGTTTCCAGAAGCTCGCCGTACGCCCGGCTCGATCCTGTTGCTGTGGCTCAGCAGAGCTGGGTTTCCCGGTCCGTACTGCTGCAGCATCCCTTGCTAAGTGAAGGAGCTTCGTTAGTAGGGAGGGTTCTGGAGAGTCAGCTCTCCATTCCCACCCCTCCTGCTGACATGAGTATCTGCTTAATCTTCATGTGCAGTAATGACACCCACGAAGTCAAGGTAGCTGCGGTTTAACGTAATGTTAATCCTGAACTGAGGCTGGGGTAGATGATGGGGGCAGAGGAGATCTTAAGACTGGAAGTGGCTGCTGAACCGTGCCTGTTCTGTACAGCTGGAGCCCTGGACCTCAAACCAGAAGCAGGAGCTGGCCACAGCCCAGCCAGTAGCAGTGCAGCACTGGCTCTGTGGGCTGGGTGTTTCTGTGCACGGGAAGGAGCATGGCCTGCACAGGAGGAAGTGATTCAAGTGGGAGATGCGTTCCTAAATCGTGACAAAAAACATTTATTTATAAATTGCTCTTGGTGCACTATATAAGGCACTTCAGAGAGATGAAAAGGGCCTGGCTGTGCAGAGCTGCTTGCCATCTAAGGCTGTGCTCATCCGCCAGTCCAGCTTTGCCCTGCGGCCAGGCGCTTCCTGACCAGGCACATTTCCAGCTCCAGCCGTGGCTCGGCTCCTCTGTTCTCAGGGATGGCCTTTCTGCCTGGGTCTCTGTCCTGAAGCCAGGGAAATATCTGCAATGAAACCACACTTCTACAGAGATGACTGTACAAGCACTGCCTTTGTCTTCTCTCCCTGCAGCAGCTCCTTCTCTCTTCCTTCCTCCATTGCGCCTCCTTTACCTGGTTATCTCCAGACTCTGCCATCAGCTGCTCTGTTTGCCAATAATCATCAATAAAAGCAGCAGCAGCGGAAGAGCAGTTTCTTTTTTTAACTCATCTCCCAGCTCTCACGTGGCTTGGGGATGTGGCATGGTAGAGACACCCCTGACATCCTGATGGCACCATGGCAGTGCATACAAGGGACATTTGGCCATTCACTGTATCAGCACAAAGCCCCTCTGCCAAGAGCTGTCTGCTGTGGTCAGAGCACAGATATCCCAGCTGCTGTGATGCCTTTCCTGGTCCGGAGACACTGCCATCACAGATAATCTTCCTTCTGGGGCTGGTACCTCAAGCAAAGGCCCCGGCAGCTCAGATCTCCTCAAAGGGACAAGCTGCAAAGCACCTGCACAGGAACAAAGTGCTAATGCCCCCCCCCCCCCCCCCCCCCCCGTCTGCCCTGCAGCAAAGGACACCTACAGACGTATCTCTAAGGTAAATGGTCTTAAAAATGTGATGAGCTGTAGATGGCTTTTTGTCTAAACATTGCTTTCCACGAGGTAGTGTGTTGCCTGCAATCCCACAAGCATGACAGAAAACTCTTTAATACTAAATGGCTTGTGAGCCTTATTAATATGTATTCAGGTCATCTGCTTGCTACAAGTGACTTGTGGTGTGCAATTCATGCAGGATCCAACAAAAATACCTATCTGGAATCTGGGCAGGGTCACGTTAGCACAGGAATGCAATTAGCACCTCTATGTACACTGCAGCAGGACCAGGGCAGCTCCAGCATCCCAGGCAAGAAACAGGCTGGAACCGCCCTCCGGTCTGTTCTCCTCAGAGGTGAAAGGCAGGCTTAGAAGGGCCTTTAACACCAAAGGAAAAGTTGTTTCAGAGCCATGTGCCACACACTGCTCTCTCCTCATCCTTCCGTGGTCGCAGCCCATGGGAGTGTCCCCGCTCAGGGAACACACAGTGGGCTCACATGTAAGTTCATGCATGACTTAAGTGAACAGTCATGCACACACTAAATGGGCATTAATATGCAAAGTAACTGGGCACTCGTGCAAAATACTTGTGTGCTCATTCATGCATTGATTGGGTGCTCATGTGGGCAGTAATTAGGCATTCATGCATGCAGAAACCGAGCATTCATGCATGGGCTGATCCTGCACTTGTGCAGGAGCCAGTTGTGACTGTGTAAGTCCACCAAGTGCACAAACAAGAGCCCGCTGGCTGCTCACATGGGCACTGTTTGGCACTCAGGAATCTTCCTAGCACTCACCCCCGAATGAACCAAGTGCTCCTGCACAGAGATCCTGGGTGCTCACACAGAAATGTGCTCTGCATTCACCAAGGGGGCTCTCATGTGTGCATTTGTCAGGCACTCATGCCTGAACTGGGTGTTCATGCAGGCACTGCTGGCCACTCGCACCTGGCTAATTGGACACTCATTAATAAAGTAATTGGGTGAATGAGCTAGCTCAGAGTAATGCAGGATTGCAGCAACCCTGTGATTGATGCCCTGCAGGCTTCCATCAGCAGTGCTGCACCCACAGCCTGGCCAGGAACCCCTCAGCCCTCCCATCGAGCTCCTGGGGCACAGAACGGAGCTGCTGCCCTCAGTTGATGCAGACCTCACGACAGCACAGCAAGGATGCACGGTGTTCCAAATGCAGGTCTGTGATGTAGGTCAGCAGCACTTCTGTGCTTTACTTAGGCTCTAGCAGTTCCCTAACTGAGTGAAGGAAAAAGAGGGAAAATAATGGAATCTGGAATCACTATTCTTGACGCTATACTGACAGAGCTGCCCTCCCACAGCCTGGTCAATCATACTGATGCTCTCGCTTCACTCTGCAGAAGGAGCTGCAATACTTGGCCCAATCAATAAACACACATTTTATGCATCCCTTAAGCCTGTAATACATCTCTGGGTGTAAGAGCCCACGAGGGATTTGGTTTTAATTAGAGAGATGCTCCAGTCTGCTCCGCCCAGGTGCAGGGGGGCCACTCGCACTGCTCCAGCCCAGCCTCAGCAAGAGCAGCCCCACATCCTGGGGTATGCCAGCATACCTGATGGCAACTGGGATTTATTTTGAAACAGGTGGCTGAAATTGTGCTTGCATCTCTAGCAAGAGGGCAAGGCAGCTCTTCTGGTGGGATGCACGTGACATTTGGGCTTTGCTACCAGTGATGTGGCTCTTTGTGCAGACAGCAACGCCCTGCACAAGAAGGGCACCTGAACATTGCCTTCCACGGCCGGTAAAACCAGCTCCAAAACCCAGAGGACCTTTTGGAATCATTGCAGCACTTTTGTCCAAACAAAAGGCAGCTTTATCTACTAATAGAAGTGCTGAAGAGACAACTCGACTTTGTGTAATTTACGGCTTCTGGATCCCATGCTGTCCATCCCCACCCTCTCCCCTCAGTGCAGCCCATGCAGTGCTGTGCCCAGGCAGGGTCTGGCTGTGCTCCCTGGGCCACAGAGCATCACTCTGCTGTGGTTTGGAGGTGCTGAGATGGAGTTCATGGCAAGGAAAAGGCACAGGTTTCTGTCCATCAGCCCTGGCACGGCGCAGCATTTGGTTCGTGTTTGCTTCCAGCAGGCAAGCGGTCACAGTGCATGGCTGCTCTCTGCTCAGTGGGGAGAGAAGGAAGAAAAAGGTGAATAAAAAAGAAAAAGAAAAAAAAAGTCCTGGGGGAAAACAAATACTTTCTGACGTCTTTTATGCTCTCAAAGAAAACAAAAGTGTATGGAGCTGCTGCTTTATGTTTCCCCCAAGGGCCAGCAGCGTGCATTGGCTGGTTTGTTCCTTTTGCTGCGGACACGAGGTCCATAATGGAAAATAGCACTGCAGCGAGGTGCACAGCCCCGTGCAAAAGGAAACAAATCCATCTGCTGACCTGGTGAGCAGGGCCCCATGCCTTTGCAGCCCAGCTCTCCAGGAGCCCCCTGCACCTCTCCTGCCTGCCCATGTCTGGCATTTCAGAGAATAAAATGGTAATGTTCTGCCTGGGAAACAACGTAAGGAATTGCTATGTAAAGTAGCTGCTGTGGATACACTTTTCTACAGCTTGTATAAAAAGAAATCACCAGAACTACATCCATGTGGGGTCACATTCTGCCTGAACACCCCGGGCAGAACACAGCACAGACATCACTGCTGCCTGCAGTCTGACTGAACACTAATGGAAAACCTCCTTTACAAACTACTGAGGCCTGAAAAATTGGGGCTATTTTTGGAGAGCAAAAAGCCTCAGATCTACGCACACTCCTGAGGGAGACACAACCAAGAGGACATTGGTACGCATGGACCTCGTGTCCCTGCTGGACAGACAGACGCTGAAATGAGCACCCAGGAGATGGCTGTGCCTTTTGTTTACTCATTCCTTGGCAGGAAGGAGAGGGCTCGTGTTTTGTGTTCATTACCAGTGTTTCTGTTCCTCATCCTCCAGAGCACCCGGCAGCACAGTGTGAGTGCCCAGCAGGGACCACAAGGACAGCAACTGCCACAGCAGCTTGGGGCTCGCCAGGGACTCTGGGCTCAGTTCCACCCACATGGTGAGGAACCCAAGGGAACCTCACCTTGAAGTCATGGCAACGTGACAACAAGGCAGCACATATCCCACCAAAACCTAATTTTGTTAATGAGCTTTTAATTGTTGCTAGCAAGACAAATAGAGATGTTACAGTCACGGCTCTTCTGAGTAAGTCGTATTTAATAGCTTCGGGGGCGTAGGTGTTATTATGATCAGTGTTCCAGGATTCCTAAAACCCAAGCATCTCTCCCAACACATCATCCTCGTGCTGTTAGCTCACAGGCATCACGTGCGGGAGCAGCAACAGAGCATGGCAGTGCCCCATGGCAGCACTGTGACCCTTCGCACCGTGTGCCCTGCAGGCATGCTCGGCCTAACTCTTAGCAAATAACTTCCATCACCTTTCAAGTCGCATTGATGACTTTGGTATGACCCTGGTCCTAATGCACAGGGGCTGCATCTCTGCCCACTCTTCTGGCGGCTTTCCTCACCCTGCCCTCCATCCGTGTTTTTCACCCGGGTTGGCTTCCAGGTAGAATTTGCACAGCCAAGGTGTGCATCGGGACAAGCCACAGCATGTGCACACCGAATCTTGTGGCTTATGCATAAATCTAAATAAATAAAATGAGCACAAGTAAATGCATGGCATGGAGACACCTCTGGCTCAACATGTAGAGCTGCAGAGACAGTCTGTGCAGTTTTGTGTCACTGCTGATCTGCCAGTGAACCCAGTTCCCCAGAGCCATTGTCACGGATCGGGAAGTTTGGACAACTCAGTTCTACAATAACTGTTCCAGCTCACAGCACTGCTTAAAAACAGCCCTTTTCTCCCAAACAATCAGGGCTTTAGGGGTTGTTATTTTGCAGTGCAGTGTGACAGGATTAATCCCTGCCCAATTCCGCAGCACTTTAGGAGCAGTTCTCTCACCCCAGCCCTGGGAAAGCCACTGCTCCTCCAACGCTTCTGTTTCATCATCAGTAAAAGTGAATAATGAGCTCGCTGCAGTGTCTTCACGCCAAGAGCCATCTGTGGCATCACACGGCTGTCTGAGCAGAGCGAGGGCTGCTTAACAGCGTGGGAAAAGGTCCCAGAAAGAAGAGGGGAGAAGGAAAGCTGAGAGGATGCCAGCGAGGGCCAAACCAAACCTGCTGGGCTTCGTTTGCAACATGAGAAGCCAAGAGCAGGCAGTGGGAGCAGGCTGAGCTCCGGCACAGCTCCACCCAGAGGAGCTGGGTGACTTGGTTCATGTTTGCTTTGCTGATCGATTCTCTGCTAGAAAGCTCTGTTCTCCATTGTGAGAACAGAAGCCCATCATTTTACAGCAGCTGGTTGACATTTTTGGTTGGTTTGTTTGTTTGTTTTTAACTATTTGCCATTTCTTACCTAGTAATTTATTTTCTACGTAATTAATGTTTAATGATTCTCCACAAATACATTTTTCCAGAAAGCCAAAAGCAGCTCTGAAAAAGCAACCAAACATTCTGCAGCTTACCCAAATGCTTTCAGTGCTCTGCTGATAACACGGAGCTGAAAAAGGTAATGAGAAAGAAAACATTCAATAATTCTATGAAGAGACACTTCATTAAAGTAATTAAAGCAATCACTTAAAGTAGTTGTAAGAACTATTAACACACAAAAGAAATTGTGTGGCGGGTTTTAGCAGACCAGGGAGATTCACCATTATCTTATGATGCCTTTAAGAATAACTTCCAGCAGTTTATTAAGAATCATTCCCAGGCATAGGCTGGAGCCTTCTCCACACATGTGAAGAGCGTGTTTGGGGTCTTTGCAACGAGTTCACACTCTGGTTTCAAGAGGACAGTGAAACCATTAAAACTCCTTGAAGATGCAGGAAATCCCCAGGAACCAGGAGTTGTATTTGGGTAAAGCACCGCTTCTGATGATGGGCTTTGCTCATCACATCCTTCTGTGATTAACGGCAGTCTTTAAACCACCAGCAATCCAGCACAGGTATCACCGACGTCAGAAACCATTAGAGCAGAGGGCATTACTGCACTTTAACCCACAGAAAGGGAAATGAAAGGCACTGATAATAATCAAGCACATTGAAACTTCATAGCGAGAATGTTTTCGCTACAAAACATTTTCTAATGCCATGAGGATCATCGTTTGCTGGAGGAATACACTCTTTTAATTAACATATGAAAATGAAGTAAGCATGACAGCCACTACCAAGTGCTAGGACATTTCTCAAAATCCCTTAATTAACTCAGGAGCACAAGGGGTTTTCTCCACGCTGAGTTGCTGTGTTCCCCCATCCCCGTGGTGCTGTGATTCAGCCCTCCAGCACCAGGCGGTCTCAGCACTGCTGCTGGCAGAGCCAGCCAGGCTGCAGGCAGCCAAGCACTGTCTGCCCCAGTGCCACATCTGACCTCACAACGCATTGCCACCTCTGCAAAAGCCAAGCGCAATCTCCAGGAAGCCAAGCGTGAGCCAACGGAGCGGGGAATGCTCTGCCCTCCCGAGCCGGGCAAAAGTTTTTGCTGTATTAAAAAAAAGAGAAAAAAACAAAAAAGAGGATGTGTGACTTGCCTGTCACCAGGGAGGAGCTGCCGGCCAAAATAACGCTTGTTTTTAAACCAAAGCTTGGCTCATCTAATTGCAGCCTCATTAGCGAAAAGCAATTTATATGTTAAAAATTACATCTGCTGCCTGAAGAAATGTCAGGGATGTGTGACTAACAAGGGTAACATCCTGGTGTTTTAGTGACTTCATATAAAATCCAATCTCTTAGAGAAAACAAACACAGCAGGCCGTTATTTCTCTGACGGCTCTGCTCACACCTTCACAAAGCGCCCATCGTTACACGAAATTCCGCCTCCATGTGCCCCCAAGTTTTCGTGCTTTTATTTTATTCACTGACGCAGACGCGAACGGCCACTGACGTTCGGTTTGCCCTTTATTTGGATTCCCAAAGCCGCACTGCTGACCGAAGGCAGCCAAGCGGCCGTGCTGTGCCTGGGGAGCCCCGCAGCGGCGCCCGGAGGCGGGAGGTGACGCCGCTCCGCGCCCTCGGGCGGCCATTTTGCCTCCGCGCAGTCAAGCCCGTCCCGATCGCCTCCGCGCGCCCTCGGCTGAGCGGCCGGGGAGCCGCTCCTCCGTTCCCACGGACGCTGACACAGAGAGGCCGGGCCGCAGCCCTCTGGGCGGCCGCGGAACGGGGCGGGAACGGCCTGGAAAAGGACGCGACGTAACGGGCCCAACTGCGACTGCCGCCGCGCACGGCCCGCGGCGACCCGCGCTGCATTGTGGGCAGGGCCACGCCCCGCGCCTTGGCGCCAAGAGCCCCCGCCGCCGCAGCGCACTGTGGGACACCCCCAGCCCCGGCCGGGCCTTCTTGGCGCGAGCGCCGCACCGGACGTGACGTCACACGGCTCGGCGCCCCGAAAACGGCGGCGGGGAAAAAGCGCCGGGCTACAGGGGCGGACGGCGGGGCTTTCCGAGGGAGAACCGAGTTCGTCCCGTCCCCGCGGGCGGGAGCGGCGCTCCTCACGCGGCCTCAGCCTCTTCGGTGGAGCCTCGGAGGTGAAAGACAGAGGAGAGGAACTACTTTTTCTGCAGCACCGCGCGTGCGCGACGGCGAGGGCGCGGCGGGAGACGAACCGCCGCAGTCGAGTTGAGAGCCGTGGGCGGCGCCGCGCCGCGGGGTGAGATCGCTGCGCGCGCTGCGAGCGCGAGGGAAGCCGCGGTCGCCATTTTGAAGCGGCGGTTGGGGGAGGCGGCGTGTGCGCTCCTGTCTGCCCGGCCCGGCCCCGCGCCCGCCCGCCCGCCCGCGCTCCGCGCACCGGCCCCGCACCGCCGCAGCCATTGCCGACCTCGGCATGTCCGGAGGGGGCGTGATCCGCGGCCCAGCCGGCAATAACGACTGCCGCATCTACGTGGGTAACCTGCCCCCCGACATCCGCACCAAGGACATCGAGGACGTCTTCTACAAATACGGCGCCATCCGCGACATCGACCTGAAGAACCGCCGCGGCGGGCCGCCCTTCGCCTTCGTGGAGTTCGAGGACCCCAGGTGAGCCCCCGCGGGGCCTTTCGGCGGGGGACGGGAGCGGCCCTGGGCGCGGCGCCGCCCGGCTCCGCCCGCCCCCCCCGGCGCTGCGCTGCGTTGCGCTATGCTGCGATGTGCTGCGCTGCGTTGTGCTACGTTGTGTTACGTTGTGCTGTGCGGTGCTGTTGCGCTGCGGGCCCGGCGCGGGGGGCGGCGGGGGCGGGGTGGGGCCGCGGGGAATGGAACAAAGGCGCTGCGGGGGGCGGCGCGTGGCAAGGCGCGGCCGCGCTCACCGCCCGTCCCGACCCGCAGGGACGCGGAGGACGCCGTCTACGGGCGGGACGGTTACGATTACGATGGGTATCGCCTCCGCGTGGAGTTCCCTCGCAGCGGCCGGGGCACCGGCAGAGGAGGCGGCGGCGGCGGAGGGGGCGGAGCCCCGCGGGGCAGGTACGGCCCCCCGTCCCGGCGATCGGAGTACAGAGTGATCGTATCGGGTGAGTCACGGCTCTCTGCCCCCGGGTCCTTCCGGCCGCCGTGCGCGGGGGGCGACGCGGCTTCGCTTCTCTCGGGAGGGGCGCCGGGTGCCGCGGGGCAGGCCGCTCTCGGCCAAACGGTCCTCGTGGCCGCGGGTGGCTCTCGGCCTCCTGACGCCGTCCTCCCCGCAGGAGAGGCCCGCGCGATCGGGTTTTAAAGCCGGGTGTTGCTTTTTATCCAGGGCTGCCTCCAAGTGGAAGTTGGCAGGATTTAAAGGATCACATGCGTGAAGCAGGTGATGTATGTTATGCTGATGTTTTCCGAGATGGCACTGGTGTCGTGGAGTTTGTACGGAAGGAAGATATGACCTACGCTGTGCGAAAGCTGGATAACACTAAGTTTAGATCTCATGAGGTAGGTTTCACCCTTACTTGGTTTTGGCCAGAATTGGATACAAAGGGCTTAACAGTAGGATGTGAAGGTAAGGAACACGTGGTGTTCGTTGCGTTAATACACAAAGCAGCTAAACTGTGTCTGCTGTCAGTTCGTCACGGAATAGACTTTATTAAGGGCTTGGTGTCTATTTCTGTGCTTTAGTAAACGATATCTGCAGTCTGTCAGCATGCCTAAAACAATGGCCCTGAAGCCTAGACCTTTCAATCGAAAGTTCTGTCTATTCAATAGGGAGAAACTGCCTACATCCGTGTTAAAGTTGATGGTCCAAGAAGTCCAAGCTATGGAAGATCTCGGTCACGCAGCCGTAGTCGTAGCAGAAGCCGTAGTCGAAGCAACAGCAGAAGCCGCAGTTATTCCCCACGGAGAAGCAGAGGATCTCCACGCTACTCTCCCCGCCACAGCAGATCCCGATCTCGTACATAAGCGATCACTAGCTCTGATCTTTTTGTAGAACCCCATGTTGTACACAGTTTTCCTTTACTCAGTACAGTCTTTCAATTTATTTTTTTTTTAATTCAAACTGTTTTATTCAAATCGGCTGAAGTGTTGAATTGCATTCTTGTGTAAAATCCCTAGTGAGTATTTGCTCCGTAACAACAACATTCCCCTCATGTCTTTGGTAAACTGTATTTTAATTGATGTCAGTCAGGATTGTTTCAATTTAGTTCTAGTTAAATACCACCATTCTTCGAGCTGTGGTATTGCTGTGTAAATGTCTCAGTGTTCAGCTATGGTTTATGCGAGCTGGGGATGTTGGGATGTTTGTGGCTAACTTGTCTCTTCTGGGGGATCTTATATTTTATCTTGCCTTTTCGTGTGTCTTTCTGTAGACATATCTGAAGAGATGGATTAAGAATGCTTTGGATTAAAGGATTGTGGAGCACATGTCAATCATTTTAGGATTGTCAAAAGGAGGATTGAGGAGGATCAGATCAATAATGGAGGCAATGGTATGACTCCAAGTGCTATTGTCACAGATGAACTTGGCAGTATTGACCTTATACTGAGACAGGTGAATTGAGAACGTGCGCCTGCGTGTCACTTCTTCAGGCACCTCTTGGTCTCTGCAGGCTACAATTGCTCTCCTCTTTAAAGCCCTCTTGGCAATTGTGGCTCAGTACTTGCTGTTGTAATTCCTTATTCCATTCTAGTTTTTTTTTTAAAGGAGTAAACCGGGACAGGGGGGGGGAGTATTGGTTTACTTTGTCCTGCAGCATTTGGTTACAAGCGTTAATGTTCGTGGTACTTCTACTCTTGCAGATCAAGGGTATCTTTAAATCGGAGTATAATATCAATACTGCTAAAATCTGCATGTCCTCTGTGTGACTGATACAGCGTTGCTATTTCATTTTTTTAAAGTATCAGAATGAAAGAAAAAAAATAAGAGAACCTAGTTGGGAATAGTTTGTCAGCCCTTCCCCCAGACTAATTCAGATTTGACTCACCGGTATGCTTGAAAACTGCAGTTAGTTAACTTTGTTACCTTCCAGCTAGGGGTGCTGGCTGTAGCTTAGAGGCGCAGTAGGCGGATAGCTTTAGCAGTAAACTCTTCCAATTCCATAAACATTTTTTGCAACCACAAAACCTGTAGCACACCACCGTACGAGCGATGAGTATGTTGGCATTTTCCGTTGGCATATGTAAATATTACAGTGTTTCCTCCAAATAATTAACATTTCTTAAAAAAAAAATAGCATCACCATTCAGAAGCTTGTTTTGGGGAATTGATAGTTATTAATGTACATCTGTATTAATTGATGGCAAACATAACTGATCATTCCCCAGAATCCTATTTTTTCATTGCAGTATCTAACTTTTTGCCTCCTCTTTTTTGGTTTTGCTGGTTATAAAGGTTTGGATTGGAGAGGGCTCACTGGATCCCAATCCTTGGAGCTGGATCATTGGATTCAAATCATAATGTGGATAGGATAGGGAGGCTGAATGGCAAGGATTCATGGAGCGGGATCAGATTACCAGGAACGTAGGAGTGGATTCCTGCCCCAACCAAACCGCATTCGTGTGGATTTTTTTATTCAACTCAATTGGCTATTCCAAAGATTTTTCTTTCCTATTTTTGACGATTGGAGCCCTTATGATGCACGATGGAGTTTTTCATTTTTTGGTAAAAGGAGCAAAGCGAGGACCTGGAGAGGTACGCTGGAGCAATCTCCTTGGAAGGATTCAGCACGAGTAGATGGTAAACATTGAATGGGAAAAGGGGGGTTTGTTTAAACAAAAAAAAAAAAAGTCATTTCTCTAAATTTAAAGTCAAAAAATTGGAGTTTAAGTAGGCTTTCAATTGGCTATTGCATTTTTTTTCTTTGACAAATAAAATTTTTTAAAAATCACACATGGTTGTCATCATTTGCTGATTGCAAAGCCTGCTCACCGCCAGGAGCTGCAGCGTTGTTCACAGCAGACAAAAGGCTCCTGTGTTCAACAGCGACCTGCTGCTCCGCAGGAAGCGCCGGCCTTGGAGCTCCTGCATGGAGGATCGGGTGCCCTGTGGGACGTGGATGGGATTTATTGGTTGGGGGAAAAGGAGTTCTAACCATCACCAAAGGTGCTTTGCTTCTGGTACTGATAACAACTGCAGTGAGCGTGGAAGCGTGAGATGAGCCGGGCCCAGCGTTCCCCTCTGCCTTCCTCAGAAACTGCTCTGACTGCAGGCTGCGTCCACACACCTGGCTTCTCCAGTACTGGCAGACTTGGAGGCTGCGTGCAGGAGGCACATCTAGCATGAAGGATGTGGATGTTCCTTTGGTTTCCTGATGAGGTAATGCTGAACTTGGTTCAGTTCACAAGGAATTCAAGTGTTAACACAGCGAGTGGGAAAACTTTCCATAGGATGTGCAGTTGTCTGCCAGTGTCTGAGCGTCGGGCTGGTGCTCCAACAGGAAGCTGCTGTGTGTGCAGGAATGGCTGCCTGCTGGAGGTTGCTGCGTGGCTGCGCAGGGCAGGGCAGAGGCGTGCTGTATTTCCAGGCAGGAACACGAATGTGTTCAGGGTAAGATGAGCAGCTTTGGGTTGGGAAGCCACGTGCTGCAATGTGTGACACTGTACAGCTTGCTGCATGTGGTGAGTTTGGTACAGGATGCTGCATCCGTGCTGAAGTACTGCGCTGCAAGGGATGTGTGTGAGATGCTCTTTTTTTTGAGATACAGTTGCTTTTTTGAGGGGGGGAGCAGCAGAGATGAGAGGTGATCTGGGGTGCACAGAGGTGTGGTGGCTCTTGCTGGGAGGGTTGGGAAGGGAAGGGGGGAGCACACTGCTGTCAGAGCACAGGAAGGTTGGCCCCAGACCCAAACCCTCATGGGAATTCAATCTGTTCTGTCACCTGCGTTCAGGAAAGGAGAGCCTGCAACAATTGTATAGCAAGGGAAGCAAAACCTTTTGTATTGCAGAATTAAACCTTGAAGGGTTTGGTTTAACTGGAAAAGGCTGTTGTGAATGCACAAGGATTGGAAAGAAAGCAAACTGCTCAGGAGAGGAGTTGGGACCTTGAGAAGGGGGTTACAGTCCTGTAACTGTGCTACAGGAACCGGTGCTGAGCCAAGCAGTGCAGCCCAACCAGTGGTTCTCAGCAAGCTAATATGTAGCTAATTAATGTGCTGTAGTGCTGAATGAAGGGGTGCTTGGCTGACTTCAGGACGTGGGACGTACCCACGCAGGCTGTAATGGCAGAGGTGTGAGGAGGCTTTCAGGTGCCCAGCCGGGTCCTCCAGGCTCTCCCAGGTGAGGGCAGAGCTGTATGCAGGGGGCTCTGATCCGCAGCTGCTCCATCTGCTGTGCGGCTCAGCTGCCTGGCTGCAAATCCTGTGGGATCGGCTGCTGCCGCGGGCATCTCGAGGGCTTCCCAGCAGCAATAAGGCTGTGCAAGGCTGGTGCTCCCGAGGGGGGGGAGAGCGCACTGGTGTCGGTGTGCCGAGGCACGGCTGGGAGCAGCAGTGCTTCAGGGCTGCGGCGCTCGCACACTGCAGGTGGGTCCGGCCCCATGGCATCCTGCCGCTGCCGTGCTGGAGGCTGCTACCTGCTGGTGCGCTTTGCAGGCAGCCGTGTGATGCCAAAGTGCCGCTCTGTTGGTACACTGAGGGCAATTGTTGGCCTCGGGGATGTGTGGCTGCTCTGTTTCACCCTGGGCCCCGCAGCTGGCAGCAAACGGCGAGCCCATACTGCGCCCATTGTGCGCCGTGCAGGGAGGGAGGGCTCTGCCCTCAACTGCGCGCGACGCCGATAGCGTTGATAATAAGCGTTGGGTTGATAATAAACCCAAAATTAGCACCAAAATAGAAATGGGTAGAAAGCTTGTGGTTTCTCCTACAAACCGCAGTTTGGGGTTTTTTGTTGGTTGTTTGCTGTGTTGTTTTTTTTTTTTTTTTTAACAGAAACTTCTGCCTTAGAGCAGCAGAGCCTCCCTCCCTCCTCACTCTGGTAGCGGCAGTCGGGGCTCTGGGGCTCCGTCCCACCTGTGGCAGCTTGCTTCTCCTTCCATGGCACCATGCTAACAATTCCTGGTTCTGCCAGGTGTAGCTGCAGATGAGGGTCCAACTTCCCCCCTCGAGTGCAAAGTGTTCCCCATTGCCTTTGCACAAGGAAGAGCGATTTCTCTTAATTTGCAATTAAAACAATTTCAGGTAGAAAGCTGAATGAATAACAAATGGGATTCCATGCAGTTCCTAAGTAAGGACCGTTCCCTCAAGTCTTTCCTATGTGCACGAGGGCAGCGGGGGCTCAGGCTGCAGTGCTCTGTGTGCAGCTGCTCCAGGCATGCTTTGTGCTGCCTTCATGCAGCTGCTGTGCAGCACGTGGCCGCTGCCCGGCATGGAGCAGGGGCTCTGTTGGGATGCAGCAGGAGCAGGGCTGGAGGCACAGCCAGGGCCCGTTGGCTTTGCCCATCCTGTGCTGCTCAGCCTGCCGCGTACCGGAGGAC
Organism: Lagopus leucura; assembly: GCF_019238085.1. NCBI lineage: Eukaryota > Metazoa > Chordata > Aves > Galliformes > Phasianidae > Lagopus > Lagopus leucura. Next base: position 8,582,706 of record NW_024962276.1, read on the forward strand.
TGAATGTCTGTGAAACAGTTGTGGGGCTATTAACATAATTTTATGCACTAATTTGTGTGATCATTAAAGAGTTGAAAAGGCCATTGTTCACATGAGTAATTACCTCTGTGTTCTAATAGCTTTAATTCATCCTGTAAGCGAGTTTCATATTTGTGTGACTCAGCTGAAGATTCGTGCTTTGGGTATAATACGATTTGAAAGTCCTCATTGCTTGTGGGGTGGGTGGTGCTCAGCTGTGACCCCACACAGCTGCGAGCGCAGGCTGTGTTACCACAGGGTGGGCTGAGGTCCTGCGGGGAACCTCCTGCCCCTGGGGTGGCACACGTGGCCTCTGGGAGCGGAGATTTCATAGCCCAGCAGTGTGCTGCGCCCCAGCTGTGCTCCCCCCAGCAAACAGCAGGGCTGTGCTCTTCTAGAGACTTTTGGGACTGTGTAGCAATGGGGAAAACTTCCTGTGCACCGCTTTGCAGCGGGTGTGGATCTGCCTTCACTCGCTGTGTGTGTGCATCCCTGAGGGGCGGCTGCAGGTGGAGGAGCTGGAGGCAGAGGGGCAGCGGTGGCACGGTGCGCCCTGACCTCGCACAGCCAGCACTGCTCTGCAGCTCAGCCTCCAGCGAAGGTCTCCCCGCGTACATCCTGTGCCTGCATGCAGCAGCCGCCTCTCAGCCTGGGGTTGTGCCCCCGCTCTGCACAGCAGAGCCTCCCCGGCACGGCGCACAGCAGGCAAATGCGCCAACATTGATTACTCTGAGAAAATCCATAGCTGCCAAATGAGATTAACCCCCCCTACGCACACGGGCACAGGTCCCACTCAAAGCAAACAGCGGAGAATCAACAACGCGGGCGCATGGCACGAGTGGGGCTGGAGCTGTGCCTGCTGCCCACAGTGCCCGGGGACGGCTCCGTGCCTGCGGGAGGGCAGGAGGCAGCAGCTGCGGGGCTGCCAGTGTCAGAGCAGGGATTACTGCTCGGATTTCGGCCGCGCTGTTCTGCGTGGCGCTGACCCAACGTGCGCAGCCGCATGGCACTGCTGGCCAGGCAGATGCTGGGAAGGGAGCGGGGCAGGAGAGGATGTTTCTGCGCAGCCCTCGGCCCCAAAGGAATTATGACTAAAAATGGTCACTGGTGATGAAGCGGAGGAGCGCGCTGCTGTGCGATTGCTTCTCTCGCTGCCGTGTGAAGTTTCAAATCAAGAGCAGAGCTGGGAAGCAGCAGATGTGGCGCAAAGGCAGCATGGTGGGGTCGGGGTGCAGGCAGAGGTCTCTGAGCTGCAGGCGACGAAGAATTCTGGTGCACCACGTGTACGTGTGGAGCCGAGGGATGGCAGCAGATCTGATGCTAAGTGTGGGTGGGTGGCACTGCCGGCACCGTACCGCTGGGTGTCCCTAAGAAGTGCCACTGCTGCAGCCTTTCCCTGGGGCAGTCTGGGGGTGTGAAATGTGCCAAGGATGGCAGCGAGGCTGGCAGCTGATGTGGTGGTTCTGAGCAGTGTGGATGGGACGGCAATGTGGCAGCAGCAGTGTGGTGGGAAAAGTTGCGGCGGAATAGGCAACGTAACAGTGCAGGACTGTGCAGCACTCCCAGCATGGGGCAGCCCCAAGCTCAAGGTGCTGAGCGGAGATTAGTGAGCGCTCAGCTGAGGGCAAGGAGGTGGAAAGAGATAACGCTGCTTCCCCAGCGCAGGGCTAAACATAGCTGCACTGCTGCTCGGCCGCAGGCACAGCCAGGGCCGTGCTGGGCACAGCGTGGGAGAACCGTGCTGCCATTGGAAGGCTGTGTTAGCATCTGTCACTCACAGGGCTGCAGGGATGTGAGTTGGTGGCACTGTAGAGATGGGAGCCATTGGCAATGGTGAGCCTCAAGGGTGGCCCATGATGCGCTGTGATTGGGGTGGGAACCTCGAAGTTTGGTGCTGACAACATGAAAACAGAGTGGGAGAGCACGGAGATCCCCGCTGAGGACTCGTAAGGAAACTCCCTCATACTGAGCAGCTTCTTACTGCTGCTCCATTGATAGCCACAATGCCTGGCTGCAGTGATTCAGCCTGGCTGGCTGCTGATTTCCGGCATCCTATTTTCCTCTTTTGAAAAGTGGAGTGATCTTTCAGATGCGCTAATTGCCAGGCACAGAGGATGCTCTGCATGGCGGTGGGAGCTCCCTGCCAAGCAAGCACTGGGGCTGAGGAGTACCGGCACCGGTGCTGCTGGCGGGCACAGGGTGGCAGAGGAACCACAGGGGGAGGTGGCAGTGGGTGTCATCCACCTGCCCCAGCAGCTTCCCTGGGCTCTGCTCCAGCAGAGGTGGTATATTGGGAGCTCCCTGGGGGATGCCAGCACTCCCAGTGCTGTGTCCTGTAGCTGTGCTGGGGATGCCCCCCACAACCACCCGGCAGCCCCACAGCGACCGGTGGCTGTCACAACATCCAGTGTACGTTTCCCAGTTTCATATTTTGCTGTCTCTTTTTAGGTGCCCGGATCTGTTTGAAGAGGAAGTCGAGGCTGCGTGGAGAGCGAATAGAGAAGGCATAAAGTTGGGAAAGCAGCAAAAGGGAACTGCCCCTGGCAGCGATCTCAGTGACGCCATCCCCGCTTATTGACACACTCGAGGGCTCTTCAACGGAGCAGAGCTGTGAAATTCAAAGCACGCTGTGCCGCCCCAGGAGCAGAGCATAAACAGAGCGGGGCTCCTCCGAAGCCGAAATATTTGACAACATTTTCTATTCTTAGCCATCCAAGCGCACGCTCACGAAACGGAGTCGGAGCGCTGCGTGTCAGCGGGCAGCCAAGGGCTGGGGAAACGCTGCGGCTTCGGCGCACGGCTGGGGACGGTGCGGGTCGCAGCGCCGGGCTCGAATCCGTGCCGCGCTCTCGGAGCAGCGCGAGAGGCACGGAGAGCGGAAACGCTGATCGCGCTTCGGTGTCTCACAGCCCACAATGAGCGCTGACACCCAGGGTGCTGCAAGGGCACGGCACGGAATCGCTGCCCGGGGAGGGAGGGAGCATCCACTTCCACCATCCCCGCGCACCAGCACAGGACGGGGCAGCTAATGGCGCCCGCACACTGCGCGTCGTTAACTGCTTCGTGGCTGCCACGCTGCCGGGAGCCGCTCGGCTCTGTGGGTTTCCCGAGTTCTCCACGGTCGTTCCTTCTGCCAGCCCCGGGGACGGACGCGCTCCCGGCTGAGGGCTGTCCCACCCTCCGCTCCCGGGGCTGCCGGCGGCACCGCGGCGCTGCGCGGCTTTGGGCAGCGCGGTGCTGCTGGCGTTGGGCGCGGGATGCGGAGCGGGTCAATGGCAGCGCTCCCGTCCTCTCGTGCCGTGCGGGAAGAAAGGGGGAAAGTTTCGTTCCGAGCGGCAGGAAAAGCTGTGTCAGGCGGGCGCTGGGTGGGCCGGGGGATCCCGCTGCCCCAGGAATTCCCGCTGCACGTTCGCTGCGTACCGGGCGGCGGTGGCTGCTGATGTTATCGCTGTCCCGGCTCGGTGACTAAGGCAGCTGGAAGGTACAAGTTAAACAGCGCGGCGCGCCGAGTCACCTGCTGCGTGGGTTTGTCCAAAGCGGTGCTGCGTTAATTAAGACAGAGAGTTTACAAATCTATCCTTTGTTTATTGTGCTTTGGGGCACAGAAAATGTAAATAGGTGTTTTCAAACACTGTGGCTTTTTATATTTCCAGTTATAATTCTGCATAAAGGGAAGTCTGTCAGGTTTGGCATGGGCTTGCCCTTTACCAACACTCTCCTGCAGCTCACGCTCCCCTTGGGGCCATCTGCTCTGCTCTGCTCTGCTTCCTGCAGCTTTCTCCTGACTCTGGGACATCCCAGGAGTGTGGGGCTGCTCCCTGTCCCCAGCTCAGGGCCCAGCCACACTCATCCAAGAGGAACCCGCTGCTGCTCCCCATTCCCTCCCCTTACAACTGAGTAAGGATGTGCTGAATGTTCTCCCCACTTCTGTTTCTGAAGGTGCTTTATGCCCTCTTGGTTGTTTAACTGTAAAAATAACCAAAACATCGAGTTTGGCCTCCTGAGTACAGATCGGGATTTCTTCGATGACTCAGTGATACGCTCGGGTGGTTCCCTTCGCCTTTAATTGAAGTGAGTGTGAGCCCTCCACAAAGAGCCCTCTCCCAAAGCCCTATTAATAAGTGCTAACAAAAATAACCCAGCAGCCAGAAGAAAAGCACCGCCAGCAGCAGTGATTTCCCTCTCTGTAAGGGTGGGGTTCTCTCTCAGCTCTCCCTGTGGCAGACAGGAGTGCAGGACAGGAGATGACAGCTGCCCTGTGCCCCATTTGGACACAGCATCCCCAGCAGGAGCTGCCTGGGTTGAGCTGAGGGGACACCCATAGTACCGACCTGTGGAGTCCTTCATTTGTATGTTTGTCTCAGCTCAGGGCTCCTGCAGCCCAGGGTCAGTACTCAGTGTGTTCCCCCTTCATTTGTGTGTGTGTTTGTCTCAGCTCCCGCAGCCCGCTGACGGTACTTTGTGTGCTCTGTGCTGGATGTATCATAGCAGAGCTCTGCAAAACTCTTTTGATTGCAAACAGATTTTGGCATTACCACTCAGCTCCTACACTGGGGTTTGGAGGAAAAAAATGATGGATACCTGAAGGTGCATGAAACAGCTGCAAGGACAGATGCTAGCAGAAGTGCTGCTGTTTCGCAATAGGGTTGGGAGATGGAGAAACACAGTCGGTCCTTTACACCACCATGAAGCGCTGGGGTCCCAGCCACATCTCTTGTGCCCCGGCACATTGCTGCTGCAGCAAACACAGCCTGCCCAGTGTGCTGCTGGGCCCGTCCTTCATGTTATTGATCATCCAACGCCCAACAGAGTGAAAGAAGCGCCCAGCTCCCCAGCGAGGGGGGAAGTAATACAGGACGCATCAGCGAGGTGAGGCAGATGGAGCCCTGCATGCTGAGCTCGGGCTCTGCGTAAACCAAGGGTGACCAACATCATCGTGTGTCTGTGCACGCAGTGATGGGGCAGACGCTCCCGCGGCCAAGGGCTGCGTGCGGTGGTGCGGGGCTGGGCCTGGGAACGGCAGAGAGGAGCTGCGGGCAGAAAGGGAAAGTGCTGCTCTCGCCCCGGGTTCCTCGTGTCCCCGGCTCCCGGACACACAGCCCTTTCCCTGCAAGCAGAGCCGCGGCTCCGAGCCCCTCGCACCGCCGTGTCGGACCCACGCGTGTGCGCTCCCGGCAGCGCCGTGGAGCAGCGGTGCCCCCGGAGCGCGGCTGAGCCCCGATCCCTTCGCTCTCGGGGCTGCGCTTGATGTGTGTAAACACATAATTGAGGGTAAGCGTACGCTTAATTGTTTGTGGCTTCGATTTGCATTCGGGTGCCGCGCGGAGGACGCCTCAGCCGCCGCCGAATGCGGGCAGCCCGCTCGTGGGAGGCGCGGGGGGCGCCGAGCCGAGGCCCGGCGGGGAGGCCCGGGGGCAGCGGGGCGGCGGCGCGGCTCCGGGCTCCCGGCGGGGCGCGGCCCGGGAGCGCCG
>NW_024962276.1:8606933-8724570 GCF_019238085.1 Lagopus leucura
CCGCTCGTCGGCGGCCTGTCTCCGCCGGGCCGCGGGGAGCGGAGCGGCGGGAACGGCCCAGCGCGGGCTGAAGCCGCGGGGGGCTCCGGCGGCGGCGGCCCGGCCCCGGGGAGAGCCTCCTTCCGGCGGCCCGCACCGCGGCCGGGCCCCGACCGCTCGCTGCCCGGAGCGGCCGTCCCGTTGCCGGGCTGCGCCCCTCGGGCATCTCGGCCGTCCCGCATCGGGAGAGCCCTGCGAGGAGCGGCACGGCAGGCCCTGCGCGGAGCGGCCGGGCGGCCTGCGGTGCTGCCCCGGCGTGGGGTGCCTGCCCTGGGGCTGCGCCGCGGTGCTTTCCCGCGGGCTCTGGCGGCCCCGTGCGCGGACGCCGTCCCGTGCCCCTGCTCCCCTTTAACAGAGTGATGCGCTTCAACCCCGGACGTCGCTGTTGGGGATGGATCGAAGAGCTTAACGCGGGAGGTGTGTCAGGCCCTGCGAGCACCGATGTGCCGGTGGTCTTGGAGCTGTTTGTGGCCCTCGGGCTGAGTGCTGAGCTGCCCCTCCGGGTGGGGATGGAGGTTTCTGGGGTTCCGTGTGCCCCCGGGGCTCCCTGTGAAGTTACCGTGTGTGTGAACAGCAATAGAAAAGAGCCAGAGCTCCCTCGCCCCTGGAAATCACCACTTCAAAGCAGCATTGGAGAGTTGTCAGCCTCCTCAGGCAGTTTGGAAGATTCCTTTTTATTATTTTTAAAAAGCAGCAGTCGCACCTCCTCCTCACACCTCCTCCCGCTGCTGCCACTGAAAATAAACGTGGGGGTGACAATGTCTGTGAGGAAACCCAGCTGTCCTGGACTGACCCCCGGTTTGGGGATGCCTGGCGGGGGTGCCCAGGGGCACATGGCACCCAGAGAAGCCTTCTGCTCCTTGCCTCCTCCATCACACTCATCTTGAACAGCCCCTCACCCAGACACCAGCACCCAGCGGGATCTGTGGTGTCACGGTGTGGGGTTTTCCTTTGCAGGGCTCCAGGCCGTGTGCGTGGGCACCGTGGGGCTGGTGGGGGTGTGCAGTGATGTGTGGCGTCCCCCAATGATAGCGAGCTCTTATCAGCCTGCACCAAAGCATGTTGTGCAAGTAAAGATAACAGGGATGCTGTGTGTGGCAGACAGCCCTGTTTGGACAGGAAAGGCTGGGAGGAGAGCTGGAAGGTGGCTTGTACTCAGTTTGTTGCCATGAGGGCGAAGTCTCAGGGTAGGAGATGTGTGCTGCTGTCTTCCGCTTTGGGTTGTGCGCGCTATTGATATCAATGGGTGCTTGTGGGCATGAGCGGCAATGCTGCGACTCAGGCGGCTTTTGGTGGCTGTTTGTCCTGGTTTGCCCATTACTTGGAGCTCAGAGCCTTCCTATTCCATCATCTCAGGTATCTGCAAGTTAGGTTTAAGTCAGATTTTGGTGCATGTGATCCAGCTGTGACAGGGATGTGGCAGCTTTTGTTGGTGCCCATGGCACGAGGGGTAAAAGCTTGTGAGAACAGAGTGATCAAATGGCAGTGGTCATGGGGAACTTAAAAAAGGCATTACCAAACTGCTCCAAATGATTCCTTGCCCCTGGATTTCCTGCTGAAGGACTGTCAAGCACAGCACGCCGTGGGGCTGCTCCTGCCTTTTCCCTCTGGCTGCTCCTTGGGAGCAGGAGTGGGGCTGCTGTGCTGTGCTGTGCTGAGCTGTGCCTTGTTCAGCCCTGTGGATCTGCGACACTGCAACTCTCAAGTACTACAGAGCAAATCCCCCTTGCCACTACCTCACCTACTGTGGGTGCTTTGCTGGTGTGGACCCTGAGTGGCTGCTGGTGTGAAGACGGCTGCTGCTGGGCTGAGTTCCACGTACAGTCAGGACAGAAGGTCAACCGACAATTTATTTATTCAGCCATTCATTTGGTGTGGTGTAACTTGAGAAACTTGGGATCTGGTCAGTTGAGACACTTTGTTTAAATTTCAAACTGCTTTTTTTTTTTTTAAAGCTTCTTTTGAACATCCATGCTGTTAGCTGTTCCTGACGCACGTATTAACCACCAAAATGCACTGACTTTTCAACTGGAAAATGTTAAAACAAGGCTTCTGATTAACTTCTCATTTTGGGAATGGACTAAGAGGTGCCAGGAGGCCCTGCAGAGCCTTTCCTTGAAACCATCGACCTTTAAAAAAACCCAGAAACTAACGACCCAAGCTGTGGTCGGTGCCAAAGCCGTTGCTGTCCTCCAAGCACTGCCCACTCCAGGGCTCTGTGGTCTGGCTCTGGCAGTGCTGGGGGAGATGTGGTGGTGCCCCCTCCCCGGTGCCTTTGATGCTGGTGAGTGGCAGGTCCATTGTGGCCCCTTTGTGCCCTCCTCAGTTCTCCTAGCCTGCACAAAACCTGCCATGGAAACCAAACCCGGCCGCTGTCCCAGGAAACCTGGAGGTGCAATTAGGAAATGCAAATATGAATGCAAATTCCTTCCCTGCCTTCACCCCGGGGCCACCAGCCAGTGTCCCTGCCTGTGGGCACCAGGAGGAGGATGGGGCACAGGTCTGGGGGTAGTGCTGGTAGCCGTGGGGCACCTCGGGCTCTACTCCCCTTTCCTCAAGGCTTCCCCAGCATCTTGGGGGAAGAATGGGGCATTTCAGCAGCTGGGAGCAGTGACTCATAGGTGACAATGTGATATTGATTTTTTTTTTTTTCCATCCTCTCTTGGTTGCCCAGCGACAAACAAACAAACAAGTGTCTTAAAATCCAAGCCAGCAGGAAGGGTGAAGCCCTGGTGGCTTCCCAGTGCCGTGCTGCCATGTCCGTGCTGCAGGCAGGATGCATGGGCAGGGTGCTGTGCGGAGCTGCTGCTCCCACCTAGGCTGCTCCATAGCCTGTCATGCTGCTGGGCTGGGAGCTGCTGGGGCACCGTGGAGGTTTTGGCATCTGTGGGACTGACCCTGGGAGCTGCCCTCGTTGGCATTGGTGACAGTCCCACAGTGTGTTCGGCTGCGAATGGCACTGCTCTCCTGTCTGGCTCCAGACAGGGTGGATTTTGTCGACATCTGGAGGTATTTTACACAAATGGAGCTGCTTCCTTTGCCCTGAAGGAGTTCACCCAGCACTTTGCCCCATGGGTGCCTGACTGCACTCCCATGTCTCTCCGACACCCTGTGCTTCCCCCCAGCCCTGTTCCATTGAATTGCTGGAAAATGAGCTCCAGATCCTGGAGGTGGCATTTCTTCCTTCTCCTGACATCTCGTCCATCCCTCCCCTCGCCCATTCTTGGGGCAGTAGTAGGGTAGTGAGGGAAAAAGAGTGGATTGTCTACAGAAAATGGAGCAGGGCACACCTGCGGCTCACTTTCTCTGATGTTCCAACCCTGACCTGATCTTAGTGTTTGACTCAGCTACAGAGCCCTTTCTAACAGTGTTTTTTCTCTCCCTCTCTGTTTCCAGGCGGCAGTGGAGCTCTGGCACGAGGACAGCGTGTGCAGGAGGTCCGGAGCTCAGCGGGAGTGCTGCAAGGTACCGGAGTGGGGTCTTGCTGGAGGGGCTGGGACATGGGGACATCCCATGGGGACAAGTCCAGGCTCCCTGTGCTTGGGAAGGAATGAGAGTGGTGTTGGAGAGGGGATGTGGAGCTCTGGGGTGCTGTGAGGGCTTACAGCTCTGCTGGGGGCAGACAGACGGACGGCACAGCTGCAGCGCCACGCTAATCCTCTTGTGCTGATGGAGTGTTCTAGCTTGTCCTAAACCACTGCTTATAAAATCCTCGCTACTTTTAGCTTCGCTGGCTGATAACTGCAGCTGTCAGATGAGCCCAAAGCAACTGGGACAGCGCAGTGACGGAGCTATGCGTGAATTAATTATGCAAACTTAAAAATAACAAAGTAGAAGTGAGACTGGGCTTGGAAGAGGAGCGCGCCCTAGTTTGGTGGCTTGGCAGAGCGTGCTGCTGGAGCACACGGCCCGTGTGCCACTGGCAGCTGGATCTGAGCAACCCTCAGGGCGCTGTCCTGGCTTCTGGATCCGTATCATTCCTGTGTCAAATCCGATGTACTGCAGTGGAGCAGAAGCAGTGCAGCGAACATGATCTTGTGGCTTTCAAAGGCTTTTATCTCCCCCTCCTGCAGACACAGTGTGCTGGAGGGTCCTTGGGAAACCTTCCTGGTGTTCTTGCAGGGGAGGGCAGCCATGTCAGTAATTAGCCGTCGGTCCCAGGTGAGGTGTAGTATTCCAGGCAGGTTCTCCTCTGTTGAGCAGTGTCACCCGGCACAAGGGAAGACAGAACAGCACAGTTATGCTGTGACGCCGTGTCCCAGCACAACAAGGGCACAGCAGTGCCCAGATTGTCAGCTCGGTGCTTTTGCAGGGCTTCCACTGGTCGTATGGCTTAGTGACTCATAAACCCAGGAGCTCCTGCTTGCTGCTTAATTAATCCTTTCTGCCTGCAGTGCTCTGCTCTGGGACAGGGCTCTGAGCTGCCCTCAAGCTGCAGCAGTGGGTTTCATCCACCCTATGTCTGCCCTCTTCGGTGGCCGTGATCTCGTGACCTGACCGAGGTGGCTGCGAGCAGCCTGCGTAATGACCGCTTCTAAATCTTTGTACCAGATCCTAATGGACAAGGGCCTGTCCTGGTAAATAATTTACCGTGCCCATGAGTGAGAGTTTCACTCCACTCATTTTGTTTCCATAGAAACTTCTGCGCTCCTTCTGCTCCACGCAGCCTTCGGCGAATCAATACCCATTTTTGTTCCTTTGCGCATTGAGTGATGGCCCTTAGATCTCGGGGACCGGAGGCCCTGCGGCACCGCGGTGTCATGGAGCTGGCACTGGTCAGGCCCTGAGTGCCTGCCTGCCCCAAACCGTTGTTTTTCTTCCCGCTGAGCTCCTGTGCGAGCCTGGAAGCAGTGAGGTGCAGACTGACAAAACCTGCTCCCAAACTGCCACAGCTGAGCACCTTTGTCTCTGCAAGAATTTATCTTTCCTTTGCTCTCTGCAGTTGTCCCCACTGCTTTTGTGCAAGGGTTTGTGCTGAGCCAGGAGCACAAAGGGAGGGATAAGTGGCTGAGGACGGGGCTGTGCGCCATATGGCGTGAGGGCTCTGCAGGATGGGACTGCCTGCAGTGCAGTGTTGGCACCAGCAGTTTGTCCATGAGCAGCCCCAGAGCGCTGCAGGGCTGGCTGGCACCTTGTGCTGCTTGCAGATGGGTAAACTGAGGCAAGTGGAGGGCTGGAAAGGGGCTCTGAGCTTGAGCTTGGCTCTGGCACCTCTGCATGTGTGTGATCCAGGGGGATGCCGGCACTGGTCACAGTGCTCGGATAGCGCAGGAGCAGCTGAGGTCACCAATGCTTGTGCAGTAAAGCAAACTAGCAATGCAGCTTAGAGCAGCGCTGACCCAGGGCATGTCCCTGCATGGCCGCCCGCCCGCCTGCTGCCACCTTTAAGCCCGGCCCCAGCACACGCCGATCTCCCAGCTGGGACCAATGCATTTTGATGTCAGCAGTGAAAGCTGGAGGAGGAAAGGTCACAGCAGCTCAGCCAACCCCACAGGAAAACCTTCTATCTGCCCCTCTGCTTTCGGCAGCCTCTTGCTTCTAATTTATGACACGTTGACACCAGACAGATTTGAACAGAGATGTGTTTAACCCATAAGGAGGGATACAGGGTTACTTTCATTGCTCACACTTGCTTGACCTATTTTTCTTTAATCCCTTCCTGGAAACCTGATTTCATGTTCGAATTCCCTCAACTATTTTAGGAATGTCGGCCTACCAAGATCAAATTACCTCCAATGAATCCGGTGCAAGGCAGCCTCACCAGGCAGGCAGGTTTTTGATTAAGATCTGGCACTAGCTCATTAATACAAGCCTCATTTGGAAGGGTGGGGGCTGTAATTGTAGCATGGCAAATGCACACAAAATCTGGGATTAGCCACAGGGAAACCCCGATGTGGGACTCTGGCACCTCAAGGAGGGCACTGGAGCTGCTGGACGAGTGCCCATGTCCAAACCCACCTGTGTCCTCAGCAGGGTTGTCACAGTGTGTCCGTGCCACAGGCAGACCCTCAAATGCAGCTCATATTCCTGCCTGTTTCTGTGTGAAAGGATCAGAGCACAGGCACAGACCTGGAGGTGAGTGTGTGGCTGCTGGAGAGAACAGAAAGGTGACGGAGGAGATTTTGGAGACTTAAGGCAGACACATCCTGCACGTCCCCGGGGTGTGCTCTGAATTTCAATGTGCTGGTACACACTAATTTTTGTTCCTAATCATTTCCTTTTCATCCTGGTTTTAATCCTATTACAGTCAGTGCTGGGCAGACACCTCCACCACCAAGCAGTCCCTGAGCTCTGAGATCCGTTGCAGCATAGTCTCTTTGAGGGGCCTGGCTGAAGACAGAGCCCTGGGGCTGAAGCAGTGATTTTTGGCTTAATGCCTCCACTTTGAGTCTTACTCTGAGAGTTTTCCCTCCCAAGCTCTGAGTGGGGACAGCCTACGAACACAGCATGGCAATAGCAGGAGAAAAGGGGCTGTTCCTGTTCAGCTGCCTTTAAACAACCCCATCTGTTGTCTGAGCCACAGCAGACATTGGGAAAGAACATTCCTCTTCCATTGGTGCCAAGGCTTTTCCCTGAGCTGTAAGGGCTGGGAGCAGTCGGTCCCGCTGCTGTTACAGCTGTTGGCTCCTTCACCAGGACTGCTTTCAGCAGAGCTGAACAACTGCTGTTCCCAGCATGGAGCTGTGAGTGCCCGGCCCCTGGGATCACCCGGCTGTGCCGGCCCTGTGCCTGGAGCAGCGTGGCTGTGGGTGCTGTGGGCACTCTGTGGGCACGACCGTCTGCGTGCTGCGCCTGCAGCCTACAGAGGTGAGCCTGCAGACAGCAGCCCACGCCACAGGTCGGTTCTGCAAGGTTTTGGGCTCTGCCCTCGCCTCAGGTCACGGTTGGCTGCCAGCTTTCTTCCTTCCTTTTTGGGCAATCCAAGGGATTTTGCTTTTCTTGGCACCCTCCCAGCCCTTCGCTGGCATCGAAGCAGCAACCAGCAGTGGGGATTCTGCTTCCCACTCTGAGCACAGGGACAGAGGAGGATCCTGGGCATGGAACTTCTTAGTTGAGTCGTGCTAATAGGTGACCAGCTTTTCTCCAGATTTTAACTCGTGATGATGTAGTGCTTTTCATTTCTCCACATCATCAGCAGGATGTCTTCACGGTGCAGTCCCTCGGTGTTGCTCAGAGCCAGACGTGCAGCAGAGCCTTTTTGGTGTTCAAATGTCACCATCCCTCATTTTTTTTCATCTTAGGACCAGAAGCTTTCAATTATTCTGCAGGCAGCTGCTCCCAGTCACGCTATCTGGCGTGGGTTCAATGTAACTGAGTTGCCCAGAGCCTCATAACTGCTCCCAACATGCCAGAGCAAAGCCTGACCGACAGGGCTGGGATGAGGCGCTTCCTGGTGATCCCCAGGGCTGGGCTCCCACGTGCAGCACGGCCCTGCACAGGGTGTGGGGCACCGGGTGACCTTCAGAGGCAGCCGCTCTGCTTAATGGGTTTCAATCTGATTATGCAGTGTGTTACTAAGAAATTTGCTTGGTTTGTTCTTCTCAATTAAATACAAATGTAGGGACAGTTATCTTGAACTCTCCGCCTGCTACTTGGGAAAAAGCCTTTGAAAATGATATTGTGGATCAAAAGTGTTCCTGGGGTAATTCTTTTTAAACGGCAGAGTTAATCCAGAACTGAATTTGTCCCTGCATTTCCAAATGAGAGGCAGTAGCTGTATATAATCTGTTTATGGTTTTAAAGCGAATGTTAATCTTGGATTTGGTGGCTTTTCCCAAGGGTCGATTTGCTGTGCTGCAAAATGCTTTAGCCCCCTGCACTGAGATGACTCCACCTTTTATTTTAAAGAGGGATTTCACCGTGTTTATAAACAAACGTCAAACCTGGGAATGTTCAATCTGTGGGGCCCTCTGCAGTGCAAGTGGTGCTATTTTTCTCCCCGTGCAGTGTTTGGTTTGTGCGGCGCCTGGCACAGTGACCCGAGCTCCTGGATGCCCTCCTGGGGGACGTGCCGTGCAAATGGGGGTGCAGTTGAATAGTTTGAGTTGAATTGAATTTCCCCCTCTGAGATCTTGCTGTGCCCTAGGTGCTTTCTCCACACCGACAGTGCCCTCGTGCAGCCCCTGCCTGCAGCTTCCTGGCCATGCGCTGGGGCTGAGCAAGTAGGGCAGAACCACAAAAGGACAAGACTGTAAATCCCACTCCTCACTCCAACAAAGCAAAAAATACCACAAGGAGGGTTTCTGAGGTGGGCTTCATATGAAGGTGGCTGCCAAAAATGTGCCTCGTGCTTCAGTCCAGCTGCTGGTCCTGGCTCTGGGGAGCTCAAAGCCACCCCCACTCCTGGGGCCCCGCGTCTCACCAGAGGTAACTTTGTGACATCTCTCTGTGCCCGCAGGTGCTGGGATGCTGCAGCGTGCTGGGGGCTGACGCGTGGAGCTCTGGCTGTGGGGAGCAGTGCCCCCGCCGCCCACCCATGCTCCCGGCCGGCAGCCGGGGCCTTGCCCCGTGACGAGGTGCCCCCCTCACCAGGACCGCCGCCATGACGAGCCTCTTTCGGCGCAGCAGCAGCAATGGCGGCTCACGCGGCGGCTCCTCGGCGCAGGAGCTCAACAACAGCCGCCCTGCCAGGCAGGTGCGCCGGCTGGAGTTCAACCAGGCCATGGAGGACTTCAAGACCATGTTCCCCAATATGGACTACGACATCATCGAGTGCGTTTTGAGGGCCAACAACGGTGCCGTGGATGCCACCATCGACCAGCTCCTCCAGATGAACCTGGATGGCAGCGGCTGTGAGGACAGCTCGGACTCGGAGGACAGCATTCCCCCTGAGGTACTGCTGTGTCTGGCCTGGGCTCATTCTGTCTCATTTCTGCCTCCTGCATGACTGGGTGTAAGGGAAGGACAGTGGAGCCGGTGTCTTTGCAGGCCTGCAGCTGCACTTTGTGGCTGATGTGGGTGCCTCTTGACAACCATTTGAATGCTGACTTGGCCACTTTGTAGCATGCAGCCTGGCAGTTGGCCTCTGTCAGTGCTTGAGGCTTGAGTCAAACCACTCTCCTCCCTCCTTTCTTCCCCAAAACCAATAGAAGGTCTTTAGCTCTTGCCTCACTATGCCAAAATGCAGTGCCTCTTCCCTACAGAACAGTGCCCCAAATCTGCCCAGTGCATGTCGGCCCCATCCTGCCTGCAGCACTGCTCAGCTCACCCTCACCCTCTCCTCCTCTCTCCCCAGATCCTTGAGCGCACCCTGGAGCCAGACAGCTCGGATGAGGAGCCTCCCCCAGTATACTCCCCCCCAGCCTATGAGAGCCAGGTGCTGAGCTGTCCACATGCACCTCCCACCCCCCCACCCAGGTGAGTCTGCTGCGTGTGCATTAGTACGAAGTCAAGGGAGATGAAGGAAGCTCGCAGCTGGATAAAAAATGGCCCTAAAACATGAATAGCTGAGGGGGCAAGAGGGCTGCCCATGAAGCAAGTAGAATGGCAAAAATCAGCTTCTGGATGCAGGAGTGCTTGCTGCCTCTGGAGAACACCAGGTACTGCGTGGCTGGGACCTGACACCTCTTATCTCTTGGCACCAGGAGCCCTCGTGCCTGTGGCAGGGAAGGGCTGTGGGTTTGTAGGATAGCTAGGCACAGTGAGATTTTCCAGCCTCTGGACAACACCTGGGGAGCTGGGCAGGTGGCTGCTGACACGGGTCCCTGTCAGCAGCGTTTGAGTTCCCTCTGGCTGAAGTCTCTGGCTGTGCTCACGGCAGGACGGATGTGCCGGGGCCTGGCCGCTACAGGAACTGGAACCCACCGCTGCTGGGCAACCTGCCTGAGGACTTCCTGCGCATCCTACCCCAGCAAGCTGCCTGCACACAGGTGAGCACCAACCCTGAGCCCCTGTGGCACGACCAAGAGTCGTGGGTTACTTCTGATCACTTGGAAAATCAGCTCTGTTGGTCTGCTGGGAAACACTAGGACCAGCCAGTGCTCTTGGGCAGAGCACTGAGGCCTTATGCTCAGTGGATACTATGTATGTAAGGTACAAAATCCTCATGTACACATTGGAAATCGGGGTACTCGTGCTCTCCTTGGCAGTTTTGGGGCTGGTACCACAACACCCTGTGGGGACCAAGCACAGCCTCAGTGGGCTCAGCTCAGCTTTGGCTGCTCCGCATCCCCTGGGCATCCCATGGCCACTTTGCACCCCTGCAATAGGGTTGGTGCCCTCCTAGTTTGTCAGTGGCCTGGGGAGGTCTGCAGATGCATCATCTTTTCCCAGCCCTTTTTGGTGCTGAAGGCAGTCTGCTATGTTGCCATATATACTTGCCTGAAAGTTGAGCTTCTCAGGCTATAATACCTTTCTGGGAATAGAAACGTAGCATTTCACTGGGGCTCAGGGGAGAGAGAAGCAGCTGCCCTTCTCTTCTCTGGTAATTGTGTGCTTTTGCTTTTTATGGCACTTTGAGAGCAGCAGTAGATATTGTAGATAGATACTGTAGGCAAGGGAGAGATTGATCCTGTGCAGTGTGGCTCTGCTCTTCCACATGTATGAATGCAGTGGGAGCTGGGGAGGGTGAGAGAGAGCGTGAGCACCGGTGCACTGCTAGTAGGAAATTGCAGTCTTTTCCTTTTAGTTGGGCAAAATTAAAGCAGTGATGCTGGCTGCAGGACCTTTCTCCTTCACTTTCACGTCTTGCTTCAACTCTGTGCTGATCTGAAAAAGAGCTGATTCCCACATCAGGGGCTGTGCTCCCACGCAGAGGTGTCCCCCTGGCTCTGCCTGGTGTTGGTGTCCAGCAGCTTTGTGCTGTGGCCATGGACCAATCTTTCTGCTCGTGTTTCCTCTTGCACAGGGCTCCTCTGGATGCCGGCAGCCTGTGCCACGGGGCCAGGGCTCCCTGGAGCAGGAGAGGAGGTGGAAGCAGTACCTGGAGGACGAGCGGATTGCGCTCTTCCTGCAGAACGAGGAGTTCATGAAGGAGCTGCAAAGGAACCGGGACTTCCTCCTTGCCCTGGAGAGAGGTGAGAAGCACCTTTAGGAACCTCTGTCTGCTTTTCAGGCGTGTGCCCCACTCTGGGACGCTGCTCCTGCTGCGGTGTGTCAACCTCATCCCCATCCGCTGCAGCTGGAAAACCACCACGTTTTGGCGGGCGCTCACTTCCTCCGCTGTGGGCTCCCACAGGGTGCCTGCGGTCGCTGTGTTGCAGCAGTGGTGGTGCTTGGGGGAGGCTGCCTGCTTGCTCCCACCGCTCCCAGCCGTGGTGTGGAGATGTTTGACATCCTTGGGGCGTGGCAGATCTTGTCCATTTGCTGCTGCAGGGACTGAGTGCAGTGGGCATGTACGGACAAGGAGCATGAAGCTGTGTGTGCTGCCTCGAGAGTCTTACAGGGCTTTTTGTTTTTTCAGATCGACTAAAATACGAGTCAAAAAAATCCAAGTCGACCAGTGCTGCTGTCAGCAATGATTTCTGTTTCTCCTCCATAATACCAGGTAATTTCAAGGTGCACAAGAGTATCTCCTGTCATCAGGGGAATGCTCCAAAGCTCCACCCAATGTGCCATGCCATGCTGTGCCGTGCCCTGTGATGTCTCTGCCTGGGGAGGAACCCAGCTGGTCCCTCCCTACTGCACAGAGCTCCTAAAAGCACATGGCAGTGGGGCAGACAGGTGACGGAGCTGGGTGCCTGTGCCCTCCCCATCCAGCCATGTCTTGGCTCTGTTCTTCCCCTGGGCCCAGTTCCCAGGGGTGACAAAGCCCTCTGTCTTGATGGGAGCAGAGGATTGTGTCTGGGAGACGTAATGACTGTTCCCAAGTAATCCTGATTAACCTCAGCAGTGAGGCAGCTGCCTGGGGACAGAATTAGCACTGGTAGCTGTCCATGTCCCTGAGCGGGACTGGGGTGGGCAAGATGCAGCCACTCAGCTGCAAGTTGGGGTCACTACCCCCAGGGTTTCTGCACCCCAGATCTCAGGGGGGTTTTGTCACCCAGAACCAGGTGTGGAGTGCTGTGCCCTTTTCCTGCTCACTGTTACTTAGCTCTGCCAGTGACCAGATGTGCTGATGGTGCCCAAATGTTTGCCTTCCAGGTGATGTAGCCACTCCTGGAACCAGCGAGGCTGGCAGTGCTGTGTCTGACGATGCCTTATTCAGAGACAAACTGAAACACATGGGAAAATGTGAGTTGGTTTCCAGGCTCCAGTCTGGCAGCAGGAAGCCCATGGTGGGCTAGAGGAGCGCGTGGATATTTTGTGGTGTGTGTTGATGATACAGATGGCGTTGGGAATCCCAGAAGAGGAAGCAGAGGAGTTTGCTATAGCTCTCCCTTTCCTCTTAAGCCTGCCACAGTTGCTTCTCCCATTGCAAAACAAACCCAAGTTCTTTGGGCGGCCTGACTCAGACTGCAGCTGGCCAAGACCCACTGGGGTGGCCTGGGGTAGACATGAGTAGGGAATACCACAAAAGTCCCAATGAAAGGATAGAAACACCAGCACCTCTGGCCTGGGGCCTCTTGTATCTCTGCTAGTGGCAGGACCTGGTTCTTGGTGCCCAGCACCACAGTGGCTGCTTCTGGCACCAGTGGCTCTTGCCCATAGCTGTCTCCTCCCCAGCACCCCTGGCAGCTCTTTGGGGAGTTTGTGGTGAGACCCTCACTGGCCTGTTTCCTTCCAGCAACGCGCAAGAAGCTGTTTGAACTCGCCAGAGCCTTCTCTGAGAAGACAAAGATGAGGAAGTCAAAAAGAAAACACTTGTTGAAGCACCAGGTGTATCCTAAAAGGGCCTTGTTGTCATTTGCCCCTGGTAGCTGGGACTGCTGGGGGAATGCGGGTGGTCCTGGGGACTCTGTGAGGCTGCAGTTTGGAGAGGAGCATCCCCAGGTGCCCCCACATCTGTGGGCTGTGAGGAGCGGTTTTGGTGCTATGACCATGCCCTGGTTTTCCTTAGCAGAGCATGCAGGCTGGGGACAGCTGCATCCACAGCAAATCTTCTTGATGACGTCGAAGGACACTCGTGCGGTAAGAAAGGCTCTGATTGCTGAGTGCTGCCACTCTGTGCTGTGCCATCCTGAGTTGTGCTGTGTTGTGCCGTGCCATGCCATACTGTGCCACCTTGCTGGTATGGGCCTGGCGTCACATGTGGGGTAATTGCAGACCCTGACTCGTCTGCCTCTTCCTTTCAGATGAAGATTTTCAAGCACGGCGGCAGCAGCTCCGGGAAGAGGAGGAGACGCTGAAGGAAGGGCAGTAAATGGTGAGGGCTGTGGTGCTGTGGCTGGTGACAGCTCCAGCGCCGTGATGGGACAGTGCTGGCCGTGGTGCAGCTGAGGCTGAGCACACACTGTTCTTCCTCCTCCTGGTCTCCTCCCCTCCAGGTCCCAGCGCTGGGGTTTATTGCTGGCACAGAATGTGCAAAGGGCTTAATAAGAAGATGGCTGAAAAAAGGAAAACAAACAAACACCCAACGACAAATAACCCCATTTTTTGGCTGTTCCCCCTCTGCTGTTGTACTCCTCTGAAGTACAAACGTTGAAGTGAGGCAGTTTTCTTTTCAGAGGTTTGAAAACAACTTCTCCTATCTAGCAAATCAGCCAAAAAAAAAAAAGGAAAGGAAACAGCTGGCAGCTGGTGTGAGCTGTGGCATTGGAGCTGGTGGGTCTGGGACTCAGGGAGGAGCCGTCCCTCCTGCGTGTGGGATCCACAGAGTTCTGCCAGAAGAATGCACATGAGCTGTGCTGAGGGGATGCCCCGGCTGCGGGAGCTGCCTGGCAGAGCATCCCTGTGCATATCTGTGGTGATCTGATGTAATTTTCCTCTGCGCACGCAGGAAAAGAAAACACAAGAAAGAAGCTAAAAACTGTCGTCTACTATTGCTAGGAGTAATAAGCAGAGATTCAGATCAGGTAATAGTGAAATAATATAAGTTGTTTATAAAAGGAAAGGCCTTCTTTTCCAAGGCATTTCCCTTTGCATTAAACCTTTGCCTTTGGCATCGCTCAAACTGCCTTGAAGTCGGACCCTCACTGCCTTGCTCCCTGTGGGGCAGCACCAAGGGCTGGATCTGCACTGGTGCAGCGGCCGAGCCAGGACATATCCTGTTGGGTGCAGTGCTCCAGTAGTGTTTCTGGGGCCGAGCAGGGACATCCCTTGCCATTGATGAGGTGGAGATTTGGGGTTTGCAGCTGGGGCTGGCGGAGATGTTTTTGATACAATGAGCCGGTGTGGGGCAGGAGAAGCTCTCCAAGCCTTGGGGATCGTTTTTCCAGGAGAGCGCAGGGGCAGCTGGGAAGCAGCGCTTGGATCTCTGCAGCATCCTGAGATGCTGTCAGGCTAAAAATAATTACGTAAACAAATTCCTTCCTTGTGTAAGTAACGAGTGACGAGCACTAAGTCAGAATTCGATCCCGCCAGCACATTTTCTTCTTCTTGATCAGCATAATCTGTTTACTGCTCAGTCAGGAGGTGGCTGCAGACATGCCTGTTCTGCTTTCTGGCTCCTGTGAACCAGCACAAATGTTTTAAGATTTGTGCTGCGAAGGTGGCAGATGCAGAATCTCATCCACCAGACACGCACGCAACTGCTGTCCCTGCCTCTCTGTGGGATTGCTAACAAAGCCCACATTGCTCTGGCTCCTGGCGGGCTCCTCCCAAATCCTCCCTGCATCCCCTTTGAAGTGGATGCCAACGTTTTTCCCCACAGCCACAGTGCACCTGTTGAGTGCTGCCACAGGGCTGAGTGAGGCAGGGACACCACCTGCCATCAGTGCTGCCGTGGGCTGCTTGCACCACGGTTGGAGCTCCTTGAAGGAGCTGCCCTCAAGTCTGAGCCCAACTTTGATCCTGCTCCTTTTTAAGGAAGGGGCAATGGTGTCCCCTTTGAAGTGGGGGCTGCAGCAGTGCCACACTGAACTGGCCTAATCCCCAAGGTGACTTTAGGTGGTGGGAACGGGGTGCAGGGAGGTACTGGGGAGGCACTGCTACTCTGTGTAGCGTCAGGATCTGGAGAGGTGCGTGTCCCATGTGGCACAGGGCAAAGCATGAAGCTGCGGCTTTGCTGCTGGAGCAGGAGCTGGGGGCTGCTATCCCCAGCCTGAGGCTGGCTCTCAGATAGCGGGAGGACACCGCTGCTCCCTCCCACCCCAAAGCAATGCTGTGTAGTTGGAAAAAAAGCTTGGAATTGGATCAGCTTGTAAACGTTCCAGTGCTTTTGAGCTACCAAGGGCTTAACTCGCAGCAAAGTTTTCATGCATGCAGGAAGCACAGACAGGCGGTGCAGCGGGGCTCCTGTGGGCTGTGAGCTGCTGTCCCAGTGGCTGTGGCTGCTTTGGGGTCGGGGAATGTGCTCCTAACAACGTGCCCTGTGCTGCACAGCTCTGAGTGATGTCACTCTGCGGCCATTTTAAAATACCTTGGAGGCACAAAACATCGTTTCAATGGACGATGAAGAGTGGCTATTTTTATCTCCTTTAAAAAGACAGTGAATCAGGTCTAATGAGCAGAAAGGCCCCTACAACCAGCTCGGGAGCCAAAATGCATTTCTTGCATAAAGCTGTACGATTCTCAGTGACGTTTCTATCACTTCTATATGAAATGTTTTAAAAAGAACAACAACAAAAAAGAAGTCTGTGGCGTGTGTGTGTTGCTCTTTTAGAATTTCCATAAGTGATTTTTTTTTTCTTAAAAATGTTTAATAGTAATTCATATAATAAAGTCCTGTTGTACTCTTTAACACTGCAGCATTTTGCTTTTAGCTGCTGTTATTTTACACGGGGAGAAAAGAAGAAATCAGGGCGGAGAGGGGCCTGCGCTGTCCTGGAACAGCTGCAACACTTCTTGAATTCTGCTCTCTGTGAGCAGGAGTTTTGTTTCAGAACTGTGTTTTTAAAAAAACTGTGCCCAGGAGAAGCCTAGAACTAAAAACTGTGGTAGAATCACGGTGATGCTGGAGGTGCTTCAGGGCAGCGCCTCCGTGCACGCGTTCTAGGAGCGTAGCGGGGTAACAGCTGCTCCTAGGACCCATTTCAGGACTTTCAGTCCCGGCTCTGGGTCAGCAGCGCTGGCCCTTTAAATGGCGGAGGGGCCGATCCGCAGCTCGGCTATCGGCTGCCTCTGTCTGCGCGCCACCTCCCGCCCACAGTACGCCCTGGCAGCAGACTGGTCGGCGGCCCAACGGGACAGCGTTTCCGCTTCCGGGTGGTGGGGCAGCTCGTTGCTAGGGTGGCACTGTTGCTAGGGGAGGCCTAGGCCGCCGCCATGGCGGGGAACCGCATGCAGAAGACCGGGAGCGTGTTCAGCCGGTAATGGGGGGCGTCGGGAGGGCGAGCGTGGTGGACGTGGGCTGCGGGGGTGGGCGCTGAGCCGTGGCTGCCGCCTGCAGGACCCGCAATTTGCTGCGCATCGGCGTCATCGAGAAGCCGCTGTGGTTCGACGTGTACGCCGCCTTCCCTCCGCTCCGCGAGCCGCTGTACCGCGTGCCCCGGCCGCGCTACGGCAAGGTGACGGACGTCGTGCCGCCCATCCTCTACCGGGAGGACGAAGTGCGAGCGTGAGTCCCCGCCCGGGGCCGGAACCGCCCGCTTTGGGGCCGCGCGACCCTTCGGTGTGCGTGTGGCTGTGCCGCTGCGGGGCGCTGCGGGAGCGTCGCTGCCCTGCCGTCTCCTGGCTGCTGCGGGGCCGCTACTGCGTGGCCGTGCCGTGGGGGAGCCGCACGGCGTTGTGCGTTCGCAGGGGCGGCCGGGCACCGGGCCGGGTGAAAGCTCGGCTGCCACGGAAGGCGGAACGGCCTTAAGGCGCCGCGCGTGGCCTGAGCAAAGCCCCTGGGGGGGGGGGGTAAGCTAGCAGGAGCTCGGCGCTGCGGCTGAATGCTGAGTGTGCTGGGTAATGCCCAATGGTAAAAGAAGTGACGGTCTCGTGAAGGCCTCTTGTAGCCTGGCTCTGATCGTGTTCATTTCCTTCTAAACGTGTCTCTTTTTAATTGCTTTAAACACTGGTTTTTGGTTTTAAATAGGAAATTTTATAAAATATATGGCAGCGGTCCCAAACCCTTTGATTTATCACAACCGAGGTACAAATCTACTTGCCAAAGGTAAGAGTTTTAGTTTTTTAAATTAAACTACAAATATTTCTGGAACTCGTCCCTGTCTCCCCTTGGGTCAGCAAACCAAAATGGTTTTAGTGAGAGTGAAAGTACAATCTTGAAATCTAGGTTTGTTGAGAAATATAATGAATTGAAAGAAGAAGGAAAAATCGAAGAGGAAAACCTGTTTGAAGAAACAGGAAAAGCCCTTTTAGCCAGTGGGATAATTCTACAGAGACGAGGAACAGATAAAGTAAGCCAAACTCAGTTGTTTTCTGTTGTCATATGCCCTTCGTTTTCCTCATTATCCAGTCATCCTCGGTCTAAGCATCCACAGAGCTTTTTCTATAAAAGAGGCTGAAAAGGAGCAGAAATTGGTTCTAGTTAAAGTGTGATGTCCTATGAGCGTGTAGGAAGATGAGATCAGTACCTGTCTTTTATCTTTTTTCTTGAGGTCAGCAATCTCATTTTGAGTTTCTTTCTTCTTGGTGGTGCTTTGAGACTGTGTTGTACCTTTATAATAATCTAAGCATGAATCACAACTTGTCTCTCAGCTTTTCTGGGCAAGCAAACTGGCAGTTGCTTTCTGTTGCTCTCTTCAGTCATGCTTTGACAAACTTTTTCAGCCCTGTTTTATTATTGTGATCATCTGTCATTAACTGTAGGTAGCACAGCAGGATCATCAGGATGCGGAAGCCAGGGATTCTGTGCTACGTCTGCAACTTCAAACCGTGCTGGAAGAGTTGCAGGAGAAGAAGGAAAGTCAGGAGGAGCAGACAGCAGAACTGAGAGAAACGCAGAAGGAAAATCCTTCATCCTAACAGCTGTGCTCTTGGCACATCCTGCAGCTTGGTGTTGTGTGCCCATGCTGCTCGCCTGCTCAGGAGCCAGCGTTTCCATCTGCACAGCTCTAAGAAATATTCTGAAGGAGGCTATGGCTCAGTCTTCTGGCTGTGGTGCCTCCCTGCCATGGTGTGTGTGACACACGTTCTTGTCTTTCAGTCTCCCCACTTAGGAAGCAGGAGATGATCCTCTTTTAAGGAACATTGCCTTGACATTTTCAATTGTGTTGTCTCAGCTTTTGAGATGGAAAATAGAATGGAAAATTAAACACTTCCTGCAAAATGGGAACCTGTGTCTTATTTGCAGTAGCACTGTCTGGCACTGATGGTACAGGCGTTGTGACAGTCCTGCTGTTGAAATGGCAGATGCTGTTTACTTGATGCATTGTAACAGCTGTCAGAAGTGTCATCTTTTTATAGCTGATTCCGAAGAGTTGCTATTTATATGGATGTTCTAATATGTTCTTTCTGCTTCGTCACTTGCTTGCATTCCTGTTAGGATGAAACACCACAGATAATTTAGATCTTTGAAGTTTTTTAGCAAGTCTTTATGAAATTGGTCACCTTGGAAATGTGGAACATGCACCACTGCAACTCTTTGCTGAAGTGGAAGTTGAATTGTTTTACAGAAAGTCACTGAAACTTTGGCACAGAAAAGGAAGTAGTAATCTCACCCAGCTTAGAGCTGACTATAATTCCATTCTTCTAGTGTCTGTAAACTTAATTGCCCACCTTGTTTTTATTAAGAATTTTGGTTTTAGGCCAAAGGAAAAGGAACAACAACAAGAAAACCGCTGTGTTTTAAGTCACGTCAGGAAAATCTCTCTTCCCACTTCTGACTCCTCCCCCAAACAGGAGAAGGTCAGGATTTCCTTTTGGTTTTGTACCTGCCTTCTAGGACCCGTTCTCCTGAAGGTGTGGTTTTGTGACCCTGGTGCTGCGTGTAATTCAAGCAAACACTTATGAATATGTACTGAGTAGAGGTAAAAGGGATGGTTGAAAAATGTTCCTTTCTTTTTTCTTGTTTCTTTCTCCTTTTTGAATGGCACGATTTGCCTCCTGGTAGCAATGCCGTTACAGCAGAACAATTCGGTTGCCCTTGGAAGGTCAAACTTTATTTATTTATTCCTGATCCTGCTCAGTAATTGTGGAGCTGATGTTGGTGGCACGTGTGCCTGGCCGTGCGAGGAGCTTCCACATGGAGCGTGAATGACTGCCTGAATCTAAAGCCATGTGTGGCAGCCCTGAGCAGAGGCTGCGGTGCCAGGATCCAGCAGAACAAATGTGGGGCCACCATGGTGGGAGAGAGGCTAATGTAAACCTGTGTGGTGACAAAAGAAACCAGTGAAAATGGGATTCAGTCTGAAACAAAGCTGGAGTGGAGGTGCACTTCAGTCTTCAGCAGCAAGTATTTGGGTGCAGGTTTCTTTAAATTTCAGTGTTCTTTGGCCTCCATGAGGGCTGAGGCCAGCTGCCCTCGTTAGTAGAGTGCTGGCAGCTGTGATGTGAATTTCTCTTCTTGTGTGCAGTTTCTTTGTGTGGGGCAAATGGTTACTGGTGGCTGAAGGTTCCACATCTCCTCTGTGGCTGCTCAGCGTCTTTTGCTTTGGGACTCTTCAATCTGAGGTAAGTGCACTGAACTTTTAACTTTGCCTTATTACTGTGGGTGATGCTCCTAGCTTGCCCTGAATTGTGCCTGGAAGCTCTTTAAAATGAGAAGTGGTGCTATGAAGATGAGTGCCATGGTGTGAGAGGTTTCTCATTCACTTTGCTCACAGCTTGGTGGTCTCCTGGTTGTTACTGCTTCTGTAAAACAGTGCCAAGCTGCCAGAAGGAACCTTTTCTTCTGTCCTCTGCCATCACCAGCTTCAGTCTTGCATCTTTGGAAGGGTTGGCTGTTATCCTTTGCCACGTGGAGGTCTAAGAAACGTAGAATGCCAAAGAGGGCAGTGGCTTGCAGTGTGCCATGAGCCGGTTTCTATGCAGAGCTGATGCTAACAAAATTGGAATGTTTTTCTGCTTTAGTCTTTGTTCGGAGCAGTCGTTAGAAGCCGCTCCCTGGGTGGGGGCTCTCCAGATGGAGCCCTTCTGGGGTGGGCTGTTGGTTGCTGCCTGATGTCCTCAGCTGTGTGTGCCCGTGGTGTGGAGCAGTTTGTGCCTGGTGGTGCAGCTGTGCTTCGGGGGTGGGGGTGGAGGAGAAGCACCGCAGCCCTCGTGCCGCTCCTCTGAAACGCGGGCAGATTACCTGGAGAAACCCGGTGTGGGTGAGTTGATGTGTCCGGTGAGGACTGCTGCCGGGGTCCGGGTGGGCTGTGGGCTGCAGCCCTCCATCTGCCGGGCTGTGGCAGATAACAGGGAGCGGGAGCTGAAGAACTCGGTGCAATTAGGAGAGGGCGCGATTAAGAGCAGAGTTGTGTTTTTTGATACCGTGCTATTGATGGATGCGTTCGCTGGGCTGGGATTGAAACTCCAATCGCCGTGACCTGAGAGTAACTGCTATTTTAATTAAAAGGCTCTGAGAAAAAGCCTGGGGTGAGCTATTTATTATTTATCAAGTGTTTGCCTTCCCGCCGTTAGCCAAAGGTCAGCGGCTTTGCGGGGGGGTTCGCTGGGGGCCGCCGCCTGCGGGGCGTCCGTGTCCGCCAGGGGGGGACCGCGCAGCGCCGCCGGACGGAGCGGGGCCGGAGCTCGTGTTGGTGCTGCGGGTTTGTTCCCGTGGTTCTGCCCCGCGCTGTGGCCGAAGGGCTGACGGCGTGCGAAATGGCCGTGATGGAATTGCCGGCTGTGCCTTCGTGCCGGGGTCGGCACGCGAGGAAAGGAGCGCAAGCTTTCCCCCAGCAGTCGGCTTCCCGTAGGAGCGATCTGAGCACGAGGCACAGATGAAGGGCAAGGGCAGGCGGAGCCCCGCGCCGCTCCACGCGGTACAAAACCCGCCGCTGTGACCTCGTCGCTGCCCCGTGCCTTTGTGGGGCACCGCGCGTCCACGTTGTGCCGCGTGCGGGGCAGAGCTGGCCGCTGGTGGCGGAGCGCTCGCTAATGAGCGGAGCTTCTGCCATCTCGCAATCCTACACCCCATTACAGAGCAGTGTGTGACCTTTCCTGAGCTGGAGTGCTGACCTCTTTCCTCCTGAAAGATGAGCGGTGAGTGTGCAGCAGTTCCCCTTTCTGATTGCAGAGCTCTTTTAAAGTGACAGTAAATGCCAAAGTATTGGTTATGGGGCTCCTCGAGGCATCGAAAATGAGAGACAGTTGAAAGCAAGAGGGAGAGGACGGAGCCCTCTGTACCTCTCTGGTAGTCAGGCCGAAGGTCTCCCAAGGTCAGTTCCTAAAGCTGAGGGTGTCTCCTGGCAGTGTGAGGAAGCACAGGTCCCAGCCTGTGGTATGGAGTTCTCCCTCAGATCTTTGTGCTTCCCTCGTAGCATCTGTGCTTGCCCATGCAGTGGGCTTGTTGCAGCAGTGCCAGCAGTGAGCCCAGCTGAGCTGTGCTGTGGGGAGGCCCCATTGCTGCTGTGTGCTCCTCGAGTCGGGGCTCTGCTCTGCAGAACTGCTGAGATGGGCACTGGTGGAGCAGTGACCTCTTGTATGTCCTGCGCTGATGCTCTGCAGAGAAATTGCTGGGGAGAAATGAAGTGGTGTGGGTGCTTGGTGCCTCCCCCCCCACAGTGCCCTGGCTGACAGATGAGCACTTCAGCTGCTCCCCAGTGTTCTGCAGTCAGCACATCCCTGGTTATGCGCTGTCAGATTGTCCCCACGACACGTTGGGGGTAAGGGAGCAAAGGGTGTAACAGGGCCAAGCCTGGTGCCGGGAGCTGCCAGAGCAATTTGCAGCTGTGCCAGGGGACTGGAACCTGAGCGTGCCAGTGCCAGGCTTCGTGAGGGCAGGTAGCAAGGCTGTTAATGTTCTGGAAATGCAGCTCTAGTTAAGCTGTTAGAGACTTGTTTAGTTCCAGTTGTGACAGTTTGAGCTGAAACCCTTCCAGGTGAAGGCAGCCTTGTTGTGGCATGGGATCTGACTGGTCTGAATGGACAGAGGCTCTCGGTGTCCACTTCTCCCAGCTCTGTGTGCACACACATTTGGCCCCATCCCTGCATGTTGGAGCAGGGCTGGGGTGGAGCTGATCATCTGCTGCCCGTTGCTTGCTGGGGATGTGGGGTCCGTGGGGTCCCACTGGGGCTGTCCTTGCTGCTGTCTCAGTGCTGCTGCCTGTGTGCACACCGCGAGCTCATTCTGATGTGCGCTAATGCTATTATCCTCCAGAAATTGAAATCAAGTCTGAACCTATAATGTTTCACTGGGAGGGAATTGGGGTTATATATTCCTGTGTACAGCAGCATTCTATTTCAGTCATAGCATTTAATTATGATTGGTGTGTTAGTGCCCACCAGAGCATAACAAATTGTCATTATGTTATTCTGCTGAGTCTAATTTAATTGGCAAGTTGTCACAAAAGCAATTATCCATCATTTATTTTGTTGCCATAACCACATCTTGGAGAGCACCTGCTGTCTGAAGTGGAAAGGCTCTGCAGTCTCCTGGTCCTGGATTTCTTCCACTTGTCTGACACAAAGGCACCGTTTCCTCCTCTTGTTTAAAAACACATTCCCTGTTTCCTGCAGTGGTCCCATGTGCAGGGCTGGAGCTGTGAGGGGGCTGGGGCCTGGCTGAGCCCCTGTTGTCCTGTGATGGTCCTGGGGCTCTGCTCCCTCCGGGACGCTGCTGCCTGATGCAGTGTGGTGCTTGCAGGGCAGCTCTCAATAAGCAACTTCCAGATACCTTATCTGGGCTCCCATAGAGATAGCAGGCTGGCCAGTGGAAATTAGTGGGTTCTTCTAATCTAGTGGGCAGAGTAATAATAAGATTTCCCAAGACTAACCCAAAATTGCAGATTTTCTCCTTCCTGAGACAGCGTGGGACTCTTAGCTGTGTGGGTTTGGGAGAGGGCATCCAAAATTGCACAAGGCCAATGCAGGCGTGAGAGGATTTGGAGCCTAAGACATGGCAATGAATGAGTAAATAGACAGGATCTGTTTTGATGTCTGTATTTCTCCCAGTTCCTCCTCTCTCCACCCTGCCTGTAGTCTCTTCCCCTCCCGCGGTTCTAATTAGCTGCTAATGAGGAGAGGTGACTTTGTAGTTAAGGCACAGGTAGAGCGCTGAGTTCCTGGTCTGCTGCGGCCACTGAGCCCTTTGTTTTTCCCTGCCTCGATTTCCCCATCTATAAACCAAGGCACAATTCACTGGAGACGGATGTAGTAAAGCTAAGCGGACTGGCATTTGCAAAGCAATTTGCTTTGAAGGTCGGGCTGTCAGCCCGCGCGGTGGGCAGCTGGGGCCTGGGGTCGCTGGAGGAGGCGGAACGGATCTGAGCAGTGAGCGGGTGCCGCTGCTGCGGGAGGGAAACGGGCTGAGAACTTCATCGAACCCTGCACGACTTCACAAGCCAGCAGCCGCCTCGCTGCCTCCTCGTCCATCCCTGTCCCCGCGGCCCCCCGCACTGCCGGCGGTGGCACCAGGGGGTGCTGCGTGCTCACGGCAGGGCTGCAGCCGTCGCTCGGGGATGGCAGCAAGGTGACTTTGTTACCTGTTCGGCCGGGCGTTGCTGTTGTTTTTTTTCCCATTTCTCCCTGGGATGATGAAGGCGTTATCGGGACGAAGTTTCCCACGGCAGTGCCGGATGCTCGCTCTGCCCCTCGCCGATGGGATATTTGAGCTTCTGTGGTCTGGGGGGGGAGGAGGGGAACTCCTCCCTGTGCTGTGGAACGGGCTCTGGGGTGGGCTGGTGGCACCCAGAGCCTTGCTGCCATCCCTTGGCACCCAGGGGGACCCCAGTAGTGCCCCTGAGCAGCACATATGGAGCGCATCCAGGGGGTGGCTGTGATGCCTCTTACACCACGGCCAGCATTTGCTGATGAGATGTGAGATGCCCTGAGCAAAGCCCACGGTGTCTGCTTGGCTCTCTGTGCTGTGCTGGTCTGAGGGCACGGGGCTGCTCGGCACAGCGCGGCGGCAGGCGGTGCATCGCGGCTGGGTTTATCACATGAAGATAACGGTGGTGTTTGCAGTCGTACAGGGGAAAAGATAAGGGGAAGAGCTGGAGAGAACCTGGCTGGGCAGCAGAGATAAATTTACTGTGCTGCAGGAAATTGAAATGTGAAACAGAAATCTCAAAGGGGTGAAATGGTTAGAAAGGTGCAGAGGTTGAGGCTGGAGCACGCCCAGGGAGGGTCATGGTTAACCCCTCAGCTCCCACACTCTGAGCTGCCTCCCGGGACACCCCTCCACAGCTGCTGGTGGGGCCCAACAAAAGAGCAGCTTTGAAACATGGATGTACTGCTTGTACTGCTGCAATTTCTTGGTGTCGTGAGGTTGCCCGTGGCCCCTCTGCAGACAGCTCTGGTTTTCTCATCAAAGGAGCCCTGAAGTCACAGTCAGGAGCAGCTCCAAGTGGCGTCACAGTGAGCAGCAGTGTCTTAATGTCACCTCACCCCCTGCACGCCGGCTCTGTCTCACTGACATGAGTGGTGAAATCCTCCTGAACATCAGCAGCCCCTGGAGTGAGTCCTGTGTCTTTGAAATGCCCTTCAGAACCTGGCTGCCAAAATGAAGTATCTTAGAGTGGTTTTCTTCTTTGTTCGGTGCTGAAACGGTGTTGGCACTCTGTGGGTGCTGATGGCTGCACCAAATGTTTGGGGTTACAAACCTCTGTGCATGGAAACAAATGGGGATTTGTGAAGAGGACTGTGGTGAGAGCAGAGCTGAGGATTTAAAGGCTGGGAGCTGAGGTGCTGCGCTCACAGCTGAGAAGCCTGGAATTATCTGGAGGGAGTAATGAAACCGTGAGCGAGAGGGAAGAGCGAGCTGTGGTTTGTGGTGCTGAGAAGTAAATCAGCTGTGGGGCTGAGCAGGGTGCAGGAGCACACGCTGATGCAAGCCCTTCCCACTGCCCTGCCGTGAGCAATCTGCACGCCGTGAGATTGCCTTGTCCCTTCCAATGATTGTTAATGCTGCTTTTTCCCCGAGCCATCAGAAGCACTTTCCCCTCATCCCGGTGGTTCTTGCCCATTTTGCTCATTCTGACCCCGGCACCCAGGGCAGTCGCATCCCATCGCGCTGCGTCTCAGTTGTTTGTGCCCCTACTTTGTGCTCAGCCCCTGTAGATGGCAGAGGGGGGTGTTTTTTGGAAGGGGGAGAACCTTATATTTTTCTATTTTATGTAGGTATGGAAATGATAGTAAACTTCAGTGAGAGTCCACCCTGGTCGCAGAGCTCCAAGTGCCAATTCAGCAAAAGGCTTTAATGGTGCGGTTAAATGTAAGCCTGCTCTTACGTCTGTAGCTGTTAGTGAAGTGGTTTGGCACGTGCAGCAGTGTGCTCTGAGCTGGGGCTGTGCAGGGGCTCTGTTTTTCCTTGGGCAGAAGAATTAAGCTCGGGTTGGTATCACCTATTAATAAGGCGGGGAGTATCCAGGCAGTACTTGTGCAGTGCAACGGAGCTCATCATTTTTCTATATATGAGCAATTAAGCTGCACCAGGAGGCCTATGTCTTTATATCATCACCTAATGACTGTGCAAAAGTATTCAGGGGAAGGAGAGGAAAAAAAATCGCATCCATATTTAATTGGCAAAGTTATCACCTTCACTTCAGAGCCCCAATTTGCGGCGCTCTTGGCCTGTTTCCAAGTCAGATCTATTTCCCCAGACTGGGAAGTGAGTCCAACGTCCTTATATTGTACTTTGCAACAAAATGCCATTTCAAAGATCAGGGACGCTCTCGCTGCTGCTGTAAGTAACAGAAAGTCTCTGTTCTTTGCAGCCAACAGGGGTACCTTTGAGCTGATGGGCTGCTTTCATTTTTGTAAGGAAATCATGGGTGTTATTCTTATTACCCAGCCCCAGCTTGCCTGTCAGGTTGCATTTCTCATTGCACTAAAACAAAAAGCCATCTGGAGCGCCTCTCACTGCTGTTGGGGTTGCTGGGCTGCAGCACCTCTGCTCCATTGCTCCCAAAGTCTCTTCCTGCTTAACTCTCCAGCCCATAGCTTCCATCTACGTACCGCACGCTCCCAATTCCCCTCTGCCCTGTTCAGCTCTCAATGTCTCTGTGCCCAGTCCTGCTTTTGCTGGGCAGTGAGGAGCAGCACAGGCTGCTGCCCTCCATTCGGCATCGGAGCCATCTGCTGCCATTTCAGGTGACTCTGTTCAGACAGCTCATTTACACACTTGGTGGTGTTCTGTGACCCCTGTCCTTCTGTGGTTCCACTGCAGCTGTCTGTCTGGGTGCAGCCCTGCTCTGCTCATTGCAGGGCTTCTCCTTCTCCGCCTGTATTGTGCAAGACGGGGAAAGGAGAAGAGTGAGAAGGAGGAATATCGACACCTTCCATCTGCTAAAGCCTGGTAACTGGCCTTTGACACTTCTGTGCCACTTCATCTTCACAAAGCCCCAGCTCTCTGAAGATTAATTGATGTAGGCCACTCAACCCATTTTCAAATCTCTTTCAGTTACCATTTAAAACCTTCTGATTTATTTTTTTTGATAAAGTCACCGAGGCTTTTTATGGATTCTCAAACGATTGTCCAGCTTGACAAATTGGATTCTTAAAGCCGATCCTTTAAAGAAAAGGATGTGGTTTGACAAGACAAGAAGCAGCTCATCTTGGAGACGGGGGGATAAACACACAAAGGAAGTCCCCGCTCCACAACAGCCATTGTGCTGTGATCTGCCTGAGATGGGGGGGCCTGGGGGGCTCGGATGGACGCATGGATGGGAGCAGCAGGTGTTGGCTGTGTCCCAGCCCTGTGTCCCAGCAGTGCTGCTCCTGAGGGTGATGGCGGATGGGTTTTATTGCTGATGCGCCTGTTGTGCTGTGCTGCCCCAGAGTGACCAGCTTGGGGCTGCGGAACAGCAGTGATTTTTGCTCTGTGCCAGCAAGGGTGACCCTGTGGCATCTGTTCCCAGACCTGCTGCCCACCCCTCGTTGGTGCTTGCAAATGCCCAGGGATGAAACCTGTCTGTGGAAATGTTGCTGAGGCTGCTGTATTGCTGAGAGCTGGGAACTGTCATTAAGGATATTAATGTGGTTTCTTAACGAGTGCTTTGCTGCTCTTCTGCTGTGGGTTGAGCTTGGCACGGCCTGGAGGCAGCTGGGCTGGGAGCGAGGGGGTCTCCCAGCGAGGGCTCTCCTGGTTCTGGGGACACCCAGCTATTGATAAACCCACCTGGGGACTTCAGTGGGTGCTGGGGTCCCCACTCCATAGTGCCACAGCTGGGAGCTGGAGCACTGAGCCCTCCCAGGCCAGACGAGATGTGATCAGCATCTGTTTAAGTAATATTTTAATTGCTGGCTTCTGCTTTCCATTTCTTAACTGACTGCCTTCACTTTGGAAATCTCACCCCAGCAGCTGCTCTGAGTAACGCACTGTAACTCCTACCTGCTCTCTGTGCTGTGTGACTCCAGGTGATACTTTACATCTTATTATGATTATTTATTATGATGTCCGGCTTAGTTCTGTAGCAGAGGGAAATCATTAACCTCTCCTGCAGTAAAGAGAGCTTTCTATGTTGTTTTCAAAGCCATTAAAGCTTTGAAAACTCCTCTGATTTTTTTTTTTTTTTAAGCTAAAAAACCTACAGAGCTGCAGAATAAAATGCTGACACAGGTCGGCTGCTGTAGAAGGAGCACAGACCCTCCTGCTGTGTCCTATTGAATCGCAGCCGGAGCTCAGGATCAGGGAAGGAGCGATGTGCTTGTTGTAGAGCACGGCTCGGGCTCTGGGGACCTGGTTGGGGGATGCTGAGCCCTGGCTCTGCGCTGAGTTTTCCTGCTGCCATGGTGCTGTGGGTGCTTGGAGATGGGCTCACATGGGGCATGCCTGGCTGGGAGCCCCATTTACCATCACCTTCACTCCTTTGTTAGTGTCAGATTGGGCCGTGGGGAACCAACGTGTTGTGGTTGTGGCACCAGCCCAGGTCCTGCTCCTCTGCACCCAGATCTCTGTGGTGGGCTGTTTCCTGTAGCCGCAGGATGCCCAAATGCTGTGGCTGGTGGCAGTGAAGCCCGTGTAGATGTCCCTGCTTTTAGAAGTGCATTGCACTGACCATATGGCTGGGGAATTGCACGGCTGCATTGGTGATGGGATGATAATGAGTGCTAACTCTATCCGGCCTGTCTGTACCCCGCAAAGGCAAGAAAGCACTGTTCATTAAGCTCTCGTTAAAGTGTCACCGTAAGGAGAAAAAGCATCTCTATACAAAAATGGCTGCCATTCCTTCCCCATCACTTCCCTTGGGCAAACAAACCCCCTCCAGCATTGGTGGCCGCTGCCTGTGTCTCTCTGGGTCACCGAGGCAGCACATGGGAGCTGAGTGAGCCCTCGGGTGCTGCAGGTGTGTGCTGTGTGGTTTGTGCAGCAGCAGGAGGGAGTGGGAGCTGCAGGAGGAAAGTAGGGCAGCAGCACGGTGTGTCGGTGCAGCGGGATGGCTGGGCAGCAGCCGTGCAGCTGTGGCACTTTGTCAGTGTCAGGCGGTGACAAACGACACCGGAGAAAGTCACAGGGCTGCGGTGCTTCTGCAGCTGTGACACCTCTGGAAACAAGGCAGGTATTGGTGCTGCGCCTCAGGTCTGGAGTCGGCCTTAATTAATCACGGGAACAAGGTCTGTCCTTGCTGCTGCTGCTCTCCTTCCTTGGTGGGGATGAGGAGTGCGGTGCAGGCAGTGCTGGGTGGGGAGCATGGTTGTCTTTGTGTCAGGGCAGTCGGGGGGAAGCTGGTTATTGCTGTAGTGGTACTTATGGTTGTACCAATTCAGTGCTCTGAAATGCAAACAGGAGCAGTGTGTTCATAACCCAACCTCACGGGGGGAAGGAAACCCTCACCACTGTTACGGGGAGAAACCACTTCTCCACCTCCCCTTATCTGGTTGTTCTGCGAAGGCTTTGCTCAATTTTGTGTAATTAAAAAGCTTGAAAGCAGCTTGTTTCCTATATGGAGGAGAAGCACAGCATATGGTACTGGCAGAGCTGTTCCCACATACGAATGTTTTTATATTTACTAAAATGAAGTCAAGGTGTGACACTTGAAACTGTGGCTGTTGTGGTGAGGGCCCAGCAGTGCCAGGGCCATGTGCTCAAAGCACGCTGCAGCTCCATTCCCTAACCAGAGCCAGGCTGTGCCTCTCTGTGCCTTCTTAATCTCACTCAATTCACTGCTTACTCCATATGACTGAAACAGAACAGAAGTAGGACGTGGTGTGCTCTGCGAAGCTGCAGTGGTGGAAATAATTTCAGTGACGGTGTTATTAATGAACGTTAGAAGCAGGGAATGGCCACCAGGCTCACGTACCTGGTGCTCACACAGGCTGTGTCCATCTGCTGCCTGCACCCTCACTGCTATCACCTGCCTGAGAGCTCGGTGCCGCTTTAGAGAACTGTGGAATTGTTCAGGTTGGAAAAGACTTCCAAGGTCCCCAACCCATCCCTCAGTGCCGCATCCCCACAGATCTGGAACGCCTCCGGGGATGGGACCCCTTCATTCCAATTCCAATTGGGTAATTCCAATCCCTGACTGCTCTTTCCTGTTCTCCACTTACCCCTTCCTGGCATGGCCTCACGCTGTGCCCCTGGCCATGCAGATCCCCACCCCTGGGGCACTGCTGCAGTGTGTGGGCACACAGTGCTGGTCTGAGGGAAATGCAAATCCAGGGCAATCACCTGGAGCAGCAGCAAAGCGAGAGGTGATGAAACCCAATCAGTTAATAACACTTCATGGCAGCAAAAGATTTGCAGATGATCTTTGTTTGTTTGTTTTTCCTGTCCTTGTCTTAACTATTCCTCTGGAGTTCTCCAGGAAGAAATCTCGTGCCCATGAGCCCAAAGGTTTCCAGGCCCCCGATGCCAGCTGGGTCTTGGCATGATGGTGATGGGTCAGTGGTTGGACTCACTGATCTCAGTGGTCGTCGTCTTTAACGACTGTAGGACGCTGGGCACTGCGGTGCTGCACGTGGCAGTGAGGGACGGTGGCAGGTTCCTGAGCTGGCATGGAAATGATATAATTGCACTTTGCAAGCAGTAACTGCATAATTTTAGTTGCTCAGCGTGTTGCTTGTTAAGACATCTTTCCCCTTTCTGCACTAATTTGCATTGCACGGCAGGGTTCGTCGTGTGGAGCCAACATTGCTGCTGGGTGCAGGTCCTTGGCCGGGCTCGGGGGTCAGCTCAGATCCTGCGTGCGCCCTTGGGAGGTGCGTGGCACTGAGGGGGCTTCTGCCACACGCCCCTGAAAGCCGGAGCCCTGCGTTGTTGGGCTGTGGATAGCTGTCCCTGGGGGGGGGGGCAGCTGCAGCCCCGGCCCCGCGGTGCTCAGCAGGCTGTGCCGGCCGCTCGGCGGGCGCTGAGCTGCAGCCAGAACTGATCTCACTTAAGGCTTTGCAAAGCCGCGGATAATGCACTGCGAGAGTGAACAACTGGGATGAAAAATAATTGCACTCCTATTTTTCTCCAGCTTTTCTTATCAATGACTTTATCACCTCTGGTTTTATTTTACACCTTATTTAGACTTTACTGTAATCCCAGCTATTTCACCATTGACACCTCCTTAATACCTTGTCTAACACCTCTGACACCTCTGGCTAATGCCCAGGCCCTTCTGCAGCACCGAGCAGCTCCAGAAGCAACAGAAAAGAGCTGAAATGGAGAGAGAAAAATTATTTACTGCTCCCTCTCTGTGAATAATGGGCTGTGAGGAGGGAGGGCGGGGGGTGAGCCCCCCCAGCCACTGAACTCACCCCACATCGGTCTGTAAGGGGCACTCGGGGCTGCTGGGAGATGTGCAGCAAGTGTTAGGCAGAGAGAAGAGGCAAGGATTTATTGTTGGAGAGAAGCTGCAAACGGTAAAGGCTTGGTGAGTTGAAGCAAATGAATTCCCCTCACTTAGGCACCCTGTGCTGAGCCCAGCTCTATGCACAGCCCTTGGCCTCGCGCTCCCTGCAGGAGCCAGCCCTTGTGCGCTGCCAGTTGTCCACGTGCCACCTCCCGCTGCCCACGTCCCATCGCCCAGAGGTAACAGCGCTGTGGGTTTTGGTTTTTCTCCCCCCTAATCTTTGAACCTAAAGGCTATTGCTACATTACCTAGATTTAACTACTCATTACACAAACTGTATCTCTAAAGTGAGGGATATGGCAGCTTTATTATAAGTTTATTTCATGCTAATTCAAGCAAATAAATTTGCTCCAGCTGTGGAGCAAAGGAGATTAATAACCTCGAAGATCACTCTGCTGCTTTGATGAGTTTCTTGAACAGAGTAGAGTACATTGAGGAAGAGCAACTAGATTAGTCCAAAAACCCCTTTAATTATTAGTGACACTGTGCAAACTGCTTCATACGAGTGGAATACCAACTACTTAACTCCTGACCTTATTATTCAAATAAACACTTCTCATTATAGCAACATGACTTGCTCGTCAACACCTCCCATCAGCTGCCTGGCGTTGGGTCTGAATGTCCCCTGCTGTGTCAGCAGGGAGCATACGGCCCTCGTTAGGAGCACAATGGCCTTAAGGGTGCCGGCGCTCGGGGGGGCGATGGGTGCAGGCAGTGCTGTGTGCTGGATGGAGGGCTGCGCTTCGCTGGGATGGGCTGAGCGTTCCTGTTCTTACCCTGCCTTCCTTGGAGGTGGTCTGGCAGTGCGTCACCCTTAGCTGCAGTCCTCCACCCCAGTGCATGGAGCGGTGCCTCCGGCCGCGTGGAGCAGACCCTGAGTGCGATGGGCGCCGCTCTGCTGCTCTGGGACCCGGCCCTGCCATAAGGCAGCCCTTCTGTTCTATGTAGAGCAAGCAGAAATGATGTGTTAAATACAGCCCGGGCTGCAGCTCTGAATCAAATCAATTCTTTTTTGATTCCCTGAGCTTTTGAATGTTCAGCCCTGCTGAAGAATTGTTAGCAGAAGAATGGGGCTGAAGGAGCAATCCTTGCGTATCGCTATTGACTCAATTATTTTGCCTCTTGATTTTCTATGAAGCGGCCGCAATGCCATGCCGATATGCTGATTGCTAATGGCTCAGCATTGTTAGTGCTGGCTCCCAGCGGAATGCCTTCATCTCTGCGCTCCCCAAGGGCAGCATCTGGGACCGCGTTTTATTGTGAGTGATGCAAACTGCGGCACACAGAGGGATGTGTGGAGGGGCAGAGATGGGCGCTGTGCTGCTGACCTTCCTCTGCTCGAGATTCCTGGTGCTGCTGTGCACAGGTCGATGTGGCAGAAGGAGGAGAGGGTGCACTTGCAGTGTCACCATCGTCACTACTGGCAGTGCTGGAGTCCGAGAGCCCCTGCATTACTGGGACCAAGCCGGGGGTCCAAGTTAGTGGGGCTGCAGGGGACAGAACAGGGCAGCCACAGCCCCATCCGGATTTGCTCTTTTGTGACAAAAAAGTGTTTCCCACCTATAGAAGGTGCTGAGATAATGGAAACAAGTGCTTTGGATCTCTGGATAAAAAGCGCAGAGGAGGAACAAAACACTGCCTGGCTTTGATGATGCAAAGCCCTGTGCAAGTCCTGTGTGTTTCTATTAGTGGCTCAAACGCACCCCAGGCAAAAGACAAAAAGACAGAGACAGATATGTGCTTTCTCGTGCCTGCTATTCTTGCTGGTGTTTACATTGTGTATCAGGAGCCTATGCGTTTGGGAGGAGGATTGGAATGGGACTGGGACCCATGGAACAGTGTCAGGCCTTGAGCACTGCCCCCTGTGCATGGGGACACCTGAGGAGGGAGCCAGGAGCTCCGGGGGAAGAGCAGCTTTCTATTTCAGCAACACTCGAAAACACCTTGGGTGCATCGCTGTCAGGAGAGGGAAGAAAAAGCCCAAAATCAATATGAAATGATGATTTCAATTGGAGCCATTTTCAAAGCTGTCAGGAGCTGCGAGTGAAGTGCAGTAACTGGAAAGGAAAAACACTTATTCAGACTCCTTTTGGAAAACAGAGCCCTCCCCATGCTGCTCCTGAGCAGAGCAGTTCTCCAGTCCCATCCGGTGCTGCTCTGCTCCCAAGGATGGGGCTGTGGGAGCTGGGGCAGCTGTGGCACCGCTGCACAGCAGATCTGGGGGGGATCTGAGCCACCCTTTGTGTGATGCCTCAAGTGCTGACTCTGTAATGCCATCTCCCCACACCTGGCTTAGGGCAGGGGGTTGCTTGGTTAATGCACGTCTCCATCTTCATTGCCTTTTTAACTCGTTTTTAATCAGTAATTATTATTGAACAGGAGCGACACGCAGGCTTCTCTCACCCGCTCCCCAGGCGAGTGCCAGCCAATATGTCACAGCAATTAGTGCCTGGTGGCAATGGGACACGGGATGGCCACTGCCACCCTCCCACTCTGGCTCGTGGATGTTGGATCCTCCATTTACCAGCTCAGGTCCAACCCCAGCACACTTGCAATTAACTGCTCATGTCTTATGGTATGTAATGCGGCTGAATGTGGGATGCTGGGGGGATCTGGGGCTTTGTCCATGGACGCACAGTCACAGCCCTCCTGGGGCACTGCTGTCGTGTGCCCAGATGCCCTGCGGAACAAATGGGCTTTAAAACTGCCCCATTGTGTTATTCCTTATTAATAACGGGGCGGCCCTTGTAAATAGCCATGAAGGGAAGTGCTTAAGCTCATAATTAGTAAGTGCTGGATTGGCTTCTGCTGCTGAGCCGCAGCCTGCAGGGAGCGGCGGTGGCGGGGATCCCAAATCCAGGATCCCATCTCCAGGGGGTTCCAGCTCCAGGGTCTCAACTCGAGGATCCCATCTTTGGAGAGTCCCAGCTCCAGGTCCCTGTGGCCGGGCAGTGGAGGATGGGGGCACTGAGAGCTCAGAGCACGACTGACTTACAGACCCTGCACTGAGGCTCAGCCATAAACGCTTTATGCCAGGAGTAGAGGGACGCAAATCATGTTTATGTCCCTTGTTCTCTTTATCGGGACACTGATTTGACAGAGAAGGGAAATTTCCGCTTATTTTACAACTCTGGTTTTAGCTGCAAATTGATTTCAATAGCTGGGAGGCGAACACAAAATCTTATTTTGTCGGTGTAGAAATGTACATTTTGACACAGACCCTGTTGTGTAGAAGGAGTGGAGCTCTGGGCATCACCCCCCCCCACCCACCCTGCACTCATTGTTCAGAGATGTTTGCTGAACGATGGTGATGTGGCTGCTCTCCCTGTCCTGCCCCCACCCCACACACTGCAGCCTCCTCCCCCCCCTTCGCTCCCAGCCCAGATCCGAGCGCTCCCTGCCCCCTCTGCCAGCCCCAAACGACAGGGACAAGGAGATCTGTTCAAAACAGTTTATTGTATTTTTTTGTCAGACAAACACATTGATTTCTGGACCACAGTAGAGGATGGAAACCTTTCACAAACTTATTTATTTGAAAATACAAATATAAAATTATACTTTCCACATCTGTGATGTGAGAGACCCCCATCCACATAGTATTTTACAACAGGGCTTCAGAAAGCCATACACAGAGACCTGAAAGATGCTTGATATATATAGATACATATATATATGTATATATATAAAAAAAAAGTCACTACCAAAGTTCTCATCAGTTCATACTAAAGTATAAAAGGAAGGGCTAGGCTCGCCACTGTGCCATAGTGTATTTAGGTACATTTATGACCACCTGAAACGCTTCGACTCGCACTCTAGCACTGATGGAGTTCGGACCTCGCACGACAGAACGACGCAGCTTTGCTCCCCACTGCAGTGACGCACAGACCGGCGGCGCTCGGCGCGTCCCGCTGGGCCCCGCAGCGCTGCCTGCAGCCGCCCGGCTCGGCGGAGCTGCACCGCGGCGCACCTTTACTCTCTCAAACTACTTATTTTTTTTATTATTATTTTTTTTTGGTAATTTTATTACAGTATTAAAGTATTGCTTAGCTTACAGAATCTCCTCACGTAGTGTTCACACACAGAAATGGGTTCGACTTCGATTCTGTACGTATGAAACTCTACAGTGTACGTGCAGACCCCGGGCCCGCGGTGTGTCTTCGATGCATCCCGTCTTACACTGATCGACCCTCAGTTTTCTGTCGGAACTATTTTGCTTAAAAAACAAACCAAAACAAACACTAAAAAAAAAACAACAAACAGAATTCAAAAAATTCCACCCGAGAGACATTTCCATAGCGTAAAAGACAGCTACGAGTTAGTGTTCTGTTTGTTTTTGTAAACAGTTTCGTATGCAATATCATACGTAACCATGGCTGGCCTTCAGAGAAATGGAGGAAACGCTATTGCTTTATTCGGGGTTAGGCTGCGCTGAGCGGCAGAGCGGAACGCGGCGGTGGTGCAGCACGAGCCCTCATTCGCACCCACGATGGAAACAGCGTCGGAGGATTCGGAGCAGGGAGGGGGAAAAGAAACGCGAACACCTTTCAGGTCATACCAACAGCTACCCAATGGTTGACTACTCTAGCGAGATGTGTGACATTCACCAGCTGAATGAATGCTGCTGTACAATGGGAAAAGAAAATACAGCAAGAGAGCCATGCTACCTTAAAGTCCAAGCTACAAATTCAACTTAGAATGAACACCGATGAGTGTAAGAAACGAAAAAAGGGACAGATCAGGCTTCGCTGTAAGTGAGCCCATCGCAAACGACTTCTTCTGTTTTAGTGGGGAGAGGAACTGAACTGCTGGGGTTCTGCAGCTCCTGCTGCGCTCAGCCCCGGCCCACGGCTGCTCTGTGGGAGCTGGGAGCAGGCGGCCGCCAGGCGCTGCGCTGCACTGGAAGCGAGGCGTGCTGAGCCGCTGTGCCAGCAAGGGCACAGAACCCCCGGGTGAGGGAACGAGGGAACAAAGCCCCTTGGGAATGGACTCCGAGGTGAGCGGGGACTAACGGAGCCTCAGCATGGGGAGCCACATCGAGACGTACCGGGTTCCAAGACATTTGTGCTATGGGCCACTGGGACTTCTCAAAAGGTATATAAACATCTAAAACATATTCACACAGATTAGCAATTTCTTCTGAGCATTCTTAAAAAAATATGTTTTTTTTTCTCTTAGTAAAATCGTTTTAATATACCGTGCCTCCCTCTTTTAAAAAATAAATTAAAAAAATCCAGTTTTGCATATCTAGCGTTAGCATTTAAGGTAGTATGGCACATCCCCTCTCAAAGGGTGGGGATCTACAAAATGCCGTAAGAGTTTGCCAGCATTTTTAACATCGTGAGACCTTTGGTTAGTTGAAACCGCATCAGATCAGCAAAGGAAAAGAACAACAACAACAGAAAGAAAAATAATAGAAGAGGAAAGGAAGGAAAAGAAAGCAAACGAGGAAAACCTTCCCAAAATTATTAGCAAGTTTTTTTTTTTTTTTTCTTAAATAAGAGAAAGTTCTATCCTTACTGGTCCTAAATCTGAATAACTACATCTAAATTTTTAACCTTAATTACGATACACCTACCAATATGTACTAGAAGAGGAAGAGAGGAGGGGAAGATTCACTACACTAGCATCAGGACAGCACTCTTACAAGATAGCCATTTTATACACTATTAACATACAACAATGATCAACAAAGAATATTCTATGAGGTGACAGGGAATGGAGAGGAAAACCAACCGGTAGTACAGTACATCATCAACATTGACAAAATAGCCATAAAAAATCCCCTGACTGTACACTGAACCTCAGGGAATTTGGTTTGTTGCTTTTTTTTTTTTTTCATTTTTTTTTTTTAAAGAATGGTTTCATTTATGTATCACTTGATCAAGTCTCAGTATTTAAAAAGCGTCCAGCATCTTGCTTAAACCTGGTTGTTCGGAAATAAGAAAGAAAACCAACCGAAAACATTACACAAAAAAGCATGATTCTGTTCTCAAAAATAAGGAAAAACCCAAGGTTTTCTCCTTCTGGTTCGCAGTACGGTGCCTCACTTCCATTGCAGATGCCTTCTCTACCTTGTCTACTGAACGGCTACGTTATTCTACTCGTTAGTAAAATTTACAAAAATAGGAGTGCAGCAGCTCTTTTAACAAATGTCGCATTCAGTGTCTTATACTGGCTGTACCTAAAGTACCAAATTTATAAACGTAACAATTTAAAAAAATATTAATAAAACTCGTCAATATTACGTTAAAAAAAGAAGAAATATATCCACACTACAGTATGTTCTTAATGCCACCTACCGTGTTGTACTTCTAGTTGCTGTTGCAGGCCTATTTACCAATATTAAAAAAATTAAATTAAAAAATATCCTTCATAAGTTTCCTCCCCCAACAGAGGACCATATATATAACAGCCAAATATTAAACATGTGCAAATAGGAAACTGTCAGTTTTTCCCCTACCAGTCACAGTGCAATGATGTTTTATACTTTTCTTTTTTTTTTTTCTTTTTTTTTTTTTTAAATTCTGTTTACAACTACAATAAATTAAAATCTTCCGTTGCTTCTAGGGTGAAACTTGTAGCACTGAGGTATTCCCAAAAAAAAAAACAAAAAAAAAAAAACCAGACAAACCAAAGTCGCTTTCCTAATTTGTTAATAACACAGAAAGTGATGGATAACAAAGGTACCCATGCGAGCTCTGCGCCGCTCCGCCTGCGCTGGGAGCAGCAA
This sequence comes from Lagopus leucura, assembly GCF_019238085.1. Taxonomy (NCBI): domain Eukaryota; kingdom Metazoa; phylum Chordata; class Aves; order Galliformes; family Phasianidae; genus Lagopus; species Lagopus leucura. The sequence continues at coordinate 8,644,485 of NW_024962276.1, forward strand.
CGCGGAGCAGCTGTGTGCTTCGAACCTTAAATGCGATAAATAGGAAAACCGGAGCTTCTTTTTCAGTCTTGGGAAAAGCAGTTTTTAAATTAAAAAGACAACGAGGCCGTCACGGGGAAGCTGCGCACGTATGAGCAACAGGCAGAGCGCGGGGCGCAGCGCCAACCTCGAGGCCACACCTGCGCCGTGTCTTCTGTTTTAATAGAGAAACTGCCTTAGACTGACTCCATCACAAAAATAGTTTGTATTTCTCTTTCTGAATAGTTTATATGTACGTAATGGAATCGTATTTACAGTGTTTGGTTGTGTTTCTTTTTTTTTTTTTTTTTTTTGTTTGTTTTTTTTTCAGAATTCACGATTTCAAAAAACCTTATATCACCTCTTTCAACAAAAAAAAAGCACTTATAGAAAAAGGACGCCCAAAAGTCTGTCGTCCCTGCCTTATTGCCGAAAATAGAACCGGGTGAACGAAGACGGCACAAACAAAAGGAGGGGGGACGACCCGCGTGCTCCGCAGCCCCACGTCCTGCAATGACAGCAACTACAGAGACCGGGGGACACGGGGTGGGGGAGGGAAACAAAAGAAAACCTTAATATAAACAGCTAGGCTATGGTTAGGCTCCTACGAGATACACAAAGAATTAGGTCTACGTGGCTACGAGACTATGTCAAAACGCTACCAAAAAATGTGGGTCGAGTAGGTTTAAAAAGGGGGGGAAACCCTTTGAGAAAATAAAACGAACAAGAAATGGATTTTATATACATACTTTTAAAAGCTGTTGTTTTTATAGTACAGCAGATTCATGAGATGATGAGAGAGATTTTTTTAAACAGCCCAAGTCCGTCGAGTGCCACCTCCAGTTCGTTTGCTGTTGGTGAAGATGTAGTGCTGAAGTCTGACGATGTCACCTCACCGTGGGACCGCTCAGAAACTTCGCCCCGTTTTGCCCGGACATCCAGAGAGACTCTGCGAGGAGAGGAGCACACAGGACAGGGGAAGGGTCAGCTGGGGCTGTGCAAGTAGACCGCGCTTCAGGGACGTGAGGTGGCCAGCTTTTCCCCAAGGGGACAACGTCCTCCTGGGCGCTCTGCCGCACTCCGGGGCTACGTTCTAAGGGGAGGCGCAACGCCTGGCGCTGCGGCTGCTGCCCGCATTGAACGCTGTGTGCAGCCAGCAGGGCGATGAGCAGCGGGGGCTGCAGGCGGCCCTGGGCCACCCCGACTGCCCCAAGCGCCGCACGGCGTGAGGGATGCGCGCCCCGGGATCTTCAGACCTGGTGGCCCTGGAAGAGTTAATAGCAAGGCTCATTTCCTCCTCCCGAAATCTATTTTCATTAGTAACGAGCAACAGTAAAAGCACTCTCTGTTTTTAAGTCATTAATGGCTTGAGTTTTAATACTGGCCGGTAAATGATGGTTATAGTTTGATGTGCTGTGGTAAGTGTAAAATGATTACAATATATTAATCTGATGAGCACTGCCCTCACTGCAGCGTTATTAGTTTGAATTACGATGTTCTGCTCAAACCTCCCACGTGCTCAGGCTGGCGGCCCACAGAACACGATGGATCTGACAAATCAGCCCGAGAACACACAGGATACGTGCAGCCACTAACGGGGATTGAAGCAGGAGCGCATGGGCACCTCTTTCCTTTCCCACAACATAGCGCGTGGTGGACCGAATCCGTCCATCAAAGACTTTCAGATAATCTTGTATATATAGGGAGATGAAGAATAAATAGCAAACCCCTTTTTTTTTGCCAGTAGTTACCTATACGTTTATCTTTACACAGCTTAAAGCCCCTGCATGTGTTCCACAGGTCCCATCCCCAGCCTGCCTCCAGCCCTGATTGCACACTGAGATAGGGCAGCGCTGGGCTAAAGGCTAAGGAAGAAATGAAAGATGTCACATCGCATCTGTCTGCCTGGATCACGAGCTCTAACGGTGAATCCATGCACTCAGTGCGTACACCTTTCTGTTTCCATTGACTGACTTTCCTAATCTACGCTGCTCTCAGTGTAAGAATATTTGTTTGCTAAGATGGATATGCCAAAGGCCAAAAAATAACGAAAAAATTAAACATTTAATTAACTTGAGCTTAGTTCAAAGGGTAGGAAACTGGCAGCGATCCAAGGACGCATTACTTAGGTAATGTCTTTAATTTAATTTGCTTAGCTTTAATTTTTTTAAGATCTTGATAACTGCTCTGTGGTTACTACGTTATCTTCTAGCTGTGATATCTGGTACAGCCCTTGATTAAGCATGATGGTTTCTCTCTAATGAAGCAGTGGAGCTCATCCGTTTTCAGCTGGGTGCATTCGTAGCCAATCTCTACCCCCGACAACGATGCTGGCACTTGGCTGTTCCCCCAAAGGGCTTTGGGGATCACTGTTTATTTCTGCGGGGTTTTGAAGTCTCCAAATTAGTGTGCTAAGTGCACTGGGCCCGAGCTCCCGATCTGCCTTCCAGTTTCCAACCCATGAAATTGATTTAAATAAAATGAATCACAGAAAAGAATGATTAAAGGCCAAGGAAAGACAGAATGGAGATTAACAAAAAATTGTTCTCTTAAAGTAAATATAAGGGAAATGGCAGTTTAGCACGAAGTACAAATGGTATATACTGTAATACCTCCAAGTGAGATGGCAACCAACCATGTGTAACGTTTCAATGGTATCCATTTGTAAAAGCCGTTGCAATCAAAGGTCCCTAAAATTGTACAATTGTTAAGTTCATCAGTGTTCTATACATGGGAACAGATGATTATTAATCTTTGGCAAGAAATTATCAAAGGACTTGAAAGACTGTGTTGTCAGCATGAATATGGAATATGCATTTCCAAAAGCTGTTCTGGTCATTAATGACTCCGTGTGCTGAACTCTACAGGGTCCTTTCCAAGACCTTCTTGTTCCCTCAGATACAAAAACAAACTCTGGGTTTTCCCTTTTTTGTTTCTAAACCAGGTTAGTAAATGGAGTGTGTTAAATAAAGATATAGGTAAAAAGGGCTCCTGAGCCTTTGCAGTTACTGGAGTACACCCAGTATGAAGGGTATCCCCTTAACTAAGAGGCTGCCAATCTGAAAATCCAATCCTAACTGGCCTTTGAAGAAGTCTTAGTGCAGACAGATCACGACTGCATGGCCTTTATCGTGCATCTCACTGCTTGAAAGATTGAGATGTCACCGAGGTTAAACCACCCAAATTTTCCAAAACAAGTAAGTCTTCAGGTGGAAACTGGAAAGGGGGCCTCAGAAGGGGTAAGTCCGAATTGGTGTAGCCTTCTCTCAGCAGAATAATCATACTCTGTGTTCTGTACACAAACTGATCCAAAGAAGCTGCCACGTCCTCTGTGTGGCCACATGCACAGCAGGACCAGAGCGGACTGCAGAGCATGAGGGCTCTTGTGGAGGCAGCGGCTGCTGTGGCTCTTTGGATGCTGGCTGTTCATGCAGTACAAACAGCACCACTGCAGGAACTTTGTCTGCTCTGTGCTCCCGCTCCCCCAGCTCATCCAACGTGGTCAAAGAACAGAACTGTCATTTTAGTTTGGAAAACCTCAGGGGAGTTCTCTGTACTTTGACATGTTTATTTTATGAGAGGAGAAGATTTCTCAGCATTTTATGGAAAAAGGGAAAACAGTGTAGGTTGCTGGTTTTCTGTTTTGGAGACTGACAGCCACTAAAGCGGTTTAACCACATTCATGCTAACACACACAGGTAAAACAGTGCAATCTGAAAAACAGCATGCAGCTTTGTTAAGCAAATTTCCATCGCCCATAATTAGTGAGCCTGCAGAACCATGCAGCATGACAGAAATACGTTTCCAATGACTTGACAACACAACAGCAGTGACTTAGTTGTGACCTGCACGTTTTAAGGACCGTTAGCAACCCCCTAAGCTGCCTCACGGTGCCCCGATGAGGCGGCACCCACCTCCCATGCCCACATCCTCTGCTGCACACCGATGCCGGTAGGGCAGGGGCTGGAAGCTCCAAGCCCCCATGGCTCTGTGCCACTGCTGGGACACGGGCAGGCCTGGTGTCCCGGGAACCCTTCTCCTCCTCTGGGTGGGAGGAGAGGCCAGGCACACTGCCTGCAAGCAGCACACCGGCCTCAACGGGCCGTTCCACTGATGGGAAGCCCATCTAGACAAGCAGAAGCTTGTATCTGTTAAATAGGGCTGTTCAAAACACGCCACATTGGTGCAGCTAAGGCTCAGACAACTGTTTCCAGTCTGCACTGCAACTCCAGCGGCTCTGGGACAGCAGAGTGCAGGGCTGCGGGAAACCTCAGCACCTGCAGCAGTTGTGCCCAGCGCTGGAGGCTACAGGAGCCGTGCACAAAGCAGCCCGTCGTTCCGTCATCGAAAAAGACGCCAAACCCCATCGCGTCCCCTCCCGGCACGCGGTACTCACGGCGATCCCGTGGCTGAAGCCGGAGCCCGGCTGTGGGCTGGCAGCACTTATGTAGTTGCCGACGCCGGAGTCCTGGCTGGCCGTGCCGTACAGGTCTGCGACGGGCCCAGGGCTGTTGGCCCCAGGGAAGCCTCCGGGCCGGGCTGGGTTGGAGCCTGCCGGGGAAGCGGGTGCGCCAAAATTCGGTTGAGCACTGTAGCTATTCAAGACTGGTGTGCAGAGAATAAAGCTGGGTATGAGGCCAGACGCCGGGCATGCACCGTTATCACAAAGCCAAACACCAGAATAAACAGCCTAGGCCCAACTTCTAACACTTAACCAAGGCCATGCGATAGGAGAGCAAGTACTGAATAATAGTCAGCCCGTACTACTACGAAGCTTAGAGCTCCAAAATATATATATGAATATATATAAAAAAAAAAGAACGATCATTCAACACACTACTGCAACCAGAGACTGTAGGTGCTCATTTTTACCAAATTATCACAAAATATAATAGATATTTTTCAACATCTGACTTGATGCTCATGCAGTAGTAACAAGTTCTCTAGGTCTGGGCACGCCGAGACAGCATTCACATCCCATGCAAACTACAAAGGAACTAGTTTGAGACTACACATTGTGGTAATATTGATATTAAAATGTTGACAGCAAGTAACTTCAATCGCATCTAGTAAAATCATTTTGGATCCATTTGATACTTTGGAAAAAAACCTGCCCTTTTAAATTGGTAAGCTGTAGAAACAGCTCAATAGTTAATTTGTTTTTTTAATGGTATGGAATGGAACGGTTTGGGTTTGTTTTTTAGGTATGACCAAGGAGAGTATTGTTTTATTTAATTTGCCTTTCTTTAGATTTGGAGATCGAAGACCTACCTTCATCTCCAAAACCACGTTGGGGGGACATCAACCAAAATTAAACAAATAAATAAAGATTCAAAGCAAAAAAAGAATTCCAGAGGGTGTATGGCAACTCACCTCCTAATGTGGAAGTAAATTTTATTTTTTTCCTCCCTTCACTTTTTTTTTTTTTTTTTTTTGAGACAGAAAAACAATGTAAACAAGAATGATACTGAAGAACAGATTTAGATATTAAAGCATGTTAGATGATCAGGCTTCTGCCATTCCTCACTGTTGTTCTTGGATGTGAAGTTTATGAGTAAGAGGATTTAATGTGAAAGAAAAGTCAGCGGCAGGGAGAGCGGATGGGGATGGCGCTGGAAGCGGGAGAGTCCTGCAACACGACCTGCCAACACGGCCCTGCTGACACAGCACTGCCAACGGAGCACTGCCTACATGCTGCTGCTGACCTGGCACCGCAGCCTGACTGACCACACTCTCGCAGCTCAGCCCTGGACACCAAAACGGCCCTTAAGGATGCCCTGAATGCAGGCTCTGACCAGCCACAACAACCACACGGCCACAGCATCACCACAACCTCCCTGGAGCTGTGCAACGGGCACCGCTGGCAACTCACATCACCTCTGTGCTCAGCCTGCACCACGACTCCCTCAGCCTCCTCCTCCAACTGCAGCTCCCTGCCTACCTCCGCCGTGCACCTGAAGAGCTTACAGACAGCCTGCAGTAAGCCCTGCCACCAGCCTGCAGGTCAACACAGCAGGGTTTATTGGGGACAAACAGCACTGCAGGGCAAGTCCCGCCTGCCCCGCAGGAGCGGCCCACAGCAAGGCTCCCGAGAGGCAAACCGGGCTGCAGGCTGACTGCAAACTGCAGCAGCACACAGCAGTGAGAAACTGGGGCAACGCGCCGTGCTGCTGCGGTTCCATGACCGTCCCCACCGCGCTGACGGCACGCGTTCCTCAACCCAAAGGATTAACCAGTCAAAAACACGGCAACCGTTGGCTCTGCAATGACAGGGAAGTAAATGTTGCAAAGTAAATGGTTTTATGTGGCTGTAAAGTGGTAGCAGGGGAAAGTAAGTAGGTCATCTAAGCCGGCAAGTTAAAAGTAATAAGGCATGAGAGAGTAAACAGATTATTTTGGAATTCACTGGCAAACAAAGTACCTTTTTTATTATTAAAGATTAAATGTCAAGATAGCATTTGGCCTTCTCACTTGTGAAGAAAAATATCCAGCTGAGATGTTCAAAAGCCCTTTATTACTATAAGCCAGTGCTTTTTTCCTCTCCTTTTCTTCCTTCTGGTTGAACAAAATGGATGTGGGTGTTTCAGCCCCGTGCAGCGCTCTGCAGGCAGGCCGTGCTGGCTGGGACATGGGGAACGTTCACAGAATCACAGAATGGCCAGGGTTGGAAGGGACCTCAAGGATCAGGAATCTCCAACCCCCTGCCACATGCAGGGCCACCAACCTCCCCATTTAATACCAGCCCAGGCTGCCCAGGGTCCCATCCAATCTGGCCTTAACGTTCTTTAACACGTCCTTCAGAGATGGAGGGTGCCAAAGCACAGAGCATGAGTACAGCTGCAGACAGCCATGGCATGAGGCACAAGGGGTGAGCAGGGCTCTGCATGGAGGCCACGTGCTGCCCCCAGCCCTGCAGTGTGGCCCTGCACCTTGCACAGCTGCCTTCCTGCAGCGTGTGGCTTGCTGGGAAAAAGTGCAAATCACACCAATAAGAAGACATGGTCCCCAAATCACACAGCTCTCATCTAGAGGTGCACGGAGCATTTCATTAAAAATCAAAGTTGGGGTGCAAGGCCATATTCATCTCTGACGCAGCCCACTGATGGCAATGGCATGTCGGGGCTGGCACGAACATGCCTGTAGAATGCCTCAACATTTAATTTTGAGATACAGTGATCAAATATTACACCATTTCAAAATGGCATTGAGCAGAGGTTGGGCTGGCAGTGGGGCACCCAGCAGCAGCTATGTGACACAAAGGCTGCCCTTGCTTTGCACCACAGCAAGTGGGACTCATGCACTGCAGCCAGCCCCAGTGAGACGCATGGAGTAAGGCTGCTGGGGTGCTGCGAGTCGAATGTCCTACGAATGAACACCTCTGTGGCTTCTGCAGCTGCAGGATGAGGAGCTGAGCTAGCCCCTGAACCAAGTGCGAGTGGGGCAGCGGATCAGACGCGCGCGCACACACACACACACACACACACACACACTGCAGCACCTCTGCATCATTAAGCCACAGTTACGAGTCCATGCACAGATAATAAGATGTACTCAGCCTGTCCCAAAATCTTACTGAAAGCAAGCCAAGCAGCGAGGAGCCAGAAAGAGATGCTCCATCCCCCAAAGCAGCCCAGCCCCAGCCATTTACAGCTCTAAGAAATTCAGGAATACCAGCCTGCATACGTGCGGAAGGAGTTGGCAGCTGTTTATTCAACATCCTTCTGATTGTAGGTATGCAACATAAGAAAAAGGCAATTTTCTATCTCCTGAGCATCAATTTGGTACTACATCCTGATGATCACAGAAGTGGCTGCAGACAAACGTGTGACACAAAAGCACGCCCTCCGCTCCGCTCGCACAGCTCCGTGGGCGCAGGGTGCCCAGGCAGCACTTTGTGCACCGCCTGCTAACAGCTGTTTGCAGAACTTCACAGAAAGGGTTGGAAGCTTTTACAGAGCTGACACTTTGCTCCAGACCCGATAAATGAAAGAGAAAAGCTCTCATAATTACCAGGAGACTAAACAGTCCTGAGAAAGCCGTACTTTAACGATTCACTCAGCCATGGTGAGTTGCTAAATATTTGTCTTCTTACAATAGCTGCACTGAAGCGCACCTAGAGCTGGAGGCAGTTTTATGATCGCTTTGAAACAACTGCAAAGGGACCTTGAATGACTTTCCCAACATGCAGAATGCAGTGCGTTTGGGTAAGAAATGCCTGAAAAGAAATCTGTTGTACACAAACCTGCAAGTAATCTGAGACTGAAATGAAGCAGAAAACAAAACACAAAACTCTCCTGACTCTGGATGCCATTTCAGCCCTCAAAAAAAAAATTAAGACTGTGGGAGATGGACAAAGCTGTCAGCTGTAGGACAAAGCTGTCAGCTCACAGCAGAAGCCATCCGAGAGCTGCAGGTGCTGTTGGGTGCAGAGGCACAGAGCACTGAGATTAAAGCACCGCGGCCTGCAAAGCACCTGAGACATTCCCCTGGTCAGACATCCTGCAGACAGAGCTGGAAATAACCACGGGTGGATGTTGGGAAGTGCACTGCTGGCAAACTGGCAGGGATTGTGCTGTGCTGGAGGAGAGCAGCGAGCTGCAGATCGCTCTGGTCAGTGCTGGAGCAGAGCCCTCCTGCTTTCCTGTGGGTCCCAGCGGGCGATGCCCTTCCATCTCAAGCACTCGGGAAGCCGTGGCAGACACTGCACCTGTTTCCAGGATCGGAATTGAGCTCCAATTTATCAACTGATTGCACAGGGAACCATCCTGCACTGGATGTTTTCACAGCCCTGAAACTGTGACTTGGTACCTCCAACATAACGGTTTCCACTACGCATGATTTTCAGCCCCAGGTGTCACCACAAAGCCCTGCATCAGATCGATGTGGAAGGGATGTGAAAAAGATGAGATCTGTCTGTAAGTCACAGCTAACCATCCTCAACGTTCCCCAAGCCCAGACAGCCCCATCCTCTTGGTTGGGGAAGCTCTTCCTACACCTAAGAAAAAAAGTGACAGCAGCTGAGTGATGAGAACAGGGACACTTCCTGCAGCGTTTCCTTCCCTTAGAATTTGCTGTGCTTTTCCTTACAGAGAAGACACCGATCCTTGCACACTCACTGCACTCACTCCCTGAGTACTGCTCTGAGCAGAGAACCTTCCGCTAAAATAAATGTCAAATTGCAGCTAATTTTAAAATGCATCTGTAACCTCAAGACAGCACTACACTGAGCAAGGTTCTTCGACTACTAACTCACCTCGGCATCCTTCTGCAGAGCTCTCTGCACACACTGAATGCATGTGAGGCACTTCTCAACACACTATTCCAGCAGAGAGCTGCATGTGGGGTACAGAGCAGAGCTGCAGGGAGCAGGTGGAGCTCCAGGAGCTCGCTTATCGAGCACCCGTTCCTGCAAACTGCTGTGTTAGCACAGACCTGATTGTACATTAATCCACATGCAACAGGAAAGGTCACCACTGAAAGATAAACTCTCTTCTGATGAACTCTTGAGAAATTTCTAAGTCAGGATTCATTATGACATTTGCCTTAGCAAGCTGTGCATTGCACTAACAAGGATTCAGATGCCTCTCTGGGAGGGGAGACGGAAACAGATGGGTAAAGCACAGCAAGCTGGATGCTAAAATCCCACCCAAATAAACTCAAGTCAGTGAAGGTAAAGAGAGAGAGAAAGGGTTCAGTAATCACTGCTGTGCTTGTTTTACAATTATTCTACAAAGATTTCAAAAGTTGAAGAAAAAGCAACGCGAAGAACAGCGCACAACCCGTGGCTGCACTCCCTACTACTACACAGGCAGAAGGGAAACCTCAACTTTGCAAGAAACCACCCATGATTTACTGCATTTCCTCCTCAAGAAGAGGCAGAATACTTCAGGATGAAATACAGCACCCTGTCATCGCAGCCAGAAATGCATCTCCTCATGGAGAGAGCAGCCGAGCACTGCCTGCAGCCGCTCCTTGCCCACAGCCATCCCCATGGCCGTCCCCTCCTGCAGGCACCAGAGCAAAGCGGCCGGCACCATCAGCAAGCAGAGGCAGCACTCCTGAGGACTGCCCAATGACAACCAACCACCTCCCGGGGAGGGCTCATATTCCCTGGGACACAATCAGTGCTGCTGAGCTGATCTGCTTCTGGCATTGCTGGAAGCAGAGTTTGGCCACAGGCCCTGGTGGAGGTGCTGCTCAGAGTGGGTGATGCTGCTGAACAGAGCACAAAGAGCAAAGCTACACGTGTAAAAAAAAAAAAAAAGAGAGAAGAGTGAAATATTCCCCTAGAAACACATCCTCATTTACAAAGCACGCACCTGCTCATGTTTCCAAGAGAAGCAAACACAAGAGGCTCCACACAAGGAATAACACAAAGAAGCAAGCCAAGTGGAAGCGGCCATTCAGCCCCTGCCCGCAGTTCTCCCTGCGCCCGGCGCAGAGCCACAGCACGCTGCTCCTCCGCGCCCCGACGGAGCCCTTCTGTACCAACATGCTTCTGACAACTTGTTGATCCAGAGCTCTAATTTCTGCATGACTCTCTCATCTGCCATAAACAGCCACGCGCAATTTGGCAGGCATTTCTACCACCAATGTTTATGATAATAACTCCACGTGCTTGAAAGCAGCAGGAAATTTTCAATGTAACTATCATTAAGACAAAATGCTTTAAATCAAAGCCATTACCCACTACCAAGACTCAAAGCTCACAAGATTAGGCTGTTTTTATCTTTATGAAAAATTCATCTAGTGTGCTGCAAACATCAGCTTCCAGCTTGAAGGAGGAAACAATAGGGTAACATTTAGCATGGTGATGGAACGGCTATGGATCCGGGCAGGGAACGGGCCAGGGGGACAGCTGGGACAGCAACAACCCCATGCTTGGGGCATTTGATTCAGCTCACCCAGGATTTAATTTGATTCATGGCAGTTCAGAGGATCTGCCTGGATTTTTGCAGAAGGAACAGCACCTGTAGCTAAGGAGTAGTTAGATCTAATTCCATGAGATATCACGGTAACTACAGGCAGCCATGTGGAGCAAAGGATGCTTTCAGCTACTTCCTTAAACCTCTCTGACACTGTGCTGCAGTACCTGGAAGTTGGGAATTTCCCCAAGAGGCACCCAAGCATTCAAACCTGCTGCACTGACTTTGAAAGAACCAAGTACAAATGCTGCAGAGGACACCACTAAAAACCAGGGCTACTGGTGCAGCACAGATTGCTTCCCTCCTGATTTCTCAGGCATCCCATGTGTCCTGAAGCATGAACACCAATGACCACATCTTTGTGCATGACTAATGGACCAGCAGGCACAGTGTGATGCTGATACTTTAAGTAACAGCCACAGGATGGGGCGCAGAGCAACTCCTGCACTGCATGCAAAGCTCAATCATTAGTGCTGAGAGCCTCACAAGTACCCTACCGGTAGCCAGCACTGCACCCACCTCAAGGAGAGCTGGGGCAGCCCTAATTCCTGGAGCACTCACTGCTGCAGCTGAAGAGAGCTCGCACCTTGCTGTTCTGAGATGCTAACTGCCCCGATGTGATTTACTCAGCCATGGATGTACAAATTAATGCCAGTGTGAAATAAGACGTCAGTGCTCCTGGTTTTTGCTTGCCATTCAGATTGCAGGAGCGCACAGACACAGCATTAAGAATTCAGTGTTTGCATCCAGACTCTTTTGTTATATCCCAGCCACTGCACACAGCTCCTGCTGGAGGCACAAACACATTTGTTTGTGGTCAGGCCAAACTATCAGAGGCATCACTTTTCTCTACCTGCCCTTTTACATGCAGCTTTATTTTATGTCTGAGACAAACTGCACGCGGCACACCTCCAGTTCAGATCAATGCTCAAACTAGAAAATGTCTCTGAAATAATGAGCTGGAAACACACAGACATCCTAGAGAACAGCAGCGTACAAACAGCTCCCAACTAGCTGAGCACAGAAGTGGGAAACAGACAGGAAAGCAGAGAACCCAGCACTGCAATTAGAGACACTGCTCAACACAGCACTGTGCAGAGCTGTACGGGGCTGTGCTTTGCTTGTGCTCCTTCCCAGCAGACCTGAAAAGCAAACCCCTCTTGGTAAGCCCCGCGGCAGGCAGATCCTCTGTCACTGCTGACAGCTGGAGGCATTCTTCCCAGGACAGCCAGGTTTTGGTGCTGCCTGTGGAGACCCAGCACAGCCCCAGGGAGAGCCGGGCAGCCCCCCGCCCGCAGGGACAAACCACAGAAGTGGGGCTCATCAGCAAATTGGTGTGATGGGGCCGAGAGACGCTGCGAGCTGCTATCTGCCTTAACAAGACACTATTTGTACTGTATTTTCTATCTGCAGTCACACTTTAAAAGGTTGTTCTGTCTCTGCAGCCCTTTTGGAAATGGCTTCACACATCGAACTATTGCCAGGATACTGACAGAAAGCGGCGGGAGGTGAGCAGGTTCCCAAGCACAGCAATTACAGCTGGAACTGAGCAGGGATGGGGCAGTGCCTGACCCCTCCTTATTCACACCTCCAGGCCTGCACCTAGCAGCAGTCCCAGCTGTTATGCACCATGCTGGATGTGCCAGTGTGATGATGACAATTGTCATCCTATGGAACTGCTCCTGCCTCCGCTCCAGTGCTCCCCTGCTGTTACAAAGAGTTGCGTACACCCGAAATTCAAGTGGAGCAAACGCTTAAAAAACCCAACCCCTGTCCTTCAGTGCACCCTGCAAGCATGCGAGCAGCACCTGCTCCTGCTGAAGGCCTCACTTGGCTTCCTCAAAGCATCAGCCACATCTGGAAGCTGTCCATTGATTTGCCAAAAACAAACAAACAAACAAAACAAAAGCACAACGTTCATGTACTCAAGTGCAGCTTTTCTAAGTCCTGCACTTTCCAGCTTGGCTGTACCGTTTTTGCAAGCGATCAATATTTATTGCCTAATCACATTCTCTGTCCTGCAAGTTGGCAGTGCCACGCGCACCAAGCTGATGCGGAGGCCACACAAAGCTCCACTTGTAGGAGCTGCAATCAGGGAGCCAGTGCTTGTCACAACCCCACAAAAGGATTTCCTCTCGAGCAGCTCATCTTTAATCATTATAAAAGCACAGAAGTTTAATCCATTTTTGATGTAAGCGCTAATAGCTTTGTGTCCTTGAAGTTCAAAGTGGTCTTCGTGCATGTCGCTAATTAGCCGAGCAAGCAGCCATTCAGCTCCCTCTCATGTTTCTAATTAGATCCTTAACAACAAACAAATGTCGACCTTACAAAGGCTGTGCTACGTTTCCCTCCATTAGTTAAACACTTTGGGAGGGAGGCGGTTTCCATTTTTCTGCAATCCCCCAACCACCACAGCGGCGTTTTGGGCCGTGCTGCTGCCCCTCACTGGTGGTGTTTCCGCACAGCGCTGCGGGTGCTGAGCACTGGGGGCTACAGCCGTGTCCCACACCTACATGGAGGCCAGCAAGTAAATCTGAGAGGTAATGGCTGTCCTGTTTGCCACCTTCAGCAAATCAGTCGCAGAAGCAGTAAGGCTGGAGAAGATCACCTCGTCCAACCGCCAACCCATCATGTCCAGTCACTGTCATTAAGGTTTGAGAAGACCTCTGAGACCACCAAGTCAACCCCACCCCCACCATGCCCACCATGCCCATCCCCAAGTGCCACACTGCTATGGCCCGGCAACACCTCCAAGGACAGGGACCCACCTGCTCACCGGACAGCCTGTGTCAGTGCCTGCCCAGCAGCCTTCCCTGTCCATTCACCTGATGGTACAGCCCATTTGAAATCTGCTGTGTTCCGGTGCTTGCATGCTTCGCACCAATTGCTTGGGACCATCTCCCCTTGCTCTCTTTTGGTGCTGGCACCCCGGGCTGCCATTCCAGCAGCAGTGCCTGCGCTGCCCCAGGCTGGGCTGGTTGAGAGGCTCCCACCCTGCAGCAGCACAGGGCCAGCCAGCACTGCCCTGTGCACACAGGAGGCTGCAGCTCTCAGCATCGAGCGCCCGGCCAGCAGCAGGCTGGGCCGTGTGACCCTGTGCACAGCAGGCCTCCCCCATCATTTTTCTATATAAAATGAGCAACAGCCAAACTAAGCAGAGACGCCACTTTCACCTCTTGCTGGGTAACATGAAATCTGTTGCTACTTTTACCATGGGCACCACATCTGCATTAATTGTTTACCACTGCCCGGACAGGTCTTTTATTAATATTAATGAGTAACAGGGAACAAAAGGCCCCTTTATTTTTAGCCCACTCTAATTGCGTAGTAATTACTCATCTACAAAACAAATGAGCCGAACTCCATTGCCATAGCAACAGAAACTCTGGCCTCCTACTGTAACGCATTAACTGGCTATCACTCCCGTTAATTTTAAATCGAAGCCTTTTGAACAGTAACAGACAATACAGGAGGAAAATCACAACAGCCCTGGGGCTGTAAGGCACCACGATGTGCAGGGACACCATCCCTCAGCCTGGGGCACCCATTCACCTGTGGGCATCCGGGGCCCCCCCCCTGCACACAGCGCTGGGCTCCAACCGCCAGGAGACACCTCTGAACAGCCCCAGCTGTGTGAGCAGATTGGTTTTAGAGCTCAGCTTCATGCACCCAAAGACCAATTCTGCATTCTCCTGAAACTCCTAATCCACCCTGCTCCTCGTGCTAATCCTGAGCCAGACGCATGCGAGCACTCGCTGCAAGGAAAAATGTCACTGCTTCTTTTTCACTTTTCTTTCTCCAAAATCAGGAAAAAAACCCAACAAACCAACAAACCCAACAGCATTGTAATTACATACTTACTTCTAAAGCATTTAGGGTGAGGGTCAGCGGTGGGTCTGTAAAATGCATGCTATGTCACACTCAGAGCTGTGGCACTAACGGGGCTCAGCCCGCTGTGCTCAGTCCATCCCATGGCTGTGGGGGCATCAGCTCTGTGTGCCTGGAGGCAGCAGGGTCTCTGCTGGGACCTAATTCCCGCTGAAAATAATTCTCCTGATTGAAAAGACTATTAAAAGTTAGCCGCTAAATTCATAAAAGATTAACTTACACCATGCTTAAGTCTGCACATCAGAGGTGGTCACTAATTGCACAGGGGACGATTTATCAAGTGCGCAAGGTTTCCTATTACGAAATTATTGATTAAGGCTGATGTATTTAAACCACAACAGACCTCAGCCAGGAGCCCTGTGCAGAGCGATCACTGCTGTGGTTGAGGCCTAATCACAGCAGCACCAAATGGCTTTAAATCTGCCAAACTTCCTACATGGCCCTGGAAGGAGCTCAGCCCAAGAGGAAAAGCCGATGAGTGGGGCTCGTGTAGAGGAGAGAACCTCTGTGGGGCTGGAACCAGCCTGGATTGGCACAAAACCTCCCAGATGATACAAAACATAGAATCACAGAACCATAGAATCATTAAGTTTGGAGAAGACCTCCAAGATCACTAAGTCTGACCCCAAGCCACCCCACTGCGCACACTGACTGTGTCCCTCAACTCCACATCCCCACAGATCTGGAACACCTGGAGGGTCGGTGACCCCCCCATTCCCTGTGCCAGCACCTGACCGCCCTTTTGGAGAAGAAATCGTTCCTCATACTCAACCTGACCCTCCCTGACACAACATGAACCTTCACCTCTCATCCTACCCATTACCCAGGGCAGGGGCAGACCCCCAGCACTCTATAACCTCCTTCCAGACACTGGCCTTTGTGTTCTCCCTCTGCAAGTGCATGAAGAGGTGTGAGGTTCTCCATCCCACCCCTCCCTGCTGACTGCCTGCACCACTCTCCAGCACCGCCTGCCTCTGCTAGGAAGATAAGCAGAAGATAACATCTGATGCAGCCATTAATTTTTTGAAGCTCCAGCCGTGCAGAGCTCCGGTTGCCAGCCTCTGTCACATAATTACCGGCTGTTCCAGTGGAGTGAGAAATTTCAGCCTGCTTGCTGCTCCCAAGTGGTCCACTTGTTAGGTTCTGGCTTTTGAGATTACATAGCTTGGATTAAATTTTATGTACTTTTATATAGCAAAATAAAAGGAGGGGAGCAGTTCCATCTGAGCAGCCGTGCCGCAGGGAGCCCTCTCCGCAGGCCGCATAAATCCCTCACTGCCACATCACCTCGGCACATCCCTGCTCAGCTCCGTGCTGGTGTCACCCCCCCCGCACAGCCCAGCCGTGGTCCAGCTCTTTATGGCTGCAATTTGCCAACACTATGGGCGCCTAATGGCGATATTACATTTTTAGAGCACCTTCCTGAAGTGTAAGACAAGGATTCCTAAGCCCCTCACAATTTGTCGCTCTGCTAACTTTCAGATACGCTCTTCACTACATCACACGCCTTGCGCATTAAACAGTGGGTCCCCTGCCTCCTTGGCAGATCGAGATCAAAAGGGGACATAATTCTCCCTCTTGATACCTGAGTACCTCGGCTCCTCGGCAGCAATCAGGGAAGCGATACGGGCAGCTCCGATTGCTCTGCACAGGCTGCCTCTGGGTCAGCTCCATCCAAGCTGTTGTTTGGCTGATTTACTTGATGCTCTGTTAGAGGTGAGGAGCAGATACAAATTCTTAACTACACTTCGAAAGCCCCCAGAAAACCTTATTCCCTCTGGCAGCTGAACGCAGAGCCCCCAGCAGAGCAGGACCATGGGCTCAGCACAGAGCCTTCGCAGGAGGAGGAGGAGGAAGCAGGGAGCACCCACACCTTGCACACCCCAACTGCTCCCAGCAGGGCGTTCTCTGACAGCCAGCCAACGAAACAGAGAAACAAAGTCTCTATTGGGATCTCACCTGCTGCCTGCTAAACCCACAGACTAAACTTCATTTGGGAAAGACTTCCCAAAGCCTCGTGCACACACCTGGGCACCGGAAGCAACGCCGCTCGCTGGCTCGACAGCAAAGATGCAGAACTCGTCTCAAGCTCCTGATGCCAATATTCATGAAACATTACATCTTCATTTACAAAAGCTCCCTTAAGCTCGGTGACATGGCAATGAATACAAACCACCGCTAGCTCAGAGTCTCTGTTGCATAACAAGATTTAAGGTTTATGACCTAAAAACAATTGCTTTATGTCTTGGGACGGTCTGCGGGAAGCTGCTTCGCACACATGGTATTATTTAGACACCCAAATGGAGTGATTTGCATTCGGCACATCTGGTCTACAACTGCTAACAAATGATTCTATGGGCTAATATGGACGAGTAACAGGCTGATGGAGAAACCATGATTGTAAAATGATTTTTAAAATATCTTTTTAATATAAAATAAAAATTAGAGAATATTGTTATGCTTAGCATTTAAATTCCTAGGGGGTTTAATTTGAAAAAATACGGCAAATTTACTATCAACATAACAGCATGTGCGGGTTCTTGTACAGCCTACAGCTGCATTCAATTTAAACTTCCAGATAATGGGATTTAACAAATGCAGGACTATGGATCCAAGCCTTTAGCAGCTCTCTGCTTTGTTAATAGCCCTACGCTCTCAGTCAGACCAAGGCTATGCTTTTAACTGCCGCGCTATTTCACATTGATGGCACCTATAATATCAACTCGACAATGCATGTTCTACAACTACATCTACTGCTACCAGTACGACTACTACAGTGCATGCATTTAGTTCAGTCCCACAGATACATACACTCTAAGAACAGGCAAGGGAAGATGTGAAATGTTTTACGGGACGACAGGTGTTTTGTTTTTTAAGTAAGGGAAATTAATAAAAACATCAAAAGAAAGAAAGTGTACAAAAAAATAGAGACATTTCTCAAGAGTTGATATGAGTCGTTTCTTGAACCGTTTCGTCTGAACAAGCAAAAAACATGCAACCAGCTGCTACTAACAAGAAGCTGGACACTGAGAGAGGATTAATAGGTGTGGACAAACCTTCCCGCTGAGAGCGCTCAGAAGAGTGTTTGAGAGGAGGTGTGCACGTCCGAGTGTAAGAGAGGCCGGAAAGTATGCCTCAGAGACACCCTCTCTCACAGCAGCCCCAACCAAGCAAGAGAGAAAACAACAAAACATAACTGCTCACACTCACCATCAAGGTCAGTAGCTTGCGTTACTAGATTCGTTATACTGGCAAGTATAAAGTACAGTAAGGGGTTGTCGGGGCGCGGGGCTCCAAGCCGGCACAGGCGCCCGAGGTCCAGCCGTGCTGGGAGCCGTCGGAGCACCGCGGTCACCTGGGACAGCCGGGCACTGGCTGCTGAGCAGCGGGTCGGGCTGAGCTGACGGCCTTAGCGCCTTGATCTCTGGTCAGCAGGGAGGAAAGGCTGGTGGCAACAGGTTGGAAACTGGAAAAATCTCAGACTTGTCCATGAACCAAACGGGAAGGCACTAAAACCCTCTCCTGCCGATTTTTCGTTGGCTCGCTTTCCTTCCAAGTTAATCCCCCCCCCCCCCTCCATGTCAAATGTAAGATAAAAATGTCCCCCCGATGGTTTTACTTTAAAAAATGTGTTTATAAGACAAAAATGCTGTACACGCAAAAAAATGTCAGGTGGATTTAAAAGAAATGTGACACTGATAGTGAAGTTGTCTAGGAGGAGTTTGCAGCACTCAGACTTTTACGTTTCCATGGCTCAGGTCCCAATTCATAAAAAAAAATATTCAAGAATGGATGAGGTCATCAAAAGCAGCCGAGGGATCTGGCACGGCCCCACCAATGGGAACAGAGACTGAGAGCCCTCGGCCGTCACCTCCTTGTGGGGATGCAGCCGGGTCAAGAGCGGGGTTTAGGGCTGACATTGAGCACGAGCAGAGGAAAACGTCCCTTTCTGCTGAGCATAGGACATAGCTGCTGTGACAGAAAAGAGAACCTGTCTGACCTAGCAAGGCAAACTGGCGGCTGCATCCTCACAAAAGAAAAAGAAGGGCAGAGGGAAGTGAAGAGTGAACAGGTCGTGTGCAGGTAACTGCCCTGCTGCCCAGCAACGCACAGGGTGCCACAAAGGGTCACCAGCCAGGAGCACTGAGGTCAGCAGTGTCTGCACATCAGAGCTGAAGGGGATTGGAAATGAGAAGGCTGCAGTCTCCTTGGGAGACCATGAGGCTAAGCAGTGAGGCCAGGGGGGAACGCAGTGCTGCGCTGCCCACAGAGGGGCAGCAGCCTTGGGGCTTGGGGCTTTGGGCTGGGGCATGTATGAAGGAGGGGTGTGCAAATTTGCAGAGGGAAAAAGAAAAACCCAACCGGAAAGAAGAAAAACCCCAATCATTTTTTCTTGTAATGAATCGGGCTTATAGACTGTATCACAAGATTGATGGCACTCTACTGCTCCTGGATACAATTCACTACCATGGCTGAATGGAAGTGAGGATGTCCCTTCCAAAAGCTGCCTCTGGATGGAGATGACTACGTGACACACACCGTGCCTGGAGCAGGGCTGGCTGCGCCCCACGGCTGTGACAGACCCACCTCCCTCCTGCAGGTCTCGGGGTTGGGGGGGCTCTTGTGATTCGGTTTTGGAGTTTTGCCATTTTTATGCACACGGGCAATTTTGAGGCTTGAAAGACATTTCCAAACACCATACTGCTCTTTAAACTTGCCAGAAAGGGTGTTATTAATTTCGGGTTAGATTTAGTTTTGTATTGCAAGTTCAAATAAAAAACGAAAAAACAAAACAAAACAGAAAACCCAACAGAAGAAAAACCAAAAAACACTCAAATTAAAGACAAATGATTTTCAGGCACAGAATTGATCAATGCTCAGTTCAGTCGTAATGGGCACCAAAAGCACTCCGATTAAAAAAATAGTAATTATCAGGGAAGCAATGTTAATCCAGCCAAACCCTCTGTGCCTTGCTAAGGGGCAACTCACCAGGTCTGTTTGTACGTAAAACAAAACCTGAAGGGCAAAACATGAGGAAAAGGCAGAAACAATGAAATCTGTTTTCCTGAAATCATATGCAAAATCATTCTCTTTTTTTCTTTTTCTTTTTTTTTTTTCACTTTTGAAAACTTTTGTTTCCCTCAGTTAAGGGGCAGTGGGAGGAGCGAGGAGATTGGGACCCCCACAACCAGTCTGGCAAGTCACCCCTTAGGCGCTCTCTACATGCCACAAAATGGAACTGGTACAGATAATCCTTTGTAGCCTGCAAGCAGTGCCAGTTTGCATGGAACGGAGTTCTCCTGGTGTCTTGCTTTGGCCTCCACGGCATCAGGCTCACACACTGGGGCCCGTGCCCTCCTCCTGACCCAGTATGCAGCGGTTTGGTCGGTTCTTTCCTGGAAGAGCCCGGTTCACCCAGCGCACCACCAGGAAAGTCACCGAGAAACCCCCACGTCAGGACTGCATCATGGGTGAGCTGGGAGCAGCCTCCAACGCCGCGGCCTCCGCCCGGCACAACACCCAGCGGCCGACCCCTGCAGCGGGCCCTGTGCCGGGGAGGCCGAGCACAGCGCTGCCCCCAGCCCGGCCCCGCGCCTCGTGCACCCACGGCCCTGCGGGATGGGACAGGCTGGTGGCTGGGCTGCCCAACCGGCAGCTCACTCATGAGTGCACTGAACGCTCCACGACCTCAGCAAAGCGCTAATTTGCACCTTTATCTGAATTTGAAGCCCAAAGTAATAACGGTAATTGGCAACGATTGATTTATTTCCCTTAAGGGGAAAAAAAACGGAAGTGTTCGGAAGGACGGGAAGAAAAGCTTTGGCGTTTCCATGAGAAGCGGCCGGCGCACCGCAGGAAATGGCACACGGCCACCCGCGTGGGACCGACCCGCGGCGCCGGGGAGCAGAGCCTGCACAGCCCGGCCCTCACCTTCCATGAGAAACGAAAACTTTCTTTCGCAACACCGCAATTCTTTTTTCTTTTGGGTGTCCTTTATAATCTCGAATTTAAACAAAAGAAACCAACGTAATAAAGGGATAAATAAAGAAGCAAATCAGAATATCTACCCTGGTTTTGGCAGTTCTGACGCCAATCTCCTGCAAGGTGCTCCAGGCCCGTGGCCTCTGCTTGTAGTTTGGGGTTGGGATTTAGTTATTTTTTTTTTTTTTAATCTTTTTGATCGATTGGTTTCAGATCCCCAGGATAAGCGTGAGGAAAATCAGAGAAATGATGGAGAGCTGCAGCCACACAGAATACCGACAGAGCTTTTACCTGACCCTGCACTCTGAGGGTTTGCTCTTCCACGGGCCCCCCTACCTGATCCTCTTGCTGCCGCCACGGCCGCCGCTGCTACTGGTCCATAAGCCGCTGCCGGAAAACCTGGCCGTGGAGAAAAGGAGAAGGGTAAAGAAAGAAGCCGGCGGCACCGCGCGCCTCTGCGGGGCGTCTGCCAGGGCAGTGCTGGCACACGGTTCCTGGGCACGGCGCTGCGGGAGGCGAGGGGCCGGGGCTGACCTCGCAGGGCCCCCACAGCCAACATCCCCTCCAGCAGGCAGGGCCGGCCCGTGCACACAGCGACGGCTGCATTTCGGTCGCTGCTTATTTGCAAGTGATAATAACGTGCCGATCTACAGACAGAGCAGTAATGGAAAACGGGGGAAGGGTCTCGTGTCAAGATCACAGATTTGCTGGGATCAAGCAGAAAAAAAACTCAACCGGAATGTAATTTAAAAAAGAAAGAAAGAAAAAAGCTTTTGATAGCAAAACAGCCGCAGATCAAGGAGCTTGAAGACACACACCCTGCTACAGGGGGCTGCAGATGAATGAAACGCTGCTACCAAGATTTCAGACTCGGTTTCTTTACTTAATTAATATTAACAGATCTCCAGAGGCTTTGACTTTCTATATATATTTTAAGAGGGCAATGGCAAGGTCCAGGCAATCAACAGGAAGCCCCAGTACCCTGTGCTGCCACATCAACGAAGCACTTGGAGCGCTCCTGGTCCCTGGGAGCTCCTGCTGTCAGCCAGGACAGCCGCTGGTGCAAACTCTGCCTCAGCACTGCCCTCAGCAGCTCCGGGACTCGAGACCACAGCTGCTTCGCGGTGCTGAAGAACCACAGAAAAACAACTGAGCCAAGAGAGAAGAGAACAGCAAGCTGAGAGATGGAGAGAGCGAGAGCCAGAGAAACCTGCCAGCTACAAGCCTGCTACCACTACCATCCTACCTATGAGGAATCTACCAAGGGCACGAGCAGAGAGCAGCTAGGCTAGAGTCACTTAAGGCTACTTAAAACATTGATTAAAAAACAGACATACTTGCATTTAAATATGGTAATAGGGCTGTTGGGGGAAAAGAGAAAGTCTAGGTAAATGTATATGCAGGGTAACCCAGGCAGCTGCTCCCTGCCTACAGAGCCCATGCACAGCACAGCAAACCCTGCTACTTAACACCTACATGATTTGTTCATTACGTTGATGAACTGCTATGATCTCTGAGGAGCAGGATACAGAGGGAAGCACTTTCACATCAGGGGACATTATAACCAAACACCAGAGTGCTAAATTCATCCCTGTTGGGGAACCTTGTTTGGCTCCCCCCAGCACATGGTAGCAGAGTTGCAGTAGCCTGGAGCAAGAAGACCTTGATGTTAGAGAATCAAACCAGCATTAGCCAAGAGGGAACACACCTGCAGGATAAGTGCATTGCTCTGGGGCTCTGTTTTTGTGCAGAGCCACGCTCAAGCTGAACGCTGAGCTGGGAGTGCATGGGACAGAGCAGTGCTCACAGCCTCCCCCCTGCCTACCACAGAGCACGTCCTGCTACCTCATCCCAAGCAGCGCCCACCACACCCCCATGCCGTGCTCAGGACCAGCTGCCCACCAGCAAACCCGTCACTTGGGGGCTCCGGAGGCCCTAAACCATCCGTAAGGGATCAGAGGAGCTGCGGATTTCCCAGGGAATCAAATGCCTCTGCCAAAACCAATCTAATACCTTTCACATCACCACGCATCTCCCGAAAGCAGCATAAAGGACAGGGCTGCAAAGTTTGTTTCTCTTGTTCAGCTGCCAGGGACTCTCAGTATCTATTTGAAATGCAGGACAAAAAGTTTTGCCATGCAAAAGGAGAACAAAATAACAAGGGTGGAGAAAGCTCCCCACAAAAAGAGCCTGAACAAAGCATCTATTATTGCGATCCGGAGCTCAGTACGGACAGATGTGTGAAAAATTAATCCCTCCTCCCTGAAAGAAAGCTGTTCTCTTGACTATGAGATGAAAGCCTCTGCACCAGAGGCACTGCACAGCTCCATGCAATGGCACTGCTTGCGCCGGCCGGGACGGCTGTGTGGGGCTGCACAGGTGGGAGATGGGAGCAGAGGCTGATAATCTGTATTGGCAAAAGCCTGCTTACCAACACACACAGACGGGTTCCATCACTGGAGGATCCCTAAATCAATCCAACGTGCTGAAAGTAATCAGTCCCACACACTGAAATTACATTTGCCAGGCGCTGCATTAATCAGCTCCTTCAGTCAAAAACAAATTTCCCACTCATCACGCTGCTGAGCACATTAATGCTGCGTGCTGTCTAAGAACACAGCCAATCCACTTCTTGTTCTTACGGTGCTCTTTGTCCCTGTGTCTCTTGGCAGTGACACCGTCTCCGTTTCACAGACGGTACAAAACGCAGCACAAGGAGCAAAGTCACTTGGGGAAAGGTATTTGAAAAAGGGAACCACTGTGCTGGTTTCTGTGCCCCCAAAGGGACCTCCCTGTTGCAGAACCTCCCCCAGGTCCCACCAGCACCTCAGGGTGAGGATGCCCTCCCGTTCCCAGCAGCCACAGCCCCTTCCCCTGTGCCTGAGTTTGGCCCATCACAGGTACCCACACAGCTCCCCACACGCTGCTCCCCGGCAGCTCTGAAGCTCCATGGGAAATGGAAAGGGGTGGAAGGAGAGATCTCCTCATAATCATGTTTGCATGAGGGGCTCCAGACTTGCAGAAAAGATCCCTGCCCTCCTCTGTGAGTCCTCTGCATATAATTACAGAAAACAAGATAGCAAAGCTGTTCAAAAGGCCCAAAGTGCCTACTTCAGACACTGCAATTAGAAGGTATTTTACAATAAATGTTTTCCACGGGCTTACACACTGACCAGGAAAGCCCTGAGGATTCACAGCAATTTCATGCCCTCTTATTGTTCAGAACAAGCCAAAGCCAGTGTTTGGAGTTCAATTTCGCACATTTTTCCGCTTCCCGCACCAACAGTTTCCCTATAAATGCCAAAGCAGCCCCATGCAATGGGGCACAGATACGTCTGTTTCCAGAAGCCCTACCCTACGGTCACAGCTCGAGGCAGCGGCCGTCTCCACGCCAGTGCTTTCTCCAGCACAGAAACAAGTCAGGGAGCAGCAGGCTGGCAGCGGGACAGGAGCTCAGAGGGCAGCATGCGGCCAATGGGGCAACCAGCGATTGCTTTGGGCCACGTCCCACTCAGCCCTGAAGCACACATGATGCCCCCCAAAAGTCACGAGGACCAAGAAATCCCTTTTCCTATCAATAAATACTATGCAAACAATTTTCTCTGCTTCCTACTGACTAAAGCACGTGGGCACATGAGGTCGCATGGCAAGAGTCTAGCAATGAGCACGTGTGGCCTCAGCACCAGATTTCAGAAAAACCACCAAAACTATTACAGAATCACAGAACGGCTGGAGTTGGAAGGGACCTCCGAAGGCCATCAGATCCCACTGCCCGGCAACGCACAGACACTCACAGCTCCATCAGTGCTCAGGGCTGCCTCCCCTGACCTTGGCTGTCTGCAGGGACAGGGCAGCACCACCTCTATGGGCAGCCTGTGCCGCCCCTACTGTAAAAAACTTCCTTACATCCAACCGGAATCTCCCCTCTATGTAGTTTGGCCCCTTGGCCTGTCACAATGGACCCTGGAACATATGCTGGGAGCTCCACTGATCTCCCAGGGAAAAAAGCACCACGTTGCCAATGCAGAAATGTCTGCAGGTGGAGCAGGAGAGGGGGAACCGATGCCCTCCTTTCACACAGTGTTACCAGCGGCTTTGATCAGCGCAGGAGAGCAGCGTGAGGCTCACAGCTGTCATTTCAGATGGGTTCTCGCCCGCATTATTCTTTCCATTAGGCAGTGTTATCCTCTTTGTCGGATCTTTAGGCTTCATTTCAAAAGTATCAGACTCACAACCATGAAGCAGAAGAGCCCGCTGCCTTTTATGGGAGGCAGGCAGGCATGGGTCCAATTTACCCGACACAAACGCAGCCTTTAATGGTGAGCACACACGAGGGAAAGCTCAATCCCAAAACAATCCCTTTACGCTCAAAACTTTCATCTTTCAGTCCTCCATCTCCCCCCCCCCTCCTTTTCTACAAGGAACAAAAATGAAAAAGAAAACGCAGCCGCCGTGTCAAGCTTTAGATGAACAGCCAACCACTCACCGCTGGAGGAACACACCCAGAGCAATCAAACTCCATCTAGGCTCACTGAAAGATCAGGACAGCACCTGACTGCTCACAACCCGCTGTCGTGCTTTAGGAGCAATGTTCTCTCCTGGATTTGACTGCAGACCCCACGAAGCTCTCCCTCTGCCCGCAGCAGCACGGAGCAGCACGGCGCCAGGCAGCGCTCATGGGCACGCAGTCTGCTGCCCAAGCTTCCCATCGACTCCACCAACACTTTAAGCATCCCCAGGCCTGCCCAGAGTTATCCTGACAGCCCCATTAAGCGCTTCCCTTTGTCTTTATATGCTGTGGTACATCAAGCTTATTAAAATCTATTTCAGCAGGTCAGAAAATTAGCGAACTTCAGATTCAGCACATCGCGCATAATGGAAACCTCATTAGCAGCCCTCTGTGATTCAAGGCACAGCCGCTGCTGTTTGAGATGTGCGACGCGTTGCAGGTCGTGGTGGGGAAACGCTCCACGTCAGACACGCCGCGCGCCGCACCGGCTGCGTGCTCGTGTTCTTGTGAGCAAATATTTCTGCTCTGGAGTTTCAACAAAACAACAAAATCCAAATATAGTTAATTCGAAATTTGGCACTTGTGCTTTATGTACAGCGAACGACCCATTTTTCAGCTGTTTACCGCTCTCAGGCCACGGTTTTTAAAACGAGAATGATGCACTTTTGCCCAGTAATTACTTTATGCATCGCTGAGACAAAGCCTTGTTTGTCTCCAAATTATCGTTCCGTGTCATTTCGAGTGTAATAACCCTTCTGCAGTTATTTCACCAGGCAGAAAACTGGGGAAGTTCTCAAAGGCAAATGGCTCGTTTTCAGTAAAGTAATCATGTAAAAAAACAAAAAAACAAAAGCCACGAAAAAAAAGAAAGAAAACCCCAAAACCAAAGCAAGGGCCGCTAGCTGCCTTAGTCTATTTACTCTCCTTAAGGCATCCACTCAGCTCCTCAACTGTGACTTACAAACACTGCACCTCCCACCACCCAATGCTTCAGCTCCGTACGTAATCTTCCCTAATTTACTAATCTGGTAAAACACAGGGAATTATGAGCTTCAGGTGAAAGCAGCTCATGTGCACGAAAGAGAATCTCAACTAAATCGCTTCCTAAAAGCAAGTAATTCTCTTTAGTACTAAGCTGATTGCCCCACTGAAAGCATTTCTCATTCTAAAGCCCAGAGCCAAATGCTTACCATCGACATCTAATAAACAAGGTCTATAGAAGAGGAAGGCTGGCAGCAGGGGGAATGCCTGTGTGCTCCCCCAGCCCCAGCCCAGCAGCGCTGAATTGTCACCTGCTGCTAACAGACAGGGCAGGGCAGAGGGAAGAGCATCATGGCATGTATTTAAAGTTCAGCAAAGCGGCGCTGATTTGCTTAAAGCCTCATTTGAGTGCTTCGATGGTATGGAAAATGAGCTATTTTGTTTAAACAGCTTTCTTAAATTTTTATGAATGATCCAAACTATCTGGGTAAGTATTATTAAAAGACGGATCCCAGGCTATGAAAAAACACATAAGAAAAACCCACGTCTGGAAGCTGGAGCTGGAAGAATGAGAGCGTAAGGGAGGCAGCTCCAGCAGAGAGATGATTAAGCAGAGGGCCGGCAGCTCTGCACCCCGTGTGGGGTCCCAGGAGCAAAAGCCGCTCCTGATGCTGCACCACAGCCGTGTGGTCAACACATCCCTGCAGCTCTGGGCTGGAGGAACCACTGCTGGGCAGCTCAGACCCACGTCACAAAAACAGGCTGAGCAGAGGATGGTGAGGCTCAGCCTGAAGCCCTCAGAGCAGCGCTGCAGTGCCGACAGAGCGCTGCTTTGGGGAGGAGGAGCACCTGGAGGCGGCTGGACGCTTCAGTACAAGCGTGGAACCCTATCACTAAATGCCTCTGAAAAACATTCACATTGGAACGTTTTCCTGCTTTATGAAGAATTACCCCTACGAGTTGTTTTTCAGCCCCTCGCTCTATCTGTAACAGCCTTATGGCTAGGGATCAGGCCTTCAGCCTCTGCAGGTCCACGCATGCAAGCTGCCGCACTCCATGCAGCTGGGCACACAGAACCCCTCACAGCAGAACAGCATCTCCAGATCGCATCATTTGCTCCATGGGGTGATCTCTGCTTTGCCCCACACGTTCTGCTCGAGTTACAGCTCTTAGCTGTTGTAAATAACTCCCGTTACATTTCCCGATCTCTGCTCACCACACAGTCGCACAGGACCAGCAGGCTGTGAAGTTTGCTCCTTCCTGTCCTCCTCGTCCCCTTAGGACTGCTCATTCCCACAGCAATGGCTGTGGATATTTACAGCCTGGCTCTTGCACAGTTCAGTGAGCAGCTGGGAATGGGCAGCGGCTCCCAAGGTCGGCAGTCAGGGTGCTCCTCCTGCTCAGGCACCGAGTAAGGAAAAGCCTAAGGAAGGACAGGGCATGCTTTGGTCCTTCAGATGAGCTCTTTGGGGAAATCTTACCAGCACCCGCACGCAGCACAGAGCCTTCTTCACGCCCTGCTGGCAGCTGGAGCACAGACCAGGATCAAGAGATCCTCCTGAAGGCCTCCCCTCCAACTCAGCACCAGGATATTATTTGAAAGGGCAGAGGACATAAGAGGTGCGAATTTCTACAAAGCACTTCTGTGCAACACAAAAAAAATAAACTCATAAACAAAAGATACCTATAAAAGGCACAGCTGCCAAAGCTCTGCTTGGGCTCAGACAACAGCTCTAGGCATTCTTTTTTTCTTAATCAAAACAAAACTCTTATCATCTCAATACAACTTGAAGGAGTACCTTCTGGCTGGGAATGCATGGGCTTTGCTACATTCATTCCTCAGTTTGTCAGCTGCTCTTTCAATTCAGTTGCTCCTCACTGCCGGGATGCAGCTGCACCAAGAACTCCTCAGCCTGTCCTTTGCCAACCAGAGAAACCCAAGCTCTTAATTTTTAGACCAGGTCAAGTCCATGGCCTTTGTTTTCATTGGTGGAGGCAAAACTAAGACTTCTGAAGAGCTATAATTAAGGTGATTCTAGCAGATTTCAAACGCGCTTTGTGAACCATTTGATGCCATGCAGGTGCAGTAATGTGTTTTTTTGGTGAACAAAAGCACACAGCGCAGGGATGATGGCAGCAGACTTTAAGCTGTTAAGAAAAGGTTAGACAAAGGAGCGAGAGCAGCTCCAGCTTCATTCAGCATCTCGCTGACGCAAGGCTTCACTAACTGAACAGACTACACCAAGTGTGCTTTGCATCGCCTCCTCCTATTCTGCAGCTGCCAGTAACTTCTGTCTTCCTTAATGTTAAGTTTGATCACTAAATTATCACGTCTAGACAAACACATTCCTTGTTAGACAAGTCTACAACTTGTGTCACAGCGCTTTACAAGAGCGTGTTAGAGAGCAGACTCCTTCAGTACTAACTTCACTACTCCCTGCGAGCAAGGAAACCACATGCAAGCAGCATCTCAGCTTTCGGAACTTCCCCATCACCTGAGCAGACAGCTGGGTGCTGGGGAACAGAAGGGAGCTTGGGATCCTGGCAGCACCACGCATGTTGGGCTGGGAGATGGAGCTCAGGCGGTGCAGCTGGGCAGAACCACAGCTCAGTCCTTGGAGGGGAGCTGCTCTGCATCTCTGCTGAGCGAACATCCTGCTCCCAGCCTGGCCAGGCCGTACCCAGCACCGCACCAGGTGAAACTATGGACATGCTCGTTTCCTCCCAGTCTTACTGCACTTCTCTTAGATTACTTAAAAAGGAGCGGGGAACCAAGAGACCTGCAGGAACAAAGCCAGCTCACAGCTTTGTAGCACCGCTGAATGTCCTCAGCACCAGAAAGAGGTAAGGAAGGAAGCTGCCCTTTCTTTCAGACAATACAAAAGAAGCCTTAAGCGTGTCATTACTATAATCGTTACCTTTGCCTCTGGTACCAGCTCTTTTTCTTGACCCAGAAAGCAGCTACCACACCTATCAGGTAAGCATCACGAAGTAACTTTTAGGGAAGGACACCATCCTACTCAGAGTCAACTGCTGATGAGTGAGCAGTGTGCAACTGCTATCAGGAAAGAAACCGAACTGAACTCTGTACATTAGCAGAAAGTTGGCTTGGTTTTAAATATTCTCATAATAATGGAAAGTCCCCGTTCAGACTCAGCTCCCTCGCACTGCGTGTCTGCAGCAGGAGCACAACGCAGAACCAGGCTCCAGGCTTTGCAGACTATGGGTTATTAAGGTGCAAGTGTTCTTACGGGAGCTCAGGAAAGTTTGCGATAATATCTGGCTTTCCCACCTCTTCCCACATACAAAGGCTTTAATAAACTTTAACAAACACACAAGCAAACAAACCCTGAATTAAAAAGAAATTTAAATTCCTGAGCTGAAGGCTTCTAAGCAACTCTGACATCCTCCAGCACCCGGGCAGTGACAGCAGATGGGCTCACAGTGACACCCACAGTGATGGCAGCTCTGCATTCTGCAGCACCACTCGGGGCAAATGCTGCCATTGCAGCACAGGACCTTCTGCCATGACACTGCCCACATCGTCCCTTCCATTTCCAAACAGCAAAGAGCCTCCTGCTCACCAGTGCTGGACAGGGATTTCTACCACAGCTACAGTTTGGTGCTCAAACCCACCTCGGTCACTGCTGGGAATGCTGCAACCTTATGGGCAGACACCGCTCTCCCCCAGCTATGAGTGCTCTGTCATTGCTTTTGTTTTAATTTTTGCTGCCAACACACCTCATACGTAACCATTCGTCTGCAGGCTCTTCCAAGAGTGGCTCACGTGCTGGGAGTGGTGGTGGTGTCATTCTTTTATTAAGCTGTCATTGGTACTGGTTATTTGGTGCATCCAAACCAAAATATTAAATCTGCAAAGCTAAGAGAGCAGTAACACAGCACATCCGTTGTAAACAATTTATTATTATTTTCTACCTCAGTTACTTACAGGATAAAAGTCATAAAAAAAAAAAAAGCACAGATGGACTATTTACAAAAAATGAGAAAATTCACAATAGCTGAAATGTTTGCAAATCATGCACACTAAGACAAGTTCACAAAAGCAAAGCAATTCATAGCAAAAAAAAAAAAAAAAACAAACAAAATAATAAGAAGCCATACAGATTAAAAAAGCTATTGCCTGCAGAAAAGTAAAAAGGAAACTAACCAATCGTTACATCAAGCATCTTTAATGAAATGAACAGCACAGCCGTGTATCGCAGAGCCTTTGACACCGACATTTTAAACAAGTGGATTAACAAACATTAAAATGCATTACAGTTCTACTGTAAGCATGCAATTTACTTCTCACAAACTTATAAGGTAGGTAGAAACACTTAAAAAAAAGATACCATGTGTGTTTTCTACCCAAACCAGCAGAATCTGGTCTTGTTAAAGCGGAGCCAATGGACAGCAGCAGATCACCAGTTTGCAGTTCGGGCAGTTGGGTGGAGATTGAGAGGTGCAGCACAGCTGAAAGCAGCACAGCAAAAGCCCCTCCTGCCCAAATTTAAGCAACCTGCTCACAATTTGCAAGCAAAAGCAATTGCAGGAGGTGGAAGCATCGCCCGCTGCAGGAGGCGGGGGGATGGCATTGAGGGGATGGCATTGAGGGGATGGCACTGAGGGGGGGACGCTGCGGTTCAGTGGTGGCCACACAGAAGCCGCCGACCCCAACCCCGAGGCAGCAGCTGCCCCAGGCAGAGCCGCCCCAAGCACAGCCAGGCACGGCCATGGGTGGGTGCTGCAGTGTGAGAAGAGCTCGCTGGGGACAATCCAACCCTGATCCATTGGAACCCCAGCAAGAGGAGACGGCGGCCTCGCTCCGCTCTCGACTTGTGCTGCTGAACAAAGTGCCAGCATCCCTCTGGGGCCGGCTGTGAGGCCCAACTGTTGTTTTCACTCCCTGGTCAGAATTATGCTTAAGAAGTTTGTGAGAAGTCATGCCTTCGTAATGCCCCTCTCCCCATCCCTGTGAGTTACATTCCAAGTGGGCATTAAAAACTCATAACAAAGCAGAGGGAAAAAACAACAAAATTAAAAAAAAGATAATAAAAAGCAAAACTCAAAGCAGTGAGGATATGGAGCCTTTAAAAAAATAAAGTAAAAAGTCCATTCAATCAAACCAGCCAGCAAGAGCAGCAATTTCTCAGTGGACATTGATATTAACATGGACCACCCAGGCTTTGTCTGTCTCTCTCTCTCATTAGCACTGTAGTAAACCCCGATTAATTTGTTATGCATCTTTAAGAACTAGTTGATAAAAATTATGTCTTGTGAAATCGGCAAATAGTCTGCAAAGTGAAATAAGAACAGAAATTAATAGATTAAACTGAAAAGATAAGTCCCAGAAATTAAAAAAAAAAAAAAAAAGACACAGAAAGGGGAGTGATTGTAAAAAATAAATAAATAAAAAGAAGAGGCTAAGTGCTGAGTTATAAAGGCCTAGAGGAAAAAATAACGATGGGAGAAGATAGAACAGTCGCCCAAGTGCCTGTGTGCGCTGTGCTGCAAGGCCAGCGGGCAGAACGGCAGATGTCAGACCCTCTTAGCAGGCTGCCCATGCTCCCCAACACCCCACGTCCCACCCAACACCCTGTAGCCCCCCAACGCCGCCGCACTCACTGCCCCAGGCGCCCTCCCGGCTCCATGCAGTGCACACTGCACACCGCCTGACCCCCAGCACAGCAGCAGCCCCCGCACTGCCGTGAGTGGTGCTGCTCCTGGTGCCAGCCTGGCCAGGAGCTGCTGCTTCTCCTGCCAGCCCCGTTTTCAAGCTGCCCCCGGTGCAGGCAGCACGGCCAGGCTGGCACTGAGTGCAGCGCTCGCTGGAGGTAACGTTTCTCTTTGATTTTCTCCTGTGCCACAATCTCTGCAAGAGACTGAACACAACCAGACAATCATGGGAAGATCACCCAAACCTCCAGGACAGTGGATGTCAGGATGGCTGAAGCTCAACACACCTCCACGTTCAACAGCCAGACACGCTCATTTTAGTTATGTTTATAATTAAAGCCACCTGAGCTGTGCTGATTTTCACCATGTAACCCATTGAGACTGTCTCTTGTCTCTGCTCTCACACAGATCAGTCACCACAGAAACCCCACGAGCCTGCCCTGCTGCTGTGGGGCACACAGGGCACCAGCAGTGCTGCCCGCCCCAGCAGCACACTCTGTTCATTGCTGTGCAAAGGGCACAGTACAGGTGGGGAATAGGCAGGTGAGCATAACACAGAACTGCTGCATCTGCAAAGCCTAGAAATAGAGAAAAAAAATCTAACACCGGCTTGCCTCGATGCTACTCATCCTGCAGACACCAGATCTGCAGTGCAAGGACATCATTCATCCTATGGATGTTAATAACACACATCCTTTCCACGCAACACTCCTTCCTATTGATGCCACAGCCATATCTATGACTCACATGCCTAAGGCACAGCCAAGCCCTACTCCTTGTCCTCTGTCCCACCCAGGATCACCCTGACAAGCGCTTGAGAATTTAATCTGCTGCTGCAGCATGCAGGGAGGTTAGCTCCCAACACAGCACCAACACAGCCGCTGTAACTCAGCACACAGCACTGACCACAGCAGCCACAGCTCTATGTAATCTAGTAACATCCCTGAGAAGCACTATGGTGAAGGAAAAAGGGCTCTCAGCCCTTTTTCTCAGCAGTGCTCACAGACCTGGGAGGGGAGCGAGCACAGCACAGGATGCCGGGAAGGACGCGGCGGGCACCGAAGGAGGCAGCAATGTTGGAGGGCAGAGCGGCCCTCCTGCTGGATGCGAACGTACCACGGTGTGGGGAGCATGTGCAAGGCTGTGTGTGTGTGTGTAAGGCTGTGTGTGTAAGGCTGTGTGTGCCCAGGCACAAAGCTACGGTATGCGGAAGGAAGAACCCCTCGGAGGGAGCTAACAGCTCTGAAATCAGTTCTGCCGCTTCACGCTTTAACTTAAGTTTTGTTTTCAAATAACCAGTACCAATTCACACGTTAATAAAGATGTATTAAATATATCGTCTGTATAGATATGTTTTAATCGCAAAAAAATATGTTATGTGAGATGCTCCCTGCAGACCTGCCTGCCTCAACCTGCAGCTACGGATTAGAAAAAAAAAGAAAGAAAGGAAAGAAAAAACTAAAGAAGGAAAGAAGGGAGAAAGAAGTGAATCTGCAAATGAAACGTACGTACCTGGAAACTGATAGCTGTAACTTGGGGCAAATCCAGGATATCCTCGGCCATATGTCGCGACAAAATTCGGGTAACCTTGATCACAGAAACATAGAAATAAATAAACAAACAAGTAAAACTGAGAGAAAATGTTTTAAGATTAACAGAGGCTTTCTGATTATAAGCACAATGCCAAATAACACTGAGGATGGGCAAAACTTGATTTTACAGGGAATATGCAGAAATGAGATTTATTCTGCTCATGCAAAACGCAGGAAAGGTTTCATTATCATCTGCAATAGAACCATCCAGAGATGGAAGGCTGCTGATCACCCGCCTCGCACGAGCGCTGTCACTCCTGTAATTAACATGCACTTTGGTGCCTGAAGCCCAAGCACTGTGCATACTTGTTAGCTGGAAGAGTAAATGCCAAATGCTAAGGCTAAACACATAACACAGGTTTGCCCTGACATTTGGAGAGCTTACAATGAATGTACTTTGCTTCAGAGCTATTGACAGTTGGAGATTAAGGCAGTAGTAATTCTTTATCCCAGGAGTGTGAAGGACAACAGTTAACACATCAAAGAGTTGGAGGAGCCACGGCAATGAGCCAGAGTCAAAGGCTTTTAATTTTTCAGGAAAGTAAAACCCAGAGACGAGAACCGCTTCCTAAAGGGATCGCTCAGACACACGCACCCAACCTCGGGCAGCTTTTGAAGTTGTATTATGAGAAAAACACCATTCGAGGCCATTTTGCTAATAAAAATGTTGGAGGAACCACACGAAGGAGCAATGCTGCCCACCTGAACACAGCAGGTGGAAGGCAAAGGGTGCTGCCAGCGGGGCAGGGCCACGGCACACCAGTGCCCTGCTGCTCCTCCTCAGCACCTCCTGCTCAGCGCTTACCAACAGCGACTCTCTCCTGTAATTCTAATGCACTAAGTGCTACACAGCATCCCCTGTGTCCACAGCATCAATCGGTGCACCAAGACTCCTCCAGCCTTCAGGAAAGGCCCCTCTGGACCAAGGACCATCCGCAGACGTTTGGTGTTGCTCCACCCGAAGCCAAAGGCGTCCTGCACTAAGGGCACTGCAGGAGGCCTGGCGTCCCCACAGCCACTTACCCCTGTTCATACCACATCCCACAGCAATTCTTCTGCCAGGGCAAGTCCCTCCGATTCAATTTTAACATACATATAACATGCTATTAATCACCATCTAAAACTGGAAGATAAAAGTGCTTGGATGAATTCTGAAGCAGCCATTAGGCACAGCCAGGGGAAAGCAGGCGGCAGCCGCAGGACAGCACTCCGGCTTCCCGAGGTTCGTCCGTTCTGCTCAGCCCATGTATTTGTTTCACAGCTCAGCAGCTGGATTCCCTTCAAAATTAATCACTTCTGTCGCTAAATCAGATCTTTCAGAGTTATGCTTCACAAAACTTTTTCCCTTTTTCAAAAAAAGAACCAAGCCCTCCACTACCACCGCACTGACAAATGGATTATTTGCCAAGTGAGCAACACCCCTACGAGCACCGCGAGCACCACCACCGCCCTGCCGCAGCACTGCTCTCCCTCTGAGGTGCAGGGGCTGCCCGGGGGGGTCTCAGCTGTATCCCAGCTCTCAGCGCTCTCTCGGTCAGGCAGATGGAATCATAAATTTACAATACAACATTACTTCAATTTTCCTCTTCATTTACTGCTGCAGTGCCCCGCTCTGCTCTAACGAGTCGAAGCCCGATCCGCGCAGGGGAAATGGGCTGGCTGAATATCAATAGCGCATTAACACCAGGCCCATGTGGCTGCTTCATCAAGCCAAATTACGGCCATGCTGACCTATCCACCATTTCCATTAGATGCCACAGTCATCCTATGCTGGGCAGTGAACAGTTTATTTGCTTCAGTACTCCTAGAGAATGACCCAACCCTCTGATTATCCCCCACTGTAAACCAAGAATCCAAGTTTTACCCAGGTTGCCTTTTCTCAAGCAAGACCCCAGAGCCTGCTCCAACCAAGACCCCAAAGCACGCTGGCAAGGCCAAACTCCTTGACCCCACAGTGTCATCCAGAGGCGGTGGGTTGAGCACACCAGCAGCCTATGCAAGTTGACAGCAATGGCTGCAGTCACTGTGCTGAGCAGCAGCAGTCACAGCGATGCTTCTGTTGGAAGGAACACCCAGCACTGCCACTGCCACAGCGTGAGGTCAGTGTCCTGTCAGGGGGAAGGAAAGCGAAGGCTCTGCTTCCAATGCAGGAACAGCTGCAAACAGATCAACACTGACCTTTTCACTTACAGTTTATGAGAGAGTTCCACAACACCACTGGTATTAAAGCCCAGGGTAAAGGCCAGTCACTACAGGCATGTCACAGAAAGGGAAATGGAGCAGAGCGCCCAGCCCTCTGTTGTGCCCACAGGAACCTGCGGGCCTGGAGCCTGAGCTCATGGCATGAGGTCACCAGGGTGGTGGGACACCAAGCCAGGACCTTGGCTCTGCATGGCCCCCATGTTTAGATGCTGTGATCCAGGATGGACAAACCTCACAGCTAAAGTATGGATGCATGGAGTGACTGCTTCGAACCTGGGGACTTCTGCTTTTACACTTAATTCAAGAAAATCATCATCTCCCCAAGAGAGAGTTGCTCCCGTGGTGCAAAAAAAAAAGCAGATCTGTCCCAGTGCAAGGCCAGCAGAAGCCAGCAGCTCCAGAGGTCCTGCAGAAAGCTTGTGTCCAATACACGGCTTCCTTCCTCAGCCTGCCTCACAGGCAGCTGCTGCTCTATCAGACAGACTCTGAGGGAAAAAAGGAATGACTTTCTTTGAAGGGCACAAGCTTCTTTTATGCATGAGTTCAGCCTACCTCACCTGAACGTGTGCAGTAATGCAGAGCCCTGGTCTGCCTGGCGCAATGATACAAGCAGCCTGGCAGAGACTTCCTGAAATTTGGTGTTCCTATCAGACATTATTTCAGCAGTCTCGGAGCACAAACCTTACAGACTGTGCTCTATCTCTGGAGAGGTTACTTCAAAATTAAACACCAGCAAGCCCAAGGTACCCATCGCCAAGTGAAGCTGATGCTGTGGGCCCCAGCTCAGACAGTGCAGTGCAGCAGCCACCCTCAGTGCCTGGTGTTCCAACTTGAGCACGTGGCAGCACTCCATCCTAGACACAGCTGCTGCCAGCAGGAGGGAAGAGGAATGGAGCCCACCTGCTCTTCTCTTTGTCCCTCTTTACTTTTCTTGGCTTTTTTTTTCCCCCCCGAGAGCAGAAGGTAACACAGCAGCACCTACATGGCTCTGGGTGATGAGTCTGCACCGTGACCGGCAGGCAGGCAGGGTCTCCTGGATGCAGTGTGAGCTTTCAGGCCCCACTTGCTCTTGTCCAGCTGAGCACAGTGCTGCCCACCAAGGGGCACAGCACTGCTCACTGTGACATACGAGCTGCCATGCTGTGGCCGGGTGGGCAGGCAGGGAGAGGAGATCACAAACTGAACACGCTCCAGCCCACTCTTTATGCAGAGTGGCTAATTAATGTTCCTGGCCTCCCCCGAGGACGTGTGCTTCTCATCACCAGACAGCGACTGAGACAGCCCAGGAGCAGCCCTGGCAGAAGGCTCAGCCTGCCTGCACTCTCACAGTCAAAAAATCCTTTCAGAAGAACACTTTAATTTTGTTCCAATCAACCAAATCATCACAGAAGCGGCTGCCTGTGCACCTTTAGACCCCGGCTGCTGCAGGCTCCTCAGGGAGGCTATGATTAATGAAAAAGACCAACTTCCTTAATAGCTTTGGAGGGAGTCACTCTCCACTCTTTCCTTTGGGTTGTCTTGTGCGTTCGCTCCTCTGATTTCCTGCTCTGCCTGCAAACGGCATCTGGAGAAGGTGACCTTGGACAAGGGCTCCTGGAAGCAGGTACAACAGCATTCTAAGAGCAGCTTCCATCCACTCCATCTCAGCCCAGTCAAACAACTGAAGCAAGGAGGGGAGTCAGTCTGCCACCGGCCTCGCTGGGATCTCAGCAAAGCACTCTGCTGCTTCAGACTCTCCTGGCAGCCCACTGTGCCGGATGCTCCACAGTGTGATGGGTTAATTATGCCCTCCCCACACTGGGGTGGGGTTCTCCATCAGGGCTTGCTGTCCCCCTCCCAGCCTCAAAATGAGCCCTGGGGCTCAGAACGGCCCCCTACATCGCAGGCTGCAGCTCTGTTAGTCTGCACATCTTTAGTTAACATGGTGCACCGTAGCAAGCAGAAAATGAAAAACAACAGTGCGAGTAGATAACGAAGCATCTGGCCTTCAACATAAATCAATCAGCAATTCTGAGCAAGCCACTCTGGCTTAAAATCTAATGAGCACACTGAGGGCTGCCCTGCGAGGAGCACTGGCCAGCCAACCCCATGCAGCAGGTGACCACAGTACACAACCCAGCTGAAAGTTATCCACAGATGATCCACATGCTGGGAACTCCCCTGTTGCTTCTTCAAGCCCAAAGCCATCTTCTTCCCCAGGAGGCAGCCATCACTCCCAGCGCACTCCCGAGGGCTGAGCTTCCCACTGAGGTCCCTGGCACAGAGCCCAGCTGCAGAACTGCTCCCAGCATTGCCTCCACTTCTGGCAGAGGGGCTGCTGCCCTGGTTCCCACCCCCAGGCTGTGCCAGTGCAGCAAGGAGCACCCACCTGCGCCTCCTGGACCACCAGCAGTGCCACACAGAGGGACTGACTTGAATAAGATAAATATTTTAACCATAAAATGCAATCTCCAGACACTTCGGGGCAGGGTGGTGGTGTAGCAGAAAAACAGATGTTGGCTTGAAATAACCGAACTACACATCCCAGCAACTAATCATTCTGGCCACACAGAGAAGTGCCATTAATTCAGATAATGCCAACATGGCAGGGAAATTCTTCCCCATCCAATCAAGCAGTGCCTGAAGTCAGACATCTCTGCAGAACAGCCCAGTTTTCACAGGAATCAAACCCTCTGCCCTGACGGCAGCTCAGTGTGCAGGCCCTGCTCCAGCCGCTGGGTGCCTTCAGCAGAACGGTGCTGGAGGGGAGGGGTGAGCACTATCCTGCCCTTCTCCAGCTGCTCTGCCACCCTGGGCAGAAGCCATAGAGCACCCATGAAGGGCCATGGAGAAGGACTGTGGGCTGAGATGGGGCACTTCTGGCTGAGAACACCCCCAGCTGCCCCCCTTGTGCCTT
The DNA here is from genome assembly GCF_019238085.1 of Lagopus leucura. Lineage (NCBI taxonomy): Eukaryota > Metazoa > Chordata > Aves > Galliformes > Phasianidae > Lagopus > Lagopus leucura. The sequence continues at coordinate 8,683,155 of NW_024962276.1, forward strand.
ACTGTGTGTGACAAGGGAAGGTGCAGCAACACAAAGGGAGCAGAAGGTTGGCAATATGTGGGTTTTACAAAAGGACACTGGCAATGGACTAGCAGCATTTTGGCTTAGCAAATCTGAGGACAGAATATCAAGGGGTTGTCAGACTATACAGGAAGAAGAACCACCCAGGCAGAAACAAATGAGAACCAATTATAACTAAATAGACCTCGCGCACAAATAGAATTTTGCCATTAAATATCATTTATCCCATTTAATTAGTATTTTCTGGACACAATACTCCGGACCAAAATACCATTCCATCTCCTTGAAACTCGTAATTATTGTTGTGACCTATGCTGTTATGCATCCCCCTGCTTTCTCCACCTTGCGTGCCATTTAAGAGCCAGCAAGATTTTCAATTATCTATGCCAAACTGCCAAAGATACCTTTAAAAGAAGAGGAATAACGCGCGACTGAACTCCTCTAAAAAAGGGGAGAGATCACTTTTAGTCGGAATGAACACACTGCATCTTTCATCATTCTATTTTTGCGACAAAGACTAAAACAGGCTATTTAAAACACCCATTTAAATGCTAATTCTTATATTCCAGGGAGGGGGCAGTTCATCATTTCCCACCGACGGGATTCTTTCCCCCCAGCCCTGCTGAGGTTTGGGGCTCACCCCCACACGGGTGCTGAGCAATGGGCTGAGCCCTGGCAGACGCTCGGTGGCACACTTACCCAACATTCCCATCCCCAGCATGAAAGCGTCCATGGTGTACGGCAATCCGCGCGCCCTTCCTCTCGTCCCTGGTGGAAACATCACTTCTTTAGGTTGTGCTTTCTTACATTCTACCTATTGAGCAGAAACACGTACAAATGAGATGCAAATGAATTCCATGTAAATGTCAAATGCAGAACTGATCTACTTAAGGGGGGAGATTTATTTTCAGCGTTTTCCTGCCCCCACCGCCTCCCCCTCACGACGAACTTTCTGAACAGTATGAATGGATTGAGGAGAGCACACGTGTGCTTCTTTCAGCGCACCCAGCACCGTAAGGACGACAGAAAAGCTGACTGAAGAAGTTGCTGCGGTCCTGGAAGCAAAACCCGCGCTGCGTTTTCTCTCAGTGACACTTTGCAGGCGTGGAATGGATGGAGGAAAGTCCTCAGCACAGCTCTATTACAATCAATAGCACAGAACGACTCTCGGTGATCATTACAAAAAGCTCCTTTTAAAACAGGAATAAGGAATCAATATTTCTGCCCAGCAGAAAATTTCTGTAAACCCTATTAATAAACGATCTGCATTCTTTCACTTCCAGTTACTCCCGCTGCCTCTGAGTCCCTCCACGCCACAGCAGTCACCTCTGCTTGCTTCTCCTGAGCCCCTGCAGCAGTCCAAGGGCCAGCCAGCTCCAGGGAATGGTTTGCAGGGTGCTGGACACCTATGAGTGCCACTCCACTGCCCCTGTGGGATGGGCTGTGACCATCCCGTATCCCCAACCCCTCTGGCAGCGGTGGGTGAGCAGTGACAGCAGCAGACAGGCCCGGGGCTGTTGGATAACGTGGCTGAACATCTCCGTTCCTAATAGCCCTATCAGTGGCTGTGTGTTCATTGTCTTATGAAAACCGACCGCCTGTTTCTAGGCAACCTGATCAGCGAAAATTTCAGGTTTATACAATTTTCATTTAGGTAACATGAAGGTTAACTGACTGTAATGGCAGTGTTTTAAACAAAACCACCTACTCCTCCCCTTTCTGCTGCAAATCTTGTGCAGATCGTATTTACGTCGCTTGCCTGCAACACACCTCAGTGTTACAGCACTCAGATCTGCCAACACTGTCAGAATGAGCACTTCTTGCAAGCAAACTGCCTGAACCCAGGGAAGGCTGGAGTGAAATTCCTCTCAAGTTCTCCTTTTCCACCTTTCTCTCAACAAGTATTGAGGTCCTTAAAAGAGCTGTGGGGAAGGGCTGTAAGAGATGGGGTAGCGCAGCAAAGCCCCGCAGTGGCATGCCGTGCGATGGAAAGCACCACGGTGCACACTGGGGGCCTTGGTATTAAGGTAAAGAGAGAAGGAAGAGGGAGCAGAAAGCTCTGTCAGGGAATTCAGCGGGCCCTGCAGCAGCGACGTGCCACAACTCTGCCTCTGAGAGCACGGGGCTCAAATGCAGCCGAAGCACCAACACCAGCTGCGCCGACACCTCGGCCACGTCCTGCCAACCGCTCCTCGTGCGCTGCTGAGTCCTTCAACAGCCCTGTGCCAATCTAACCTCTCTAACTGCAACTGGGTGGCCGCCAGAGGTGCTCCATCCCATTTCTCAGCACATCCTTAGGGTTCGCCACTACTCACAGTGTCATGGAGGCATTGGTTACACCTCACAGCTGCTCTCACTGCAATATTCAGAATGATGAAAACAATGTAGCCTGGCTGGACGGACAATTAACAGGAAAATGAAGTTTGGATTAGCACCGTTAGAAACAATAACCCAGTAATTAGCTTTTGCAACCACAAAACAGCCTACTGCTGCTCCCTGAAAGACTGGCTTAATTTATGATTTTCACAGCACACGAGGATATAAAGGGAACGGTACTGAGCTGCAAAGAAGTTTTAACATGGTTTTAAAGGAGAAGAAAGAGTCACCCGCAGGAAAAAGAAATAATTTCTGAGCCTCGTAAACAAACACACCCCATAGCAAGGGCAGAAACACTTGTTACTGCCCAGCTGAGATGACTCCTGTGTGGGGCGGGTGACAGGATGTGCAGGGCTGGGCTGCTCGGGTTGGGGACGGCGCAGCCCCAGGGCAGCACGGGGACCCCAGAGCCCAGGCAGGCTGCCCCATGGGCCACGCTCTGCGTCCGCTGATGGCACAGCCATTGCCCAGCTCTGTGCCGCCCAGGAGCCGGCCCGATGTGGGCACGCTGCATGCAAACCTGAATCACACACAAGCTTTTAGTTCAGCATTTCTGCACATCTTAATAATTTCCAGATTTTTTCCGCCTCCCCTGTACGAGGGATGTGCTCCAGTTTCAGCAGCCTAACAAAGAATGGTTTAAGGCTGAAAGAAATTAAAAAAAAAAAAAAAAAAAAAAAAAAGCAAAAAAAGCAGGGAAACTAAAAGTCACTGTTTTTGTTTAGTCTAGTTGGCAGAATTAACGTCGCGCCGGGGTGCTCCTGGGTCAGATGAGCAGTCAGAGCCACCAGAGCCCAGGATGGCTGAGACGGGGAGTGAAAAGCCTCTCACACCCAGCACAACAAGGCGGGCTGTCAGCTCGCAGCACCACGACAGCTCACAAAAACACGGCCAACAGCTTTCCAGGGAAAGCAGAGCACTCCCAGATTCACAGCACACAAAAATCTGCTTTGCCACCCAAAGACAAGGTGACTTTGTCTAGCTGGCCTCGCGGTTAGCCGGGGCTGGGCTGCCCTGCTGCCCCTCAATGTGAGCACCAGTGAGAGCTGCAGCCACGAGCGGTGCTGCCCCGTGACCGCTGTCAAGCATGGCCTCAGCTGGGCACAGCTCTGGGATGGAAACCCAAAGCATGCAGCGTAACTCATGCTGCAACCACAGCTCAAAGGCTGTCGGTCCTGGCAGAGCCCAAGCAGCTCTGGCCCATCCAGAACAACACAACCACCAGTGGGTCCCACCGTGGGGCAAGGGGCAGATTGTCAGCCCTGCACCATGGAAGCCCACTCACAACAGCTGCAGAGAGGTCCAGGCCCAGGTACCCACATCACCCTGCAATGTGAACGACTCTGCTACAGCACAGATCTCAAAGCAAACGATCCCATCACATTCCTTTTCCAGCTACTTTTGCACCCCCTACAAAACTGGGCTTCTTTTGGCAATAATGACAATATTCTGGGGACATTTCATTTTGGTTTTATCTATTCCCCCGTCCTCAGAGTTTGGAGAAAACCCGTGGCCTCCCCCATCAATTCCAGCCTTCCATTTATTAAATACCTCTCTGGCATTTTCCTTTCACTTGCACACCGCTCGTTTAATATTACACTTGACATTCTAAGCTTTATGGATGGCAACAGAGGCAGAACGGGAGGGATAAAAATAACCTGCATGGGAAGGCAGGCTGCAGACGGGCCAGGGAGCGGCTGCTGACAAGAGACTGCGTGGGGCAGCTGCCAAAGCAGTGCTATAGAGCACAGCGGGCCGCCAGCACCCCTACAGCACAACACCAGGGAGAAACCAAACCAAGGCACAGGGCCAGGGGCACAGGAAGGCTGGCTGCTGTCAGCCCCGATGCAGCACACTGCCACATACGTGTGTGCAGGCTCTGCTGCTCCTGCATGGGTTTGGTAATTAATCTGCAGGCACATCAGCAGCACGATGAGTCAGTCCCAAGACAGGATCATGTCTCATCTCCTCCCTCGTGGGCTGCTTTTAAAATCAGTGCTGTGGGAGTGACAAGAAGAGCACGCTCGAGGCGCCCGGATCACACACCGGCAGGAACGCACCACAATTATTCACACCAGCAGAACACCCACCCGCTTTCTGCTGCTCCTTGCCATGCGGAACGCTTTCGCCCTGTGCCCTGCTCAGCCCGCCTGCCCACAGCCCTGCGCAGCCCTTCTGCAGGAGGAGCCTTTCCAGAGGGGCAGATCCTGATAGCAGAGCAAAACCCAACCTGATGGCTGGGGCAAAGGAAGGGCAACAACCACAGACCTCCCTGTGCCCCCAGCACACAGCTCCGCTGGAGGCTGCTCCTCCTGCTGGGGGCCGGCACTGTGCCTGCCCTGTGCAGCAGTCCTGCCCTATGCTCTGTGCTGCTCTGGGCTGCTGTCAGTGCCCTGCCAGCTCCTGCACCTCCCCACTGTGACTTACACAGAGAGTGAGCTGAGAGCCGAGCTGAGCTCCAGAGAAAAGTATGTGGTGTGAAGTAAGCAAACCCAGGGAGTGCTTTGTGATGGGCACTCACCTCGCATTAAGGAAATTCCTATTCTTCCTCCCTCACTGACAAACCTTACCCATATTTAAAGCATTCCTAATTTGTAGCAAGTCTGCTGCTCCTCGAGGCAGGAGTGTTGGGTGTTAACTCTCATTTAGTTTTAAGGCAGACAGATCAGCGTTTAGTGACTACATAGGGAACGGAACCTCGCCCACAACCCACATTCATCTCACACGAAGCATCACCAGCAGCAGAAGGAAACTCCAGAAGCAAAGTAGAGAGCAGTGTGGCCAGGCAGGGCAAGCTGCCCCATTCCTGCCCCGTTCCTACTCTGGACCCCAGCGCTGTGCCTGCTGGAGGGACGGCCGCTTTTATTTCAGATGCACATTGCAGTCAGGAACAATATGAAGAATATTATTTCAGTGCCCTGGGAAAAATTAGCAAGTCAAATATTGAATCAGGCCTCCAGCATATGCCAAGGAGATTGCTTTGATCTTATCCACACTAAAAGCTCCATTATTGAATTTAAAGTCTGTGAACACATATCAGACCAATATACAATGCATATCTGAATACACATTTGAGAAGCGAAGGATGTTTTGACAAAGGGAAAAAGAGTATTTCAGCTGAAAATATCAAAGTTTTCGCATCGATTGGAAGACAAACACCCTTCTCCCTCTGTCACATCGGCTTTACCAACAGGGCACCGTGCGACTTGGGGCTTGATGTCACCCAGGGAAAACTTCCTCATGGGCCGGGCAGCGCTGGCACGCTGCAGCACAGCCTTGGCTCTGTGGACACAGGGCTGGCAGCAGCCCAGGCCCCACATCCCAGCTCTGGGCAGAACACACACTTACCATTTTATTATTGATTTCATGGAAGTGGATTTCGCAGACTTTTTCCACCACATCTTCATTTTCAAAAGTAACGAAACCAAATCCTGTTCAACAGAGGAACAAAAAGGGGAGGGGGAAAGGAAAACGTTAGTGAGGTCAAACAGCTTTTCTTCTAACAAGGCATTATTTGCCATTTGGACTTTGGAATGCTTTCACAGGAATATGCTCATGTAAACACACCTGCCCTGCACAGCGCCGCCGCGGAACTCATTACAGCCTAATGGAGGTAGGAAGCATCACCTCAGAGGAAATTAACAGGGTTCTGTTACAGCTCTTCCATAGGATTTAATGGAGAATTAAAACCTCCTTATGGATTTTTTGATCCATCCAAAGAACTTAATGGATAGTTACACTCTGGTTCACAACGGCTCAGAAACGACAATCAGCTATATTTTCTTTTACACCTTATAGGTTTTTAAGAGCAATCTCTACAAAACCCAATTATATGTCTATGGAAGCGTATTGATTTTATCTCCTGTTTAATTCCAAGGGACTTCTCCATTAGGGCTGACTCATTGCAGGACAAAAAAAAAACCCAACAAACCAAGAACCCAGGCAGACAGCAGCTGGTTGCTGCCCTCCCCTCGCACCAAGCCAGCACTGACGACTTCAGCAAGGCAGCGGGGCCGCCAAGCTCCGGAGGTGCTCGTTTGTCCCCTCTTCCTGAATGACTTCCTCTAATGCCTCATCAGGACATCCTGAGGCCTCTCAGAAGTGTCAGTCAGAGGGCTCTCATCTCATCGCTCCTCTCCTCCACACCGCTGAGTCAGAGCTGTGGGGATGGGGGCTGCGTCAGGGCTGTTGGATGCCTGCTGCCCACCTGCAGCCCAGCACTGTGTGCTCTGCTGGCTGCACGGCCCTGCAGGGACACACGGCACCTCACCCCGAACCCACAGCACCAGGACCAGGCGGTGCCTTTTGGGAACATACAGCACAGGCAGCGATGGGAACGTACAGCACAGGTAGTGGCCAATGCACCCCTTGCTCTCTGAATCTTCTTGGGCGGATGGAAAAAAAACCAACACTAGAAATGGTTCCAGCACTTCTCTGAGGTGCAGCACATCATCCCACAGCACACCGCACCCAAACGCAGCGCTCAGAGCAATGCTTTGCATGTCAGCACCTACAGCTTCAAGCGTGGTGCTTGACCCAGCTCCTCTCTTTGCCTTCCAAACTGTTCCATTTAAATCCACCTCAAACAGATCCGCACTCACAACCGAATGTTTAACTGCCTGGGTGCAGCACCCCGGGGTGCCCTGCACAGTGCTGGCACTGTCACCACCACCACCTCCTCATTAGTAACTCATTAGTGAGTGCTGCAGCTGAGGATTTCTCATTGAGCTCCTGTCAGGTCTTGCTGCCAGGCTGGAGCCAGGAAGAGGAATTTAGAGGAGATTAGCATTAATACGCAGCGCAGCACGACAGCCTGCTGCAGGCAGGACACGTTGTGACCAGGAAACAAGTTTCCCCTTCTCATCGCACTCCATACGGCTTAAACACAGCTTTACCCAGAAATTACTCCTCTGATTAAACCAGAAAAGCAGAAACCTGCCCAGCTTTCTGTGTTTACAGGCTTTATAACAAGAACAAAGTAACAATCCATAGACATTAATGCTCATTCATGTTTTTAAAAGATCCAGGCCAACCCATGCAGGCAAAAAACCAGATGTGAATGGGTCCACAGGAAAACCCAGCACCAGCTTTGCCTCATTCCTCCCTGGGGGAACACAGGAGAAGAGCAGTGCTCAGTGCTGCAGGCTGTGCTGCCTCTGCTCTCACAGCCTGTCCATCGCATCCTACTGCTCCTTAAGCAACCCTAGGAGATCACTGCCCTGCAGCTAAAAAATTCCTGGAACGAACCCACAATGGGTCCTTCTTTGTTTCACTTATAAAATACTGGATTGCGACTTTCAATAATTGCACGTATAAAAAAACATTACAGTATGCATGCCTTATTAGTTAGCGTAATGAATATGAGCTCATTTCTGAATTACCAAAGCTCTCAGAAACCTTCCTGGACGAAACAGACAATTACTTCTTATGAGAGGTACTGAGAGTCAACAAAAAACGCTCCTTGGGAAGTGTATGAAAAAGATTAACACAAAACAAAGGCGGCTGTTTGAAACGGTGACAGAAATAGGATTCCGGTTGTCAAGGAGCACATGTTTTAAAATGAAATTATACGGCATCCTTCTGAATGAAGCTATTATTGGAAGCTAACAAGCTCTATTTAAGAGATAAGCATTTAACAGAGTCAAATGGTTTGCTTTTTTTTTTTTTTTTTTTTTTTTTAATTCAAATGAATAAAACTGAATATTCATTTGAATAATCTTTTCTGGAGAAGAGAAGACAATGAAGAGGGAGAAAATAAAACAAGAGGCAAACAGAGTCCGAGTGAGCAGCCCTGCAGGAAGCGAGACGGCAGCTCGGCCCGCAGGCACCTGTGGGAGTGCAGCCCATGGGCACTGCTGGCACTGGGCATCCTCACGGGGAAACACATCCAAGGGAATGGCCCACAGGGAAGGTAAGCCTGGGGAAATGCATCGCCTCCTCATGCACACGCCAGCCTGAGCTCCCTGGAAGCATCCCTGATATGCCCAAAATCACCACCCAGGCGCTCAGTGCCCAGCACACCATGCCCTCACCACTCAGACCCCCCGGCCCAGGGCACTGCCAGCTCTGCACTCCGGAGATGAGGGGAACGCTGCTCTGAGAAGCCAAATACAACCAGAAAAAGATTAAAACAAATCAGTGGGCGCCATAAATCACATGGAGAAGCCATGCTGAAGATACCAAATGTCAGCGCTCCTGTGCTCCGCGCTTTGTTTTTCTCACACTTGAATCAACTATATTTCACACCTTTGTCGTCACTTGAGAAGTTTTCTGTCAACCTCAGTAAAATATAGCTGAGATGACGACACCGTCGCTATGAAATACATCTGCTTTCCCTTGCAAGTTGGCAGCTGCTTCCCTCAACCAGGGTGCTGAGCGCACAGCAGTGCATTACAGCTGCATTTAGGTACCCCAGAACATCACTCAGCAGCAGAGCTACGTACACGTGGAAGGCCTTGCTCTTTCAAACCTGCACCAACAGAGCCAGTGTTTGCGTTGGCTGCAGAGACTGTGACTGACACAGGGACACTGCTCACACTGAACACCGCAGTGCGCCCTGCACTGGGGTACCACCACCTCCCAGCATCTGCACTATCGCCAACTGCTGGCCCAGCAGCTTTCCTAAGGCAAAGGATACCTCTGTTTTCCAGCCACAGAGAGGAGCTCTGGGGGCAGAAGCAGGGCAGTGAGCACCAGAGGAGAGTGGTTTAATCCCTGGCTGTCCCAGTGCCACCCCATGATACGGAGGAGATCATCTCCTTTCACCACATTGGGTCTGCATTGTCTACTTGGACCGTATGGTCTCAGTTAGCTGGGACCCCCTCCTACAGCATGCTGAAGTATGAGATAGCTCCTTAGAAGATTTCTGGGAAATAAGCATGCACCAAGGCTCTTTCGTGCCTGCTCAATAATCCATAAGACCAAGGGAGAGAAGGGAAGATATACACAGCCTGCACCACAACAAGAAGCATTGCTCAACTCTCACTCCTCTGCCAGGTAAGAACACCTGATGGGCATCCATACAGCACAGCTCCATCCATCGCAGCCTGGCAGCGCATGGGCTCACAGTGCTGTGCTGAGGGACACGAACCCACAACAGCCCCCAACAACCACAGCACCGGAATGAGGGAACATCAGCTCCAGTTGTGTTCCGTCTTTGCATTTCATCTTGGTACCCGATCATCCCATTTGTATTTGTTTTATGTCTCTCTTTCTCTCCCCATATTTAAGTTACTTAAGCAGTGAAGCACAGCAATGTCCAGTCCTGCCATGGCATTATTTACGCACCTGCTTTCTTGTTTATACCAACAGTTTTGGCAGCCAGACCTATAAACCGTAATAAAATGCATTTTGAAAAGCTTAAAAAAACAAAAAAGGAATGTGACCAGACAAGCCAGGCATAATAATATTAAGGCCCATGTCAATTAATTTTCCCCTCCTCTTGATAAACGAGCCCCATTCCATCCATTAATAATGAGGGAAGAAACAAGAAAAGTTGACACTGGTTTAATTTATTTGCTCAACTTGCCTGGTCATATTTCTCCCTGTTGTAAAGCTTTCTGGTGCTGCTGGGAATTGCAAGTGGCTCCCACACAGTCGATGCACAGATTGGTGTGAATCAATACAGTTCTGCTTTATTCACACATCCCTTGTAATCAGAAGGGAAGAAGTTCCTTAGTAAGTGATCTCACAGCCGCCAGCCCACCTGCAGCAGTAACAGGGCTGGGGGGGAAGGAGGGGCCAACACAGCAGGGTCTGCTGCCTCCTCTCAGAGCAGAGGTCAGGGCACCTCCGCTGCCCAGATGCAGAACCAGGACAGAATGGGTCTAACCCAGTGCTGTGTGAGGTCCCTGGGAACTGGGAACCAACGGGACAGCCGCTGCTGTGCTCAAAGCGGAGCCCCGCAGGACCTGCACAGCTCAGCCCTGCGCCTCTCCCTGCACAGCCTGCACAAAGCACGGAGCTCCCCCAGCACTTCAAGTCCCACACTGCTTCTCCCCCACTTCCCAGTTCCTTCTGTGACGTCTCCATCTGACAACCACAGCTTGGCTCATTACAGCTCAGAGTTGTTTGAGACAAAAGCTGTCAATTCTCATTTGTTATTCCTTGTTATTCCCGTTTCCTGAGCGGCACGCACAGAGAGGAGATGTTTCTGTCTGCTGGGGAAGTAACTCCCAGGCCTGTAGGCTATGCCCTTCGGATGGCACACACCTCACCTCCACACTGGGGCTCAGAGCAGCGATGAGAAACTGCTTCACAGCACTGCCTGCACACCGGGACAGCACAAGGTGCTGCTGTGTCAGTGCCGGCACAGCAGGGCAGCAGGATAACAGGCACCAGAGCCACTCGGCCTTTGCTGCAGGCAGCTGCGGTACTCGGGTCCCTCACCATCTTCCCACAGCTGCATCCCGAGGGAGCATCATTCAAAAACAATCCAGAGCCAAAGGAAGAAGACGTGGGCATGGAGGATGAGAAGGCAGAGCAGCACATGGCGGTGCTGCAATGGGCAGAAAGCACCGCGCCGCCCTCTGGGAGCAATCGCCCCGCAGGGCGCAGCAGGGGACACCGAGGGCACATCCATCACTGCAGGGACCTGCTGTGACACCACCAGGCCTGCAGGGCTGGGACACCCCGCTCCCCCCAGCCCTGTGCCACGGCCCCGCCGGCAGCACCTCACCCGCTCTAATACATTTTTCATAACAACAAGTCTTCATTAAAATTTTATTCTATTAACATTCTGAAATCAAACCAAAGCACTGAGTACATAATGACTTAAACGCACACTACACTGCAACTTACTAAATGCCAGCTTTATCATACTGTTAATTAACAGAAGCCATTAATGCATTCACAGATCATTTAGACGCATTAAAGTTGACCTAAGAAAAACTGCACGTATGTGTGATGCACTTGTATCTGCATTGTGTCTGAGTTTCCCACACGGGGCGAAGATGAGGATGGGGAGAGGAGCAGGAGAGCGATGCCAGCAGGCTGCCCCATGGGTGCTGCCCCACATCCTGTGGGCCTCAAGCACTCCCTGCCTGTCAATTCTCCCACAGTTTATTACCAAATTTCTAAAATATTACATTTTTTATTATATCCAAACTCACTTTATTGCATTTGACAATACAGATAATCACATACCATATGCTCTAATGTTTTGAAACCAATGCATGTTGACAGCAGTTTTTATTTGTGATGCATGATTCTATCCAGGGCTAACAAAGGCGACGCAGCGCTGAGCCCGGCACAAACATTCTGTCACTGGGGGAAATCTCTTTTTTTCTTTCCCATTTCCTTTTCTTCATTTTAACAACAGATTTACAACACCAGGAGGAAAGTTGTTTTGTTTTCGGTTGAGTAGGAAATTGGCTGAAAAGACAGGCTTATCAAAGAAATGTCCTCAAAATATTAGAAACTGGTTGGGGTTGGTGATTTTAATTACTTGCATTTGAAGCTTACTGCTAATGGGGTTAGGGAAATATGACTCATCCTTGTCATAGCTCATCCCTGACATAGGGTGGGCTGTGGTGTCCTCACTCCTGCACAAGCTCCACCAGGATGGCAGCCTGCTGGGTCCTCATCTACGGGCAGGATGCAACAGTTGCCCTCAGACGCTCTTTATCACAACACAAAAACCCTTCCATTTAAAGCAGCTCTGCTGCTGAGATGGGAAGCAGCAATGTGTGCACACATTGGGCACTCATCTGTTGGTCTGCAAGGGATGCAGAGCCACTGCCACCCAGCATCATCCCACTGCACCAAACGGCTGCACAGAGACAGCACCCCACAGCGTGCAGCCATTCCAAGTGAATAACATGGCAATATCATACCTGATTAACTCCTTTCAATGGAAAAAGACCTAAAATCCCTTCAAAATAATATGAAAAAAGGGGAAGAGCTGAAATGCAGCTGCATGGTGTGGAGGAGCTGCCACTGTGTTCAGTGCAGCAACAGCTCCCACTGCCTCCCAGTCCCTCATCTCTGCAGTGCCTGCGAGCTCCAGTTGTATCTTATATGGAAGAAAGAGTTTGTGCTGAACCCATGGCCTGGTGGCTCAGCTTGGTGCCACGTGCATGGGAAGGACAAGCTGTCCGAGTGGCTCTTTCATGCCTCTCCTGACTCACACAGCTCCACTACAAATGCTGGGATGAGAAAAAACGCTGTTTCTGATGTACTCTAAAAGGGAACAGTGGGGACACAAAGTACACCTAACAAGAAGCAATGAGCTCTTGCAGCCTCCCTATGACAATCGCAGCTGGGCTCGAGCACAGCCCAGCACGGCACAGCAGCACGCTGCCAACACAGCTGATGATCAGCATTTCCCAACACCCAGGTTTCTATCTGTGCTCACACCTCCACAGCCCCATTCCTATCATCCCCTGCTCCCCATCCTTGAACAACATTCAGGAATACCACAAGGAGAGATGAGGCGACATGCCAGGAAGTTGCCCAGATCAGGGATGCTCAGAGCACGTGCTTGGTGCCCTGCAGTGCTGGGAAAGCAGCCTGGGCAGAGCCCAGCTCCCAGCACCAGCTTTAGCCTGAGAGATGGCAATGCTGTTCAAACCAAACAGGATGCTATGTCTAAATTAAGCTGTAATGACCTGCTCTGAGGTCTTTATTAGTCAGGTAACGATCATTTAAGAGGAGGTTACAATCTTGAGCCAAGGGCACCTAATACCATTACTGAACTTGTTAAAACCTGCCAAGCAAGTCATTATTTCTAACGCTATTTCTTTTTCTCTTAACACAGCTTTCTACCTTTCTCCTTGCGCCGCTTGGCCGTAAGTCCCGGGCAGCACCTCAGCTGCTCTGCCCAAGGATGGGAGCAAAGGCTGTACATGCTTTCACACCAGCCCAGCTCTGCTGCTCTTCAGTGGGGATTTAAACCTTTCCTCAAAGCAGCAATTCTGCATTCTAATCCAACAAGCTGTACTTCCGGCCACCACCTCCTTCTCCTCATTCTGTTACGCCATCCTGGAACAGTCACTCATCCCCTACATCCTCCTCCTCACCCATCCTGCAGTCTTACAGATGCTCACATAAGGAAAAAACAGAGCAGAACAAGCACGGAGCTGCACAGCACCAAAAGCATGGTGGTGGAGGAGCCCACAGGAGCAGCCCTGAGCCCAGCAGCAGCACAGCCCAGGGGCAGCAATGCACAGAGATGGGTGCCCACGCAGCACTGTGGCTCTCAGCCCCGGGAGGTGCAGCAGACACGGCACACAGCAACCAGCAACCCCAACCAGGAGGGAGCGAAGGCAGCTGCATCCCCGGGTAACCCAGCACGGACAATATTATGAATGACACGAGCAAGCTGCCAGCTCAGGAACTCATTACTGTCAAGGTACAACATGGCTGTCTGCCAGGCCCCCAGCTTTCACACTCGCTATGCCAGAACATCCACACACAATTTAATTGCATTATAATTTCAAAAGTGCTTTTCAAACTGGAAAAAGGCATTCACTGATTAACCAGCGAAGAGCAAAATTGTTTATGAAATTGAATACAAAAAGCTACAGAAATGTAATTGGGTCGTTCTAGCACCTAATTTTCAAGCCATTTTCCCACTTATTTAATCACGAGATACAAAAGGAACTAGTGAATTGACTTCATACTAATTAGATTACTCCCTGCGATACTCCAGGCCCATATTCCAACTGGTTGATAGCGCTGTTTTAAAATGAAAAAAAAAAAATAAAAATGCAGCAACAGCTTGTCAGAGCCATAACGCATTTGTTTCCCATCAACCTCATCGCACAGGAGGGCCAGAACACCCAGGCCAAATTCCCTCTATCCCACCAGAAACCACCGGCTTCCCTGTAAAGGAATGAGAACTCGGTGCCAGACCTCTACAGCTGCTCCCCCTGTGGTGCCATGAAGGGTGGTGGGGCAGCCCTGTGTCTGCAGCAGCAGCAAGGTGAGAAGCTGCCCTCACGCTGCCCACAACCCGCTCCATGCCCAGTACAATCTGCTCTGAGCTTCTCCCTCTCATTTTAAGTTTTATTAGGTACAACATATTTGATTATATAATCAAACAGAGAAGGTACGTTATCAAGATTCTGCAGCACTTCACAGGGCATTTTATCAGCATATCTGGGGCTGTGCCAAAATGAATTAACTTGCATTATGTTTCAAGTACATATTATTGGCTGTATTTGTCTATGAGTTTAAGCACGCACTTGCTCTTACAAAAGAAATCTGAAATCTTTCAATTATAGATTTTTTTTTTTAAGGTGTGCTTTTTGAGAGCTGTTTTTTCTGCAAGAAAGCAAGCAGAACACCCCACTCCATTCCAGGAAGTCACTGGGACTGAGCACAGGATGAGAAGTTGTTAGTGTTTATTGATGCTCTTTCACCAAAGCAGCACACAGAACTGGAGGTACCCAAAGCAGGACAGGATGGGGGAGCACAGCACAGCAGCGCAGCTCCTGGAGCAGCACCACCAGGCTCAGCCCTGCCCCACTCACCCCAGCCTGACAGCACGACCACAGCACCCAGACAGGTTGGTTTTCTGTGTGCGCTTGCTAAGCTGTACCAGGCTGCTCCCACACCACAGGGATGGAGCCTCACACTGCCCTGCTGCCTGCATATCAGTACACAAAGAAACAGAATCAGGCAGGGAACAACAGAAACTATTTCAGGAATTGAGACAAATGCTGAAGAGGGTCAAGGGAAATACCAGCAGAAATGAGAAGCTTAGCCTCAGGTTAAAGCAATACCTCTGAGCAGTGCAGTATGACCCCTCGGGCTATAGCTCCAGGCAACACATAACATTCTTGGACAGCATTAAACCCTCAGCCGAGGCCCCATCCCACTGCTCATGCACTGTGTCGGTTTTTGCCTGAGCAAAGAATGCATGCTACTGTGAGAAAGTGCCTGGCTATGACAGATGCTTTGAATACATGCACCATTTGTTCCTCTGGATACACATGTAAAGAGCAAGCTCTGCGCTGAGCTATTCCTGGAAGCCCGGCCCAGCGCTGCTCAGCCAGGCAGGGGCACAGCACAGCCAGCAGCACTGCTGCCTCCCTGCGTGGGGGTGAATCCAGCAGCCCCTGTGCCACCTCCGAGCAGAAGGAATGGGGGGGAAATCCCTCCTGTTCATAAGCTCAAGACTGCAGGCAAAGAGAGATAACATCAATTCCTTCGCGACATAAATGCTCATCAGAGCAAACAGGTTTAGGTTGAGAACGCACTTCAAGTAAATGATGAATAACATTAAGATAATCACTTTCTTACATATATATTTAGAGCTCCTATACATGGGAAAAAAAACTCTCAATTCAAATAATCAAAGACATTAACATGAGTTAGAAATACTAAGCTTCCCCTTGACAAGGAGGACCACCCATGGATGTGGCTAATGGGAATTGCCCCATGGCAGCACAGGGCACAGCATTGCCCAGCAGCGTCTGTCACCTCACCAAAGGCACTGGCACCTCTGTGGGGCAGTGATGGGCTGGGAGCTGTGCACACAAGCAAAGGTGATTCTGAGTGGGTCTGTGGGGGCTTTGGAGGACTCCCATCCCAATGCTCAACTGCTTACTCTTGTGAGCACAGGCTGCCCTGTTTATGCCTTCTCTTCTCCCCCAGCTAGATCTGTATTTAAAGAAGACTGACTGTTCTGAAAGATTCAAGGTCAGTTTGCAGGGCCTTCGCTGCAACGGCACCACACTTCTTTGAGGTGCTGTATGTACTCTTCTCTCACTGCACACAAGCTCTTTCCCAGCCAGATGGAACCTGGTGAGGACAGGAAGGCAGGGAGCAAAGGACTGCAACAAGCACCTTGTCTGAAGGAGAACAAAGGCCACGCAACAAAGCGTCCAAAAGAATGGACAAATAAGTACAAACATTAAGTAGCACGGGCACTTCTAGAACTAGAATGAGTTCCCTGAAGCTTAAAGATCTCTTCTGCCAATTGAAACAGCCTGAGCAGAACTTGTCTCTGAAAACAGAGCTGTTACAGTAACAGCTCCGGAGAGGTCAGATCACACAGGGCAAAGGCTGACAGACACTGGTAAGGCATAACATAATACACACATTTTTGATCATAGAATCACCACGGTTGGAAAAGACCACCAAGATCATCAAGTCCAACCATCAACCCATCCCCACTGCACCCACTCAAACATGGCCCTAATACACCAGACACACATGCCCTGCCATCTGCTCACATGAGAAATTCAAAGCCAGTCCCTGAACATGCAGAAAACCGAAGCTCACGCTCAGCACCACTGCACTGAACACTCTGCCTACCTCCCATCATCTCAGTTCCCATTCCACACAGACAGGATCCTCCCCATGGGGCAGTGAGCTCCGGGCACGGCAGGCACAGCCACTGTGAGCAGCACTGCATGCATCCCCACAGCCGTGACCTGACACACACCCAGAGCCATCACCTCTGCCCAACCCCATCTGTGCTATTAAACCAGGGCCACGTTCTGCTTTTTCAGCTCTCTGCCTCGCAGGAGGAGCATGGGCAGGATGAGCACACAGCGCTTCAGCCTCGCTGGGGAAGAGGAGCTCATCTATTTGCTGGAATCATTTGTTGGTATTACTAATCTCCTCTTGAAGTGACCACAGTAAACCTAACATATCTCAATCATTTTTTCCACCACGGGAAGCCAGGCATAAAGAAAGCCAAGAGTGTATTTTGGGAGCATGGCTGGAGAGATCCCACTGTTCTTTGCTGCATCAGTAAAAGCAGTTTTGCTGTTTGATAGTATAAAGTGCTCGAGAACTGGATGCAACAAAGGAGCAGAATCACCCTGGGAAAGAAAACTTTTAATAGGGACCACACAGCGCCGAGCAGCTTCGTGACACGGATCTGCTGGTAACAGAACAACACGGCTCTGAGATGGGCACAGCACAGGCACAGAGCCCAGGTCCCCCTGCTAATCACATCCATAATTTCAGTATGCTTTCCAACACTCGCCAGATACGATGGGAAGCTTTGCTTCCCTGGCAGCTGCTCTTCAGGAGCACACGCTGGCAGGGAAAGCAAAGAGAGGTGCTCCCTGCAGAGTGCTGTGCCCGGGGTGCCCATGCCTCCCCCATCCACTGCTGCACCATCTCTGACCTCCACCGGCCCAGACCCCCACATCCACACCCAGCCAATGGCCTCTGCTCATACCTGCAGCAGCACACAGCACTGCCAGCAGCCCCAGCCCAGCTGATGGAGCACACACAGTCACAGAGACACAGCCTGGTCCCGCCACATGGGCAGCAAGGTTCAGGTGAACGCTTTGCTTCCTGGCCTTGAAGCTGGACAAAGAGATGGCCTTGGAGAAGAGGTGACCTTTTCCTATTGTGTCCACAGGCACTCAAGAACAAAGCTGTGGCAGATATTACCCTGCCTCAATCTTCAGCCTTTGGGTTTAAGTCCAGCCCTTGCAGGAACAATCAACCCCAGAGATAGAAGAAATGAAGTCTATGATCTTTCATACTGTTTTTGAGAAAAACGTTATCACTGACAGTTGTAAAAACAGAATCATTTGCTACAGCGTGTAAAAGCAGCCATGTCTGCAGAGAACTGTAATGGGCTGTGGTCATCACACGCTGAGTTTTCAAGCAGTTGCTGGGGCTCACCTTAGGTATGAATCAAGTTAAGGTCACCAGATTAAATTACCAAGGGTAAAGCACACTATGCCCCCCCCACTTCCCCCTCCCTGCCTCTCTGCAAATGTTCTTTTGCTCTGGGATTTCCTCCATCAGTACACAGCTCCTCATCACACACACTGTCTGGCAGCAGGGGAACACAGAGCTGGCAGCCCCAAATTTCTCCTCCACTGACCTACACTGCTAGTCCAACTTGAAAGATAACGAGCAAAACTCTGGGGCACAGCACACACAAAAGCTGCCTGTCTTACTAACAAGGTAGTGATGGCCATTCCCAGAGGACCATTGGGTGGCACTGGAGAAGTGTGGGGATGTCGAGCCTGTCCCCATCCACATGGGAGGTAGAGGGCTGACCAACATGGGGACAGAGCTGCCAGGCCCACATCTCCCTCACCCATCAGCCCTCGGTGACCTTGGGCATAACCCCACTCTATAGGACCTACATCTTGTGATGCAGAAAGGGAGAGCTGCTGTTTGTAAAACAATCGGGATGCAAGTCCCTACAGTACATATGGAGAAAGAAAAAAAAAACAAACCAAGAAAAGCCTTGCAGCTCTGCGAGGCACAGCACAAAAGCCTTATTGCCAGTCAATGGGAACAGACTATTTATAGCTGAGGATCATTAACTGTATTAAAAAAAGTTTGATGTTCTCTAACAATCTATGTCATTTTAAAGCGCTGGCCTTCCCCTGACGGCCGGCTGATAACTGGAGCGGCAGTGCTGAATAGAGGTAATTATACGCTAGTTCAATAGGCTGAGCCCGCAACTGCGCGGAGCCTCCTCTGAATGCAAGCATGTCCTTTCCCCAGGGCTCCTATTTAAATATTATGCCAGCTCCCACAGCCTACCGCAGGAAGAATGCTGCTATGCATACCCTCATAAAACTGCATAATTAGGAATAATGCTTCGGTTTTTAACAAAATAAATCACCACACACCAAAAGAAAGTACTAATTCCAGCCTACTGCTGGAAGATGCCAAGCAAGGGGAGCATTCTTCTCAAGCACCAGCAGCACATATTGCTGCACCGCTGTGAGCTGGAGGGTAGGGCTGGCAGGCAGCACAGCCACCTCCTTCACGCTCCTGGCTTCTTCCTCCTTGGTTCCCCAGGCCTCCCCACTCAGGCTGCTGCCCTTTGGGTGGGTGCTCCCCTGCACTGAGGGGTCACACCACAGACAGACTCCATGGAGAGGTGCTGGTTCCGCCGTTACCACCCCGACTGCACTCCTCTGAGGCTGATTAAGACATTAAGGACAAGGCCCAATTGATTCCCGTCCGGCTCAAAGTTTATCAGCTTGTAAAAAACACACAGTTGAGGAAACACAGATAATGCATTGCTGATTGTTATCACCAAGAATATAAAGCTTCTGTGATATGACACATCGAACATATGGTTTTGAAGACTTAATGCTTTGATCTGCTGCACGATGCCACTGTCATCCCAGTCTGGCAGGACTGACACCCACCTGACATCAGGCTTCCATCAACTGCACGGTGCACTCCTTCACCAGGCACACAAACAACACAGCCTGGTTATGCCTCAGGCAGGCACACTGCAGGCCAGCAGCTAAAATCATTTCCCTCGATGGACTGTGCAGCCATGGGAGCCAGTATAAAGAGAGCGATTGATCTATCAGATTACTTCAATGTCTGCTGAGCCCAGCTGAGGCCCTCTGCCCTGCAATCTGGTCTTTAAATGGGCATCACGCACTTAACCCTGAGAAGGGACTGGGGAGCCCAGCAGACACAGCAGGAGGCAGTGAGAGCCAGACATAGCAGGTTTTGCCACACTGCAAGGACAAGGTGGTCTTTAGTCCCTCAGCTCTGACTTCCCACACCTGTACCAACCGTACCGCATCATTCTGAGCAGAGGGAACGGGTCCTTTGCTTTAGATGGAAATCATCACTCTCAACTAAGCATCACATTGCTTCTATCAAGTCTGGCACCTGCAAACTGTTAAAGCCATTTAATGAGCTCAAGGCAGCGGACAAAAGGCAAGTACATTGCTATCCACCACCTGGCACCAACAGGCAAACCCAGGTACAGAGCTGGGCCGGGCCACCAGCACACAGAGAACTTGCAGCAAGGCTGAACACAGCCAACCCTGCCGTGTCCCCTGCAGCAGAGACAGCAAGCCGGTGGATGGCACCCCATTAACCAGGGGCACTCTGACTGCAGCTGCCCTGAGCATGGAGATGGGCAGAATGAGAGCATGGAGAGGAGCTGGGTGGCAGAATACCACTGGTGCTGGGTTTCTCAGCAAGGCCAGAAGCTCTAGTAACGCAATGCCAGAGCCCGCATTTGCTCCAAGAGCAGCTAGTCTAATTACCTTGCCAAGCCTCCTGCGTTGCTAAGAACCTTCCCTTCGAACTCTTGATAATAAGGGCTCTCCTTCAAAATACTCCACGCAGCCCTTGTTTCCCAAGTTGCCATAGCTACAAAGCAGTGTTTCCGTGTCCTTTCAGCCTGGTACAGCTTTATTAGCACCCGGCTCCCATGAGGGCAGCAGCCAGGCCTAATGCTGCTGATCCTCCCTGCTCTGCTCACAGCCCCAAACCAGCCCCGAGCCCCACACCGCTGCGGTGATGCTTTGCAGCAGATCCCCCTGCATGGGCACTGAGCCCCATCCCTCACAGCCAGCCCAGGGCCACTGCTCCCCTGCGCTCTGACCACGCTGTGCTCTGGAGATAACCCCAGCAGCACCCAGTTTATCTTCTGCCCCACAAGCAACACAAAAGCAGGCTTTCCACCAGTCAGTCATGAAAACTTCCAATAGATCAGGAACAGAGATATCTGCAGCATGCTTCCAACCTGTGCAGAAGGGGCAGAGCTGCACAGGGAGGTTTCAGCAATCAGAGGTCCTTTTGCATGCTCAGCACAAGGCTAAATACAAAAATACATTGCAGCTTTAAGTTTTTTGGGAAGTAAAAAAAACAAAAAAAAAACTTTCCCCTGCAGGACCAAATCTGACCTAAATCTCAAATAGCATATTTCCTACCCATTAACCTGAAAGGCAGTATTTTCCTCATTTCCATCCCTGTACCAGATCTATACACAGTGGCTATCCATGTCCTTCAGCTGGCAAGAACTCTAAACTCCCAGGAAAAAAGAGGGGAGTGCAGATGAGCACACGATCACCCCTTACTCCAGCAGCACTGACATGGCTGCCATCCCCAGCCTGGGACATTTCTGGCAGTATTAGCAATGCCCATCTTTCAGCAGGCAATTAACTGGGAGCATTCAGGATGGAGCTTCAGAAGAGCAAACCCTCAGCCACTAAATCCCATCCTCAAATAATGAGGCTTTATTTTCATTCCATAGCAATAACATTGCACTGCACCCTCTTCCCTTATTTTCCTCCAGGTGTACCATTAACATTAAAAAAATAATCCAGCAACCAGCTTCCACCTCCTCTGTACTGTTCACCATTTAATTTGAGAATTAAGCTCTGCTAATGGACACAAACCACCATTCTGAGCGTACAGGCAGCGTTAATACTTGAGCAAGCCAACAACAACAACGACACAGAGGACTAATACATGCACAGTCATTCTTTCTAGCAGGAAGGATTCGGTTTTAATTTTCACAGAATATTAAAACCAATTTTAATTAGATTATAGTGGTGCCTTCCCAGTAAGTGCTTGCAAGGGGAACTCTGCTGCGCAGGAACAGGCAGAGCAGTGGAGGAGCCCAGCTGTCCCAGGGAGCAGCTCATCATCGCCCTGCTCCAAGGCAGCTGCTTTCCCCATCATGCCCACCTCACACTTTGCAAAGAGGCTGTCAGAGGCATTTAGTCACAATCATTTCCCTGGAAAATGAGAAGTGAGCCTGACAAACAGGAGCGTGAGAGAAGAGAAAAGAAACAAATCTGTCAATACGTGAAAGACATCCTGTTCCTTCCCAGTGACCCTACACACCAAGGTCTGCTGCTTCGAAGAATAAAAGGGGAACATCTCCAAGGAACAGTTAGTACATGGCTGAGACCAGCACTGCCTCTACTGGGTTTGTCTTTAACAGACAACAAAACCACCCTTACGCTTCTGCTACAAAGGGAAACTTTCAAACAAAACAAAAAAAAGCCAAAAAATCTTAAACACATAGATATAAGCTCACCTTCTGTATGCCCACAGGTCAGAGCTCCAACAGCAGCAAGGAGCAGCACCACTCGAGACACAGCAGCTCGGAGGCACAGACCACCGCTCTGGGGCATCTCCTCCTGCTCTGCCCAGGGAGCACATGGACGCCTCTGCCTCTCCCCACAGCACCCCACAGCTTCTGCTGAAACCCCAGAGCAGCTCAGCACACCCAGGAGCCGAGCCCAGCTGCAGCCACTTTATTTCTCCTCTGCAGAATTAAATACACCTGGGCACTGCCCAGCATCGAGGGCTGAACCCACCTGCAGCTGCCTGACTTCTCATCTGCAGGATTAACGACACCTGGGCACAGCCCCACAGAGCTCTGCTCACACCCAGCAGGACCAAGCACAGCTGTGCGGCAGGAATGGTTACCAAAACCCTCAGTGAACGTCTTGGCACCACAGCATGGCTGCTCCTTCCCTTCCCAGTCTTGGACAGGAGCTGCCCTGCCCGTGGCATTGAATGAGGCGCTGAAGACCATGGGCACGCACCCCAGGGGTTGGATGCAGGGCACAGCTCTGTGTGCTCTACTGGGCTCGTTGCTGCAGGGCAGCCCGAACAAAGCGCACATCATCCCCTGCCACGTGCTGCTATGCTGGTGACGAGTGCCTTTTTAGAACTGTTTTCCCTTCTTTTTTATTTTTTCTCCTTCCCACTTTTTACTCAATCGGCCGCAGTGTTTACAGCTCACTACACCACAAATCCTTATTTCATGTCACCCACTGGCCCAAGCTGTCCCCACTCACTGCTTCTCCCAGACAAGTTAATAAGATGGAAGGCTCCCTGGAGGCCTCGAGCCAGCGAACATTATCACTTGGAAGCAAGGCAGAAATACTGACACATCGGAAATGACTTCAAGCCTATTAATTACCCTTTCTTCTGTGGCAGATCTTTGAGAGAGAGCCTGACAAATTGAAAGGCAGGAGAGCTCATCCTTCCTGCCCCAGAAAAGCCCCCACCCACGTCAACAAAAGCAAAACACCTCTCCACTCGAAAAAGACGCTTTTGTTTCACTATCAATTAATCTATTGACAATTAGCTGAAATGGAGCTGCCCTTCCTCTCAGCTCCCGCAGGACACAGCGGGCAGAAACCCCACACCACAGCCAGACCTGCACCCCACAGCACAGCCTGCCCCTCCTGTGAGGCATCCCAAACCCCCGCACAGTTGATCCTGTTCTTCAAGTGTTAGATAGTAAATGCACTCCTACGTGCAATGTGGCTTCTACCGTGGGCTTCCAGCAAAGTCTATTGTGGAAATAAATGATTGGATTTCTTATTCAAGAGCTTCATATTTGACAGAGTTAATTCTGATGCAAAATAGCCACACAAGTCCGGATGAAGTCACTACCTTCAGCGATGGCTTCATTTTTAAGGTTTTCACAGTTCCTGTTTTTTTTTTTAAAGGCTACAAAATAACTTGAACAAAATCTTTAAGCCATTACCTAGAAAACTATCATTAAATCATTTGTTCCTTTTTATTAGTATCATTGTAATTAAAGAGAATCGTATTTCAAAAATACATCTTCAGCAGCACTTATCACAGCCCATCCCCGCAGCCTATCAATTAGTATTACAATAACCTCGCTCCCTTGTTGCCTTTGCTATTAGCATTTTGATTGAATGTCTGTTGAAAAGTGACTGGTAACAGAAGATTGTGTTCAGAAAGTAATGTTTCTTTATTCGCTTTCATTGAAGCTTGTCTAGTTGTCTCCAGTTCCTACTCAAAAGAGACAAGACAGCTCCAAAAGCAGTAATTTTGATGCAGGATTATTTTTTTCTTCTCTGTGAGGTGAGGTAGATTGGGTTAGGCTGGACACAAATGCTATTAAATCACTCGATGGCAGATATGGGAGCTTCTACTGCTGTGACCCCAGCGCACAGGGCCCACGGCGGTGCCCCAAGCACATGGGCAGGGCTGGCGAGCATCCCGCAGAGAGACTGGTTGTAACGACCATTAATAATGCATGAACTACTGGGGGAAGTTTTGGGCCATGTTTATCACTAATAGTTCCGAATGTAAAGGGCAGCAATCCATTACACGGCCCTCCGTGCTTCGGGAGCGTATCATGACAACTTGGGGAGAGCTGAGTTCTGCAGCCGTAATAAAGCCCTCTAACAAAGGACAGATCTGTAACGAACGTCATTAAGGAGGGGAAATGGATGCATTCAGCAAGTACCATGAATTATAAAGACAAGAGTTCATTAAATCTACTACATTAAAATAAAAATGACCTGCCACGTCAGACAGTTCTATTTACTGATATTCCCACCGCTGATGCCTTCCCACTGATAAATGACATCCAGCGGGCACAGCGCGCTCGTCACAAACATTTCAATTACCCAAACGCGCAGGAGTCTCGCAGCGGCACCGCGATGCCAATAACAACAACCTGAGCCCCAGGTGGGCTTTTCCGGCACTGGGGGCAAACGGAACGGCCCCACAGCCAAACGCTGCTGCTGCCACCCGCCCCGGGGCAGCACCCAGACACAGCAGTGCTGAGTTTGATACGATCCCACAGGGCCACGGTGCAGAGCAGGGTGAGGAGCAGCCGTGCCACCCTTGCGTCGCTCCCGGTCGCTGTGCCCCATCCCCAGCTGAGCCCTGCTGTCAGCCCTGTGCCCAATCCCTGCGGACACCCCGTGTGCCATCAGCCCCGGCTCTGGGAAGCCTGTGCCCCCAATAACCCCCAGAGTTAGAAGAACATAAGAAGAGCATAGTAAATCACCATAAAGGAACCACTGTATAGGACACGGTATTTTACAAATCAAAACAGTTAATAAAATGAAAAGTAGGAATATAAAAACAAACTGGGCCATTCTCAGGGAGAGGTTGGTGCAGGGCTGTGAAGAGCTGACAGGCTCAGTCACCCAATGCAGGGACACAGCACTGCACCCTCCTGGGCTACACGCTCAGTCACACACCTCTTCATACGGACCCATCAGTAAACACAGACACCTATTTTTCATACCACTGCCCACAGTTGCTGGGTTCTTCTACCCAAGTCACCTGACCTGGAAAGCATCTGTTGTTAATGCCACTGTTTTATTATTTATCAAATCCATTTCTTCCCCCGATGACTAATTTCCTGCTGCAGCTGCTCCCCTCTGCGCTCTGCAGCTGCTCCTGCCCTGCGCTGCCCACATCCAAGCCCTGGCCGCGGGGACGCAGGCAGGCTGCTGCCCTGCAGGGAACCCAACAGCCGCCGTGAAGCTGTTACCACAGTCACACAGAACAGCCCCTCACCGGGCTTCTCCCTGGGGATGTGGGGAGCTGTACCTGGGGTTGGGGGAGGACTTTCCCAGCACGGCTGCCCAGAGCTGCATGCCCCATCCACGGCAGTGCCTCTGGCTGGATGCTCTGCTGGGCGCCGTGAGCATCAGGAGGTGTTTCTAAACAGATCTCCAAATTATCACGTTAGTTTAAGGTGCTTTTCCTGGTCCAAAAACCACTATATAAATAAACAACAACAACAACAAAACCCCAGCAAAACCGCTGACCTGCAGTCTTTTGCAAGAAGCTGTTCTCCAACTTATTCTATCACACCCAGCAAAAAAACCCACCAGATGTTCATACCTCAGCTATAGGTAAAAAAAAAAAACAACATACAGAATAAGCAGAATCACTCCTTGCCAGAATGTATTTATCAAGTTAATTAAAGAAATCTTGAGTTAAAACCTGGTGTTCTGGGAAAGACACTGGAGCACAGGTAAGAGGGCACTGATGGGGAACAGTGCAAAGCACACCAGCTCAGTCAGTGACAGCCCTGCATCCCAGCACCCATGGCAGTGATATAACAGCCCCTACGGTGCTAACAGAGGAGCACTGATGAGGTGCACCCATACAGGAGCTGCACTCTTTGTTTTAGGGCAACAGCTGCCTGGAAAGCAGCACTGCTCAGGGGCAGCGCAGAGCTCCTGGTGCCACCAGCACTGTTTGTGTCACCCTGACTGCTGGATTCCAGGACCTGAGGAGGTGTTATCTGTTTGATTACATCTCTGGGAGCTCTGAGCTGTGCCCTTCTGCGAAGAAAGGCAGCGGCAGCACACGGGCACTGGCTGGCAGCAGGAAGGTATGGGAGGAACGTGGCGCAGCACTTGTGCCCTTGCGCTGCTAGGAATGCCCCCACTGCTTTCAGAAGGCTCTGAAACCTTTATCATCACAGCAGATACAGAGCATGGATGTCACAGGAAGAAATCAGAGATCTGTGCCCCAGTGTGGACTGAGCGGCTGCACCAGAACGCTTCCAGCAATGCACTGGGAGCAGAGCAGAATGCAGCAGGACGGAGCACTGCGGAGTGCCCTGTGCTCCCATCGCACATTTTGCAATAGCTGCTGCCTTCTCAAGGTCACTCCACCGATTTTAATTCTGCTCGCTGTAGTAAGACTACCTATCTATGTAAATGCTGCATTTTGTTCTCCTCCTGCTTCTGGCTTTTCTGCAATTAACATTTTCAAACAGTCCCACAAGACCGCAGCACTACCTGATAATCACGTCCTGCTGCTCCATGCAGGCAGAAGGCTTCTGGTCCCATCAGTGAGCAGTCAGAGTGGTGCAGGCTCCCTTCCATGCAAAGACCATCAGCACTTCTGCTAATTTCTCTGGGCTCACACCGGCTGCCCAGCAGTGGGGAGGAAGGTGGCAAAGTGCGGAACTGCAGTCCTACTAAATGACCTCACTGCCTTCTCAATGCTGTGAGGATGGTGCTGCCTGCTCCTGCTGCAAGCACTCATCCCATCCAGCATGCTGACAAGTAACACAGCCATTATAATTCAAAAACTGTTTTAAATATTTGCACAATCCTCACCTTCAGGTTCCTGAAGAACCTTCCAGAGATGAGAAGGGCTCCACTGATTTACTCTGCACACTCCAGCGCTACCACAGTCTAATTACACTAAGCTGTTGACACCGCTCAGCACTGAGTGAGTGGGAGCTCCTCGAGGCAGGGACTGCGAACTGAGGCTCCACGGGATGGAAATGCCCCCGTTCCTCTGGAGGTTCTGCTGCCCCCAGCCCGGAGCTCCACCAACTCCTCCTCTGGGAGGGGTGTTGCAGATCCCCTGTCCTCTGCAATATTCTTTTAAGTTGGTATTTACCTTAGAGTCTAATTGTGCAGCTGGAGACTTCCAAACTAATTGCCATGTTGGGTTTGCAACCTTTACTGCAGGTTGGTGGGACTTTTTTTTCCATTTTATTACCACATTTGTTTGTAAAACGAGAAAATAAAAATGTCATGCCATCCCCTGAGCGCCGCTAGCAAGCCGAGCTCTCCCTCTTTCAGAATAAGCATTCACACATGTCTGTGCCTTCTGTGTGTCCCGGACAGTGCAGCTGTTGGCTCTTTCTGCTCCTCTGGATGCAGCTTCCACCACTGGTGCAAAATGGAGCAAGGAAGAACAGCAGCAGGACCCAGCTGGGCCGCTGCTCTGAGCCTCAGGTGGTGCTACCCGGTGTGGGGCTGGCACAGAGCATCCCATAATCACCTGGAGACGCGTGGCCAGCACCTATCTGCCGCTCTGACACAGAACCTCCCAGGATGCAGGGCTGTCACTGGCTTAAATGCATTTATTCCTGCATCTCGTGCAAGGTGCTCTGATGCAGCAGTAAGTGGCGCCGGCCAGGAAACCAGAGCCCAGGGCTGAGGGGCACAAGGCTCGGTGGACCCTCCTGCTCGCTTTGCGGCTGCTGGCACAGAAGAAATAAGCAGTGCTGGGAGCACCATGCAGGAGGCAGGGCTGGGACACAGCGTGCAGACCCACGTGGTGGGGGATGGACACGGGTGGGCTGCAGGGCCATTCCAAACCCACAGGCTGCAGCCCGGCTCCTGCATCCCACCCGGCGTGGGTCTGACCTCGGGATGGGAGGCAAAGAGCTGGGAGCGCTCTGCTTCAGCCTTGCTGTCATTAATATGGTTTATGACATGAATATTTATAAGTGAGGATGTGATATTAAAAGCGTACACACATGAAATATTAATATGGCACATGTCATAACTGCAAACCCAACAGATAGGTGTGAATGATGGCACTGTAGCTCAGCCATCACCACTTCCACTGATAGGTCTGTAAATGGTAAATAATATTAACTAATTAATCTTCACAGCCCTCCTTGGAAGTTTTGAAGCAAGCATTTGCTTACAAACCATGTGCAGCTCCTCTCCCCAGCCCGCTGGCTGGGCAGCAGACCGACACGGAGCCGCTGCTCCTCACAGCACCGCCCCGGGTTGGGCTCTGTTGCTGGGAACGCTGCGCTCTGCACAGCCGTGCTCTCCAGAGGCTCATTTACGAAGCGATAGAAGTGACAAGGGAATAAAAGCCATCCTCATCCAGCAAAGCGCTAACAATAATGCTGCCTCCATTTATATCTTATGTCACGACTTTCATCCGAAGCTCTTACAGCACTCACTGCACTCAACAAATGCCAGCCCCGTGCGGATGCTTTTCCAAAGGCCCCGGGTCAGAGCCAGGAGGAGCTTCCCTGCAGCCCCCTCCTTCCAAAGGCTGCAGGCTCCATCCCAGCTCCCCAGGCGCAGTGCAGCAGACACAGCTGTGCTCCGGAGGACCAAAGCAGGCAATGACTTCTCTATGTTTTAAACACTCTCCTCAAAGCCGCTTAGCGATGTCTTTTTAAACGCACGTGACCTTGCTCTGCTTGAGAGAGACGGCGATAAACAAATAATTGCTGTGACTCTTAATTGTATTTATATCTCATCTAGAAAAATGTCAATTAGAACTTCAGAGGTCAACTGCAAAACTGAGGTTCTGGCAGTCGGGCAACGCAAAAGGCAGTTTTACTCCTGAGAAAAGCACCCTCCCTGGCAGAGCCCGGCAGTGTCCCGCTGGCAGCGCCCCCTCTTCCTGCAGTGAGCACAGGGGCCGCACGCCGCCCCCCTGGGCAGCAGCACTGCCATGCAGGGCAGTCACTGAGCTCTGCGCTGGGCTGGGGCGATGCTCTGAGCGCCCACACGTGGGACACCGCGCATCGCGCAGCCGGCCTGTCTGACTTTAATTTTGTTTAGTTTTCAGATTAAAGAAGCCCAAATCACATGCTGTCACTTCCCTCCTCTCTCCCCTGCCATTCCGAACCACGTGAGAGTTAATTGATATGAAAATAACTCTGGGGGCTGCACGGCTTTGGAAAACATATAGCATTACATTTAATACCAGCAATTACGACTTGGGGGATTCAATCAGTCAAAATCTTTATTTTCCTTTCTGCACAGTCAAGCTGTGGGACTGCTGCAGCACAGCACACAGCCCTGCAGGCAGCACGGGGTATGGGCACTGCCCACAGAGAGCACCCCAGGGCACCACCTCTCCCCATCACCTTCTCCTGACTACACCTACTTGCTTAACAGCCACAGAAAGGGAGAAAGGGGTTCCTGAGCAAATTCATCCATCAGGAGACACTGCACCCTGCTTTCCCTTCTGCTAAGAACCAAGGGTGGGGAGATGAGCCTGCTCCCGCAGCCCTTGCTCAGCAGCCAGCAGCTCCATGCAGGGCACCCCCAGGGATGTGCCCCACACCTGTCTGTGCAGTGAAGGCAGAAGGGCATCATCATCTTGCAAGGTTCCCTCCAACCCCAAAGATCAATAACTAATGCTGAACTCAAGATTTTATCTGCTCTTTGCAAGGGTAACGAAATAACACCACCCTCGCTTCTACTTTCCAATTACTGAATCCTTTCAAGACTGACCCAGTAATTTTCAGCTCTGTGAAATTTTAGGCAGCAAAAAAAGTGATAAAAGTGATCTTCCACAGCTCTTACAGAACTTGTGTGTTTTTTCTCCCTATACAGAAATGTAGAAGTACAGTGCAGGGAGCAGAAATTCCACATTACCAACCTTACCCAGAAACAAATGGAATCATAAAAGAAGGCAATGCGGACAGCGGCCTTCTACATGTCCACCCTTTGCATCCCACTGCTGAGGAGGGGCCTCGCAGCACGAGCCTGGTCCCACCAAGGTCAGCCTGCTTTTCCAACAGAGCTCCAAGCAGCGAGCGCTGCTCCCACGGCGTGCGCACAAACTGCCAGCTGCCCATCCATGCGGCGAGGCAGATCAGCAGGAGACGCAGCAGCTCTGCCTCTCACTTCCTTCACAGACCACGAAGGAGTGATGGGGTATCAGAAAACAAAAGGACATCACAGAGGAAGCAAAGTGGTTCACTTGATAATATTTTAGAGGGTATGAAAGTTCTGTGCTCCACTGCTCCATCAGCGTTTCATTTGAGGCCTCCCAAGGCATTACTAACACTGCTCAGCACTGAGCAGTTCTGGGATTGCCTCCGTCTGTGGGGGCTACATGTGAGCATGGCCACACCAACTGCTACCGGAGCACACAGGCAGCACACATGGGACAGTCTTACACCAACAGACATCCTCCATTTCCTTGCAGCAGCAGAGAGTGAATTCTAATACTTTTCCTTGCCCACGTTGATCATTCTAGGCATACACTAACTACAGTAAACCACAGCGGATATTTTATCTGCCATTTCTCTTTCCCTTGGCTAATTTGACAATACAGATTGCAACCCACAAGTGGTTTTAAGAATTGCTATTAACGCTGCTGCTCGCATGCTACTGCATTTTAAACGTGTTTCCAACACAATCAGAATGTCACAATTTGTAAAATCCAGGGTGATTTTATAAACGATCGATGCCACAGAACCCGCTCCACGATGACAGCCTGCCCGGCAGCTCATTAGCCTGATTAGTGGCAGCTACCTGCACAGGGAAGGAGAAAATGTCTGGGGAGACAGGCTCAGCTCAGACACGGGGCCAAAGACGGCTGTGCCTCCTGAGTTGTTATGCTTGCTTCTTCTTCCCTCCGCTCCATGGCAGAGGTGAAGGTCAGAGCTCAGCCGCAGTGTCCCCCTGCTGCAGGGCTGGCTCCTTCCTGCAAGAACTCGGGCTGATCCCAGCAGGGCTGCCCTTGGGCTGTGAGTGACAAGGACCACTGCTGACCAGGAAGCTGAAGCAGCCGTGGCTGAGACAACAGCTGTGTCAATTGAGCAAGCCCCTCCGAGAGCCACCGCGCAGACATGGCCGGAGCGTGAAGGCTGCAGGACAGACCTCCAGCTGTGCACCCCTGCGGGAGCCACAAGCTGTGCTGCCTCCAAACACGCTTTGTGAGAGCAGGAGGAGGCAGCACCCATCGGTCCCACTGCAAGGGAATGGTGGCACAGTGCTCCTCATGCCCCCGGGGCTCCCCAGCTGCCAGGGCTCTGTTGGAGCTCTGCTCCTCAGTGCGAGGCGCTCACCCGGACCGCAGCATCATTTATTTCTGCTGAAAGGAAAGGCCATAATGCTGAAATAATCCTCAGCTCGTTTTCACAGAGCTGTACAAGCAGTAATGAAACCTTATCTGTCCACTGAAATATGTGGATGGGATTCGTTTTCTGGAGATCTTGCTCACTCTGTTATCGACACATGATGAGCAGCCCCAAACTTCACAACCCAAGCACACCTGAAACCCCAGCGAAGGGCTCGGCACCCTGATATCCTGGTCTCAACCCCTACTTTACACCCAGCTCACCCCAACACCCACCGCCCTGGTACAGCCTCTGCACATTCTGTGACACGGGTGGATCCAGGGAGAACAGCCATGGTCCTCAAGCTTTGCAAGCCCACTTGGTCACCTTTCCCACAACTACATGTAAATGATATCATCTGAGCCAGCAGCCAGGCCCCACTGACTCTGGGCCAGGGAACATCACTTCAGGTTCCCTGAACAGCAGCCCCAGCCAACACCCCCAGTGCCACGAGCACGTCTGGATCTCAGCACTCGTGTGCCACATGGCAACACCTGGTGTGAGCCCAGCACCACTGCAGGACCCCGAGCTGTGAGCGTGGTTCTACCAGGAGCACTGCAAACAGAGGGCAGGTGGGCAGCACAGCGACCAGCACTGCAGGGATGACGTGTGTGCAGGGAACAGGAGTGTATGCAGTTCTCCCAGCAGGGTTGGGGCTGACCGTGCTCGGATGCACATCCCATGGGGTGAACAGTGGGGACACAGAGACTTTCCCTCGCTCTGATGCAGCTCCCTTCCCTGTGCCACACGCTGGCGCCAGGCTTCACCACCTCTGGGGACAGCACAGAGCCTGACAGTGATCCTACCAAACGTAAGTCATCAGGCTGACCAGAGAAATCAGCTCCAATACGAAAACCCACATGGGACGTGGCATTACATGTCACACAGCCCTTCCTCCGTACACCCACAGGACACAGGAAGCTGCCTCAAACATGAGGAGCTCTGCTGATTTAGCTCCACTGCATTTAGCCACACAGTCACCACACTGACACTGATTTTGGCTGTGCTCAGCATGCCGACTCTGTCACAGAGGTGATGGCTGAGCTGCTGCTCTCTTACCTCTATGCCTGTTGGTCGTCTTGTCAAACATAAGCATGGCGTCCTCTACCTGCAAGACACAAGGGAGAGGCGTGCTTAACACACCCAGCTGGGTTGGCAGAGGCACACAAACACAGCGGGATGATGGCGGAGGCCTCGGCTCAGGCAGTGCAGGTGCATCACATCTCCTTCCTCTGGCTCAGAGTCAGCATCGCCCCTTGGAAACCTGCTGCTTCCAACCTGTGCGCTCGCTGACATCTGATCCTGAAGCAGAAAAGCGGACGTTAGCAGTACTGACACCCTACAAAGCCCAACGTCCAGGCGGCCCTGCCAGCTCGCCATGCCCCACCTCAGCCTCTTTCCCTTTTGTAGAGATAAAGGAGGGCTGAGGAATCATGGATGCAAATCACGCCCGTGACTTCTCCAAATCAGTGCTGCTGCCTTGGCTGTGAATTGGGAGGTTTCAAGGAGCGGGAGCAGGGCAAAATCTGGTCAGCCAAGAAAGGTATTCAGAGGGTTTCAAAGGGCCCTTTGAAAAGCTGGAGGAGAGGGCAGAGGGAGGGGGAGAAAGTTTAATTCGCATCAGGCCTGGCATTTCCACTTCAGAAGAGAGATGACTGATGAAACGTACTGAAGTGCAACCAAATTGCTTTCAACTTTCATTACTATTTGCATGATTTATTCCACCTCCGTTTAATCTGTGTAGCCACACCTAACATTTTACACTTATTTTAGAAGGTTGTTGGGCTGGGATTTCTCACCACGTTTTGAACTGGTGCTCAGGGGCTGTGGGTCAGTCCTGCACGCTGCAGGAAAGGTCCTGCAAGCCCTGTGAAAAGACTTCCAGGCTTCCTGCTCCTTGTTTGAAACCAGGGGCTGATGAAAACCTGCACCATTGCTAAATTGCAGGAGACATCAGGGATGGTTATCTTTTTAAGGTTTTTCTTCCATTTGTTTTTTTTTTTCCCCCCTCTGATTTCTATGAGATTTTCATGTATTTACACTCAGGATTTCTATAAACCACACACCTTAGAAGAGTTCACAACATCCTACACGCTCCCCTCACCTGTGCAATGCCACCACGGACTCCTCCTCCCATCACAGCAGCCCCTGCCTGCTCTGTGCAGATGGCAAAACACAGCTCAAGCCTTTTAACTGCTGCATTAAAACACACTCCAGGATACAGCAAAAATGCAGAGCAGCAAAACCTTTTGTTATACCAGGGTGCATTTAGCAACCTGTCTCTGGTTAACTTGCTCTTGACTTCTGCAAAGTGCTTTGCAAAATGTGTTAGCAGCAGCTAGAGACAGACAGCAGCATGCCTCCCTAATGCCCACCATCCATGAGACCTAACAATGCTGATGCAATGGAAATCCAAACCACACTAAGCACAAAGTCACTTGTCCTGCTGCCTCTCATCACTTGGAGGAAGAAGATTCACAGGTCTGAGCAATACTGGGATGCTGATAAGGACGGCGCTCCGCCCACCACGAGCACTGATCTCCAAGTAAGGTTACATCTATACAGCAGATCTTGTCATTCTCGCAGCTCTTGGCCCCACGGGCAGTAAGAATGACCCCTTGCACTCAGTGCCAGTTCTGGAGACCCAGAGACCCCCAACTGCGGCTGGGAGCTTCAGGCTGGAACCCCGGGTGGGGGAAGCAGCTCCTGCAGCCGGTGTCAGGTTTGGATAGAGCGCACCGGTAAGAGCAATAATCAGGGGGGTGTTCTTGGAGCCAGCTGGTGCCCTTCTAACAATGCCTAATTGGTTATCTTTTCTGCTTCCTAAGGTCAGAACATTTTATCTCCCTCTCTGCCCTTTTGGAGTTTACCCCACCCTGCGTTATTTTGTAGGGCAGCCATTGTAGCAGAAGAATAGGCTCTTTCCTCTATAGTCCGGTGACACAATGAGACTTCTTGAAACCTCCTGAATAGACAGAGTGCAACGGCCAAAGAAAAATTCTATTAATGCTTTGCAAAATAAAACATCTGAGAGCTGGTCAGACAAGCAGGAGAGGAAAATCAATACGCAGAGAGCAGCGCTTAGAGAAACTTTTCACCGGTTGCAAAAAGGTGGTGAGGGTACGGGAGGGAGGGGGAGAAAGAAGCTGATTAATGCAGAAAACCCATCAATGGTATGGAAATCTGGCAGAACAGCAAGAGCTGAAACTGGAAGAATTTGAATATACAAAGGGCTGAATAGAATGAGAAAACCACACTGCCTCACACGCTGCCCGTTTCTCACGGTTCTCTGTGAGTCTAACACAAGCGGCTTGTTCGAGCCCTCACCAAGGAGAAATAAGGGACGCAGTCAAGGTAACTGGCAGGAAACCCCGTAGTAAGCAAATTGATCCCTGCTGCAAGGGGAGAAAAAACACAAAGCCTGCAGATGAAACTCAAGGCGTTCGGTAGCGGTGACCCTCCTGCAGTTCACCCCTCACAACGCGGCTCCTGCGCTGCCCTGCGCTCGGAAGCTGCTCTGCAGGGAGAGCTCTGCCAGCCTCAGCCCAAAGCCTCGCTGTGTGCCGCAGGAAGTTTTCTGCAGGGTCGAAGCAGGGCTGCGAGGCCCATCAACTCCCAGACCCGTGCTCCCCCCAGGCCCTTCTTCCCCCCAGGTCCAGAGTGCCGCAGGGCCATCTGCCCCACAGCACGGGCACGGTGCTCCGAGGCAGCCCTGACCAGTGCACGCTGCTATGGAGGCCGATGTGAACGGCCGCGTTACAGTGCTCAACTCGGAGCTGAACGGGGCTGATGAATCCTACCTAATAATGAGCAACAAATGAGAGTGTTTCAGAACAAACAGTGTCTCTGCACTTACAGCAAAGGACAGAAAGTTGCCACCCAACGCCAGGAGCAAATGGACTCGGTGTGGATCTGAAGGACTTCTCCCCTGCACAGCACACACCATACCAACACCCAATTTAGACCTGGCTTCTTATACAAAGCCCAGGTAATGGGTTTTAGTTTGTTTAACCTTTTTTTTCCAACCTACTTGGGGCTCTGAGAACAGGAAGGGCCAGAGCATTGCTTTAATCACCGCCTGGAAGGAGGAATAAGGACTAAGAGGAGAAAAGAGAAAAAAATGGGGGAGCCAAAGGCTTTAATAATCCTCACAGCTCCAGGCTTATTTAAAATATGCCCAACTAGTTCACAAAGGGATCCACGGAGATAAATCTATTTGATTTTCTTCCACTTTAATGGCGACATATATTTAAAGCAACAAAACCAGGATGACCTAAATAAGATGACTATTAATTGTACTCAGAAAAGCTCTGAATTTAATGCAACGAATCCAGCCAGAACTAGAACACACGCTTTTCTTCATTCATTCCTCCCACTTTCCTCTTAAGGATTTTCAACTCCTCTCCTTTGCCCGGGTCCGTCCTGAGCGGTCAGAGATGATCAAACACGGCGCAGCCCATCACCGCTCGCGCCCTAATGAGTGAGAAGGCTGAATCCTCTCTGCGGATGAGAGGCAATTCCGCGAGTTGCCCGAGGACAGCAGTTTCAATCAGCCACCACAGGCAGCTGAATCTGCCGCAAAATCAGTGAATGCTCAGCCAGAAAACGGCAATGACTCAAACTGGGGATTTTCTGGGAAATTTCATGTCTGGTCTTTTATTTCTGCAACCTGGATTTGGGTGCTGGGCCTCATCAGCTGCGCTCAAACCAGAGCTGTCACAGGTTCCCACAGAGACCACCCTGGGACAGCCCAGGACCACCCTGCGCAGGAAGGCTCTGGAGGCACAGCTCCACGTCCCGCACAGCCCTGCAAACCCAGAGGGCAGCGGGAATAAATGCAGCCACTGTGGCTGCTGTTATTTACAGGGTGTCTGTGTGCAGGCACAGGGATGACAACAGCCCCTATTTCATGTTCCCAAGTTCTTTTTTTTTCCCCTTTGAATCAAGTTTGCTCATTCGGTGCAACCTCCACGGGGAAACCACTGACTTTCACAGCTCTAACCGACACACAGCAGCCTTTATTCCTCACATCTCCTCATCCAGTCCTGGCAAGTCTGTCCTGATCCAAAAGCTGAGTTCCTGACATATCCTGCGCAGGTGGGGACCCCCCCTGTTCCCAGGAAGCACAGCAGGGCTGGGCTAGGGCTGCTCTGAGCTCTGCAGCCCCACAGGGAAAAGCTTTGGGGCAGAGAAACGAAGCAACGCACTGCAACCTAGCGCTGTGCCCGTTCACACGAGGCCCTAGGAGAACAGCAACTACACAAGGATGACACTCAGTGACATGTGTTGTGCTGTGTTCCTATCCCTCTGTCCCAGGTCTGCAAACTGCACAGGTCTGTCATCTTCAGCAATCCTGAGACAGAGCGCCGGACATTCTTGTCCAATTCCTCAAATTATTTACACACACTGCACAGCTCCTACAATATTTTGCTTCCAGAAGCAGAAAAGCCTCTTAGCTGCTAGTAAACTGTCAGGTGCTATTATTTTAAATGTGCATGTGAAATCTGAGTGCCAGCAACGCGCTTCTGCTGATGCACAGCCTCCCCCCGCACAAACTGAGACAGATACCTACTGCACGTCAGAAAAAACAGTTCCCCCAGCACAGGCCAAAACCTGTGACCATGACCACATTCCCGGCAGCCGTGGCTGTGTGGCAGCAGAATGGCACCCGCGGCACGTGGCACATTTGCGCACACCTGGGGGCCGGGCGCACGCGGTGCGGTTCCTCACTGAGCGCATCCTGACGTCCCCCAGCGATGTCGCACCAACCCACGGCCCGCGCCTCGTGCACCGCGCTAACCATCGACGCCACGCTGCGTGACAGCAAATTCCAGCACTAGCAATCTTTCCCCCCAGCAGTCAAGTCTTTAAAAAGTCTTCTTTGGCAATTACAGCTAATAAAACTACAATTTCATTCAACACACACACATCATCGTAACTAATTTTGCTCCGTCAGGGCTGAAATTAAAACAGTCATTCAATCACAGCAATCCCAGGGCTCGCCCACCAGCCGGGACGCAGCGAGGCGCTCCCAGCCCCCAGCAGCGCCGTGCACTCCGTGCTCCCACACGAGGCCGAGGCGCTGCTCCACACGCGCTCTCCCAGCGGAGATGCAGGAGCGGCCACTGCTCTCCTGGAAACGCAGCTTTCTGCAGCAGGACAAACTGAAGATGGCACCACCTGCAATTCCTTATGAATCCCTTACTAACAATTCCTTAATACCGTGAGCTGCTGATTAAAGCAAGGTAGCTGGCCACAGCAACAAGGGGAGCAGCGAGGCCATAGCAACGTTACCCCTCCTCTGCAGAGCATGCGTGTCCTTCTTGTGCTTTTATGGAGACAAAATAGCCAAGCCAGCCACGGGCCCAGCCTGATCTCCTCCACAATCATGTCCTGCAGCTGGGTCTAGCTGCCCACAATGATTCCTGCCACCAGAGAGGTTGGCCGTCCCCTGGGCATGCTTCACCAGACAGGGAAAGAGGTCTCAGCGCTGCATTCCCAAAGGAGCGGCGGAGCCACTGCTGAACACTCCACATCCCCACCTCCCTCCAGATTGAGGCTCACGTACATCAGATGCTGTGAGGATGAAGGCACAGCCACAGCACGGCTCTGACGCTCAGCAGCGTGCCCCAGCCCACGTCCCACATCCCCCAGCACTTCATCCATCCCAGCACCTGCAGGGGCTGCCGGGCAGGGATGGGGCTGCCCTCACTGCTCTGTGCCGCGGGCTCTGGGCAGAACACTGCTCCTTCAGCATTTCGGTGAGCCAGGTGTGAGGCAGTTTGCGATTTTACTTTCACGGCACATTAGCTGCCGTCAGCAGAAATAATTCTTCCTCCCTTCACGGTGCTCGTTTGCATATTAGTGCTGCAAAGTTGCAATCTGTTTTCTTTTCCAAACAACACCTAAGTGGTGCTGCCTGCATGGCCCAGGCTCTCAGGGCAGCTCCCACCACGCTCACACTGGAGGGTTTCTGGGCAGATACGGTGGTCAGCATTCCATCCAGCCTGCTCCACAATAAAGGGAGTAGAAAGAAGGTGCAAGCATCTCTGTCACACTGTGCAGTGACACTCATCAAAGTGATGCAAAGGACAGTGCTGGGCAGCCACGAACCATGGCCCAGAGCTCACACTACCTGTTGCTCTCTTTGGGATGATGGATGGATGGGGAGAGCCCAGGACACATCCAGTGAGAAAAGAGAGCTTCAAATATTTGTAGAGCAGTAATTTCAGAGAAGCACGTGCAAAGCCTTCTCTTTCCAAACCCAGCATTTTTCCCACCAATGCAACACTGAAACACAAGCAGCCGTTCTGTCTGCTACAAACAAATGCCCAATAATGAGCTGCAGTGAGACCTCCAGAAGCCTCATGCCAGAGAGAGCACCAGAGCCATCCCTCTGAATGCCCTGCACTCCGAATCCACCACCAACCATTTCAGAAGCAGTCTCTAACACACGGAAGCTGCTGCCGAGCGCAGCTCAACTTGCAGCATACAGTTAAGCCCAACTAAGCCCTTCCAAGATGTGTTATTTGAAGATGACAATTTCATTTTCACAATTTCCTTGTGAGTACTTTCCAGGATCAAGATATAAGGGCAGCACAGCGTGACTCGCACAGTGGTAATGGGGCTCCGTGCTGCGCTCTGACATTGTGCCAAGCACCAAGCAGCTCCCCTACGCCCAGCTACAAAGCCACAGAGGAACAAACCGCTCACATGCCCCTCTGCCACATGTGAGAGTGCCAAGGGTGTTCCAGCATGGGTTCTCCCCACTCAGTGATAACCCCCAGTTCTGCAGCTGGGGTGCTTTGGAAAGAGCCCCAGCGTCAGGCAGACACAGCTGAGCGGATCTGATGGACAGACATCGTGGGCAGCAGAATCCAAGAGCTCAGAGGGCATCCCCTGCCCTTCCGTAACTACCTGCTGAATAAGTGTGAAGATAAGACAAGGATTGCATTACTATGTTTCCTGATGCATGAAGGGCCTTTTTATTGCCCAGAGTGTAAAAAAAAAAGTCTGAACAATCGCCACAGTCAGCCTCAGAAAAAGGCTCAGCTGCAAAATGAAACAGTGCAGTTTATTAGCAAAGAAAAACTCATCTAAGTTTTCCTTGACTGTAATGAAAAAAAGTTTCATTTTATTTCCTGCTAGACCCTTTTTCCTTTTGTTGTTCTCTTCATATACTGACTTGCATATTAAAGAACGCTTTGCCGAGGCTATTTCTGCTAAGCAGAGCTCTCTCCTCCCGCGTCCCTCCACCCCTGATCAAACACGGCTTTCATTTCTACATTTGGGGACTTTTAATCTGCCAAAGAGCGCTGCAGCAGCTCCAGGGCAGCAAGCACACAGCAGGGCGGGCACACAGTGCTGCGCTCCGCCAACCTCAGCGCACACCTGGCTCAGTGCTGGGCTGCACCCAGGGCGGAGGGTCTTCAGGGATCCAACTGAAACCATGCTGGCAAACAATGGCTGCAGAGCTGGCACAGCCCGCCCCGACCCACAGACACCACAGCTCTCGCAGGGGACGTTCTGTTTTGAGTCCCTGCACTCCCGACACTTTTTATTTCTTGCCCAAAAGCTATTTGAATGGATTATGTCCCAGTGATGAATCTCTCCTCCAAGCGCTACAAGAGGCTCTTGAATCACGGCAAACAGGCTCTGTAAATCAAGCAAAGTGCAAAAATGGGCAAAGAGAGGATTCTGGCGCTAAGAACAAGGTGACAGGTCCACACATCAATCCCGGGTGACTGACAAGGTGTCCTTCGGAGACGTGTCTATGTATTTTTAAACTTTGCTTCGCTGGCTACAGTGCCTGATGCCACAATAAGTCAAGACGCAATAACTAAGCTCCCATCTCAGTGGATTGTTACAGTGATAATTCCACCTTTGTAACTCAGCCTCAAATAAACCCTCTTTGTTCTGTCTTATTACACAAATTCTGGTATCATTCAAGTATATTAACTGTAGCCTATTACTGTCACACAAAAACGCTCCCTGAGCCTCAGCAAAGGGCTCCCCAGACAAAACTTTATGTCATGTTAATCCAAGCTTTAATAACTATGAGGATATATAACTGTATTCTAATTGTGCTTTGTGTTTTGGTGTGCAAAAGCAGAAGGTGTCAGAGTTGGTGGCTGCAGCCTCATCCCAGCGCAGCACCCACCACCAATGTGTGATGCAGCGTGGATCACAATCCTGGCACTGGGGGAAACCCAGGCTGAGAGCGATGGAAAAGAGCAGAGATGGACAGAAATGGATCTTGAACAGAGAAAACCAGCACTGTGGAAATTGCACATACTGAATCCTCCAGCGTCTGCTGGAAACGCTGTGTGATAAAGGATAGCAGCAAGCATTCATTTTGTAACCAATGCTTCAAGTAAGCAAAGTGAATGCTTCCAGTAAGCAAAGAACAGTAAGAAAGAAAGGAACATTTATTAATAGCTTATTTTCAAATGCCAGCTGCAAGCTGGAAAATGTTTTAAGAAAAAGCGCACGGATCTGTCCCATCCCCAAGAGGCCAAGGCAGCAGTGCTCTCTGCTGTGCTCTGCTTGTACTTTTGCTAACCCAGTTTTAAGTGTCATGAGAAAGGAGATTTATAACCCTTACGTACATAGGGCCACAGTGCTGATCTCGCAACTCAATCCGCAGCAGACTGCAAGTGGCCAGGTTTTAACCTTGCTGCTCGTGCTGTAGGACACCGGCCCTTCCGACTCTCCTTATTCTCACATTCTCGTGATTTCCTAGCAAAATCTTCTCTGTCTTATTCTTGCAAAATTGGGGTTTCAGCACAGTGAATTCCAAGCTGACCCAGCAGTTTGAAACAGCCACAAAGAGCAGCCAGGAACTCAGGGGCAGCTGTGAAGCTTTCTGCACCAGGAGACAGCTCAGGCCCAGCAGTGAGCCTGCATGCAACCAGCCTGCATGCAACCAGCCTGCATGCAACCAGC
>NW_024962276.1:8724580-8823212 GCF_019238085.1 Lagopus leucura
GCCTGCATGCAACCAGCCTGCATGCAACCAGCCTGCATGCAACCAGCACGAGGCCCAGCACTGCTCCTGCCTGCCACACTCATCACTGCACTGCTCCCTTCCCTAGCACAGGTTTGTAAAACAGCCTGGGAAATCTCTTCAGAGGAACTTCTGTTAGCCCAAATGCTACCACAACTTGAGGAGAGGTTTTCCTTCCTCAATGTGTGCTGTGACCACTGAGGGCTTTGCCAGCACTTCCACACCAAGAGAATGCAGCTAATGCAAACAAACGCTTTATGTTATTTACTCACTGATGATTTATAACACCTACCTGCCATAAAGTGTCACTTTGCAACGCTGTAAAACACAACCCATATTTCACAGCAGCTGCTGACAGCCAGGCTGAGGCCATGCAGGTCCGTGCGCAGTGCTGTGCCCCACCAGGATCAGCCCTGCAGCTCTCCAGATCTGCACACCAGGCCCCTGAGAGACCCTAAGGATGAAACCCGCGTCTGTCTCCAGTGTCAGAAACTCAGAATCGGCTCCTTAAGCTCCCCAGGCTCTAATTAGGTGGCATCTTC
Source organism: Lagopus leucura (assembly GCF_019238085.1). Taxonomy (NCBI): domain Eukaryota; kingdom Metazoa; phylum Chordata; class Aves; order Galliformes; family Phasianidae; genus Lagopus; species Lagopus leucura. Next base: position 8,725,141 of record NW_024962276.1, read on the forward strand.
CAAGCGGCTCCTGGAGCGAGCCCAAGAGGTACAAAGCGGCGACAGGTTTTGTTTATCGGTGTGAACTAACCCTAGGCAAACCGGAGAGCTTCACTGGATGTGTCAAAAACAACGAGGAGCTCAGGAGAGACCAAAGGCAGCTGCGAGGCAGCGCAGGGTGCTCCGAGGACACCAGCATCCCAGCCGCTCCTCCCCGTCCCACCAGCCGCAGATGCACAGCAAAGTTACAACGCTTCAGACAGCCTTTGGTTGAGGCTTTCCCTGCTCACTGGCACCACGGCCCCTCAGTTCCACATTCTGAGGCTTTTTCTACAACATATTTTCAAAACAAAAATGAACAGTCTTGTGTAAATCACAAGGCTCCAAAAGCCGGGGTACTCCAAAGGAAAAAAGGCCATTGAACAGCCTGAATTTCTCAGTAAATTGTGAAATTTGGCAGCACCCATCTGACACTGTTTATTTTTTTTCCCCAAAAGTTGTACTATGCAGAACATTAGAGCCAAACAGCTTTCTCTGGCAGACACGGGTTCTGCTCCACACTCCCCTTCTCCCTGACACACCATATGGACCTCTCTTAATGAAATATATGTAGCGAGGGATATTAAAGCAGCTCAGCATCGGTGCAAACACTGCTCCTCTGGAAGTCAGGCTGAAAAACATCACACGTTTCTGGAACCATCGCGTTCAACGTTAGGGTCCATTACACTGCAGTCCGTGAGCTCTGATTAAAATGCCAGATAAAGGCTTGGTGATGTAAAACATGCATTATATATATATGTAATTTGATATATATTATTAAAATCAGAGGTATTCTTCCAAAATGCCTTTATGTAAGTAGCACATCGTAAGAAGAGCCCAGGGAAATCAGGAAAGCTGGCTTGGACAGCTTCAATACAAAAGAGATAACAAAAACCCCCAGAAGTTTATTAAAAAGTGAGAGATTTTTCTACAGCAAAGAGGGGCATTTCCACGGTTCCTGATATGCTCAGAATACAGGTGTGATGCAAACCGACAGCAGGCTTTAAGGGACAGCTAGAGAGTTACAGACAGCCTACCTGGTTCATCGGGTGCAACCCGTGGCCAAACTATCTGCCCCTGCACCCAGCAAATCCCTTGTGATTTTCATTGACTTAAGGAAAATCAGCCCATATTCTCATCAGCAACAACAAGCCAGGAGCCTCTACAGAACAAATCCTTTAAGAGGAAAAGGGCTTTTATTTTGGGGAAGAAACCTGTGTTAAGTTGCTTGAGTCGAGTTTTGGTTTTGTGTTTTTTCTCTCCCTCTTTCCTGGAGCAAGAGGCAGGACAGATAGACATTATCTAAAAAAATCTTGCAGCGTAATGTCAAGATCGATATGTTGACCTAACAAGTAATGCCAGCTTCAGTAGTGTCTTAATGATGTGATCATTATCTTCTCACCTGAAGTGCAGCAGCGGTGAGCACGTGTGCCAGCAGGAAAGCTTAGGACTACTTAGTGCAAACACCACAAACACTTCCCCATATGCACAAAGATATTCTCCACATTTGGTGTCTCGGGGAAAAAAAGAGGCACCTCTATTCCTGATCACCCACAGCGGGCTCAATTAACCAAGCACCACAGAAAAAAACACCCCTGTTGTGGAGTTGTTGTTTCCCTCTGGGTGCTCCTGGCCATTTGTATGGATACCCATCTTTGTCTCAGAGATGGCTGGGACCAGCACAGCACAGAGGCAGCCAGGAGAGAAGACACTCTAAGTCCTCCCTCTCTGCAAGAATACAACTGGATTCTGTGACCCCAGGGGATTCTCTGCCCCATTTATCCAGCAAACACTCCATATTTTGGGTAAGACAGAGACACTATACAACTCATTCTGCCTGGCTGCCATACCTAAAACAACTCCAAGACTCCCGCTTTCCAAACCCGTCACTTTCGCTATCAAGCAGAACCTGCACCCCACCTTCAAGCACTGCGTTTTGCTCTTGCCGGCCCTACGCACAGCCCAACCAACACACCGGCCATGGGCCACCCTCCGACCACGTCTTCCAGGGGCAAATACCCTCAGTGCTTAAGCAGGAGCCACAGAACAGGAGACACAATCAACATCAGAACAGATCCCTCCCCGCCGTCAGCCTGACCGGCCCTGTGAGCTCAGCATGGCAGGAAGCCCCACGTTACTGATGGCACCGCAGGGCACGGCCGAGGCCACAGAGCACGGCATGCAAACAGCTCGGGATTAGCAGCAGTACAGCAGTTCTTCTGTCCCTTAATAAATTACAGCTAAATACCACCCGCACCAACAGAAAAGAAAGTCCCCTTCCTGAAAACAGAACTTAGAGGAAAATTCATTTCCTGTAAGCAGCTTTACTGGCCATTGGTGAGAGCAGAGCGAGCAGCAACGCGCGCTGATGCAGCCCCAGGTTCGCTCTCTGCCTGCTGCGATTTGTCTATCTCCAGAGACAGACCCACAAGAGATGGCACTAAGACAATGCATCCTTAAACAGATTTCAAGACTGAAATGCGCGATCTTTGGTCTAATTCCAAAAAACGTTAGCTAGTGCGAGACGTCTCTTTCAGTTGTCTGCCTCGGATCTCCCTGGGCAGCACCAGATAAAGAGGCAATTCATCATCAGCTGAGGGCTGTGTGCACTGCGTTATCTGCCTTCCGCCGAGAGCCGCGCGCTCTGCGCTCACCCCGCGCTCACAGGCTGACCTCCCTCCTCCATTTTGAGATGCCATAGCAACATGAAATTAGCACGCGCGGAACTGGTAAATGAATAATTTACTGATTTCGTAAGAACCTGCCTTGCAATTTATAGTTCTTTATCTTCTAGAGCTGCATCTTAACTCCTTTTGTAAGGAGGCTGCAATCAAGCTAAACAATCTGAAATCCCACCGAGCACTGCAGGCTGCGCGCTCACAGCACAGCGGTGCCCTCGGCCCTGTGTCCCCCTGCACAAGGACAGGACGTGCAGAGCCCCCAGCCCTGCAGGCCCAGCCCAGAGCACCCGCAGTGCTCAGGATGAGTCCCTGTCCCCATCTGCCACTGTCACTCCAACACCGGCAGCGAGCGGAGGGGAGCGCTGAGATCAGTACAGCTGCAGTGACACTGGTGTACAAAATACATGCGGAAGGGGTTCTCGAGTGCTATCACAGATCATCTTCTAGCGACTCAACCACAGCTTGTCACTCAGACTCAATTTAAAAGATATTTACAAAGACAATACAGAGGGAGATTTATTTTCAGCCTTATTTATTTGGGTGGAATAGGTTAGATTATTTTTGTTATCTGCTCCTCAGCAGAACGGATATCTCCATCCGCTGTACTCGCAGCAGGGATGGGTTTGGGGGATGCTGCAGCCCGTGGTGTTGAGCCCAGCACACAAACCCTTCACACTGGCAGCTTCGAGCACAGCAACAATCAGAGGCAAGCAGAAAGGAGCAAAGACTTTGGCATTTGCTGCATGACTTCAATGCAAGACTTCCAAAGCCACCTCTGACAGAAGGTGCTCAGCTTCCCCGGAGCTGTGGGCTCACCAAGTGGGGATAAAACCGCCATGAACACATCTGGGTGACAAACTGGGAGAGCAGCGGGCTCTATAGCAAGCAATTACATCAACAGTGGGCAGGGCAAGGAAAACCAATGCCTTAAGTGGGGCAGGAAGAGAGGGGCAGGAGCTGGAGCTGAACAGCCCCCAGCAGCCTGGAGTCCCTGGGGGGCTGCAGGGGATGGAGCCCAGACACAGACCTGGGAGGGACAGCCACCAAACAGAACGACTTCTTCAGCACCTCCGAAAATACAGGCGTGAATGTACGCACACAGAGGTAAAAACAATTAAGTGACAGCCAAACTCTCTGAGCTGTACTGAACGCACCTCCCCTTGTTATTTTTTACTAATAAGGTTTGGAGTAAAAAGCAGAATTTGTCATATTCCAGGAACACAGGAATAGGAAGACAAGAAGCAGGTCTGTTTAAAAGCTCTACTTCCTCTCACTGTTTATTGTTGCACTTTCAAGCACAGCCGGACAATAGCACACAAAGCCCAGTTAAGCCCCACTCTCAGCGTTTTATTCCCCAAACGCCCATCACCTACCAGAGAGCAGAGATAAAAGTGAGGAGTGTGACCTGACCACGCTCACAATAGCAACATAAAAGGATGTCAGGAGCACAGATGGATCTGGAGAGAAATTCAAAAAACAACAACAGAATGCAATCTGAACCCTCAAGCCTGTGCCCATTTGGGTAAAACCCTTCACTCCATTCGAGTCCTGAGTGGCACAACCGCCCAAGAGTGGTGCAAGATTGCTTTCCTGTGGGCTTTTCAAGCAAAATTCTCGACCCTTAGCACTACAGCACCTGCCTTCTTTAAAGATGAGTGCCTATGGCTCCAGAGCTCTGTTTAAACCTGCTTTTGGCAGCAGGAAGCTGGCGGCTCACCAGCCCTTCCCAGAGGTACAGGGACTGCAAGGAGAGCTCCAGCCGCCAGCACAGCAGTGGAGGGCCCAGGGAGAGCCCAGCACAGCTCTGCTGGGAAGTTTTTGTTATACTCTCCAAACCAGGGGGAGATGAGCAAACAGTGGGTGCCTCCTTCCTCCCGAATCAATAAGCAGCATTCAGACACCTGCGCTGGAAGAGCTGCTGTAGCTGCTCCGCTGTTAAAAGGCTGCTGTGCACTTCAATGAAAGCAAAAGGACAGATCTCTGCTGCTACAGCCAACCTAAAGGTTAAGCCATGCTGCCGCATTGCTGGCGGTCAATGGCCACAGCTCAGGGTGCACTGCTCCTGCCAGCAATGCGCACGTGGGGACACGGGAGGACCTGCATGCAAAGATGCAGTGCCTGCAAAAAGCTGGACGGGCACCAGTGGGGCAGCCCACGTCCTGTGCGGTGCCCATTAGCCAAGCACACAGTACTGCTCTGACAAGGATCCCACAGCCCAGTGTGCCGCGTGCCTCGCACTTCACTGACCAGAGCAGAAAGGAGCAGGGGGTCAGGCAGGAGCTGGCACTGCTGAGCAAAGCCCTGCAAGCAGGCTGCCAGCACACCGCGCAGCCACAGCCCGGCTGCATCCTCCCTGCCCTCCCCACATCCTTGGCTCTTCCCTCCTGCTCAGCCAGGGCAGCGCTGGTCCCAGTCCCAACCTGTGAAGAATAACAGCGCTGCCCTCTTTCCCCAGCTTTTACTAAATCATCAGCGCAACAAAAGGGATCAGAACAAAAGGTTAAACTAACAACTCGACTGGGACAACCGCCCTGCTTCCCAACAGGCGTTGGCGAACATTTGCACCACACACTGGGGCTGAGCTGAGCAGGACTCGTGCAGTGCACCCAGCCTGGGGCTGACACAGCCCTGCTGCGCCCTGCAGAGCTGCCCAGCCACACGCTCCTTTCTCTGGGGCAGGACGAACCTCAGGAGCTCCCCGCTGCCGCAGCTATTAGCGGGGCTGCTGCTAACAACTGCATTTCTTGGAGGAACAGCAGCAGAGATGAAGAAGAATGCTCATTAGCTGCTCTCTTCATGTCAATGAAATACCTTGCTGCACTATCTAATGGCTGAAAACAAGATGCAAATCATAGTAGATGGCTCTACTATATGCTTCTGAGTGGCAAACAATTCCAGCTTGTTTGACAACTGCTCCTGAAGGTGCAGCTAAACTGCCCTTTTGTGCCAATTAGAGGCTCACCAGAACAGTCTGAACCCACACAACTGTTTACTAAAAAAGGGAGGAAACAATTTTGCTTCTCCTTTTAAAATACCATAAACACCTTGCTGAGGATTCTTGCAGCAGGATGTTGTGGGGTCACTAATACTCCCAAACAACACGACTGCAGACGGCTGCTCCTCCAAGCAGCACAGAAGGGGATCCTCCTCCCAAGGGCCTGGACGCTCCCTGCTAACACCTCCCAGCAGAGCAGAGCTCCACTCCCCATTCAGGTGGACGCAGGCTGGAAACCAAAGCAACCTCCAAAGCCCACTGCCTCCAGCCCGAAGGGAAAGCACCTCCCCAAGCCAGGTGGGAGATCTGTGTGCTGTTTGGTTTCTCATCGCTCCTTTTCACACAGCTCAGTGTGAGATGCTGGATGAAAAGCCCAGCAGAAGCACAACAACCTGCAGGAAGGAAAAAACAAAGTGAACTGCGGTCCTGGACCATCACAGCCCTTCACAGAACATGCCGTGGATGCAACGCAGTGCTGCCTATGCGCATGGGCTCTCCAATGAAGCAGGCCCTGCCAGGTGGCACTGGGATGCGTGGTTGCAAGCGCTGAGTGTGCAGCTGGGAGCGTGCATTTGTTTATGTGCTGCAGCTATACTTTATACGCTTATACAGTAAGAACTGGCCCTCAGAGGAGAGTGCCCAATCTCAGAAATGTTTGGTTTCATTCCTTTTGCTGTCAATGCATGCACTCATGGCAGTGGTTTGGACATATTCCACACAGAAGCTAACCAGAAGCACTTGAGCAAAAGCCTCAGCTGGGAATAGGCTATAAAATATGTAAGTATTTTCAAACGGAAAAAAGAAGCCCTTTCTTAGCCACGCAAGTCAGACACTACAAAGGAGAGATGAAATTCAAGTACGTAAGTGATGGCAGCCCAGCACTGGAAAGGACAGCCCCCGTCCCTCTGGCACTGTGACACAACAGCTATTGTCCCTTTCACTCACTGTTTGGAATCTCACTTCCATGGCTGGGCTTCCTCTATTCATCTCATCGCCCTCTCTTCCCTGGATGCTGTTCCTCGGTCCCACAGCTCCTGTGTGCACCTCAGTTCCCACCTAGCTTCATCAGACCAACAGCTCCTCTGCTCCTTATCTCTCCCCCAACCAGTTCAACAGTCCATGCTGTAACTTCCCAATTCACTTCTCTTAAAGAGAGGTGATCAGGCTGAGGTCTTCCAAAAAAGGCATCAGTGCTTCTCTTTCCTCACCTGGGCACCTGGTGGAGCCAGTTCCCCTCCACACCCCAACCTTCACACACTTCTTCCTAAGGCTATTTTTTCCAAACAAGCCCTTATGGCATTTTATTCCTTTAATTTATCACTCTTTGCTATTTCAGTCCTCCCTACAGCATCTCTGGGCACTGTGCGATGCTGGATGCTCTGCAGCCGAGGTGCCCTGCAGTGGGATCAGTGCAGCACCCTGCAGGGATCCCCACAGCACTGGGGTTTGGAACTTCCATCAAATACAGATGGAAGGCTCACAGCCTGAGCCCCAGCAGAGCTGTGATCTGCAGCACAGTGGGACCCAACCCAGCAGTGAGGTCTCGGAGCCAGAGAGCAAAATCTAACAGCAGAACACAAAAGAAATGCAAAACGTAAACAAACAGACGCAATGCCATAGAATAAAATTATCAAGGTTTTGGAAATAATCCAAACTTAGTAACACAGAAGGAAGCAAAAACTGAACTTGTGGATTTTTAACCTCAAGAGTCTGTTTAATTCTAAAAAACAGCTGCTGGCTGCACCCCTGTGCTGCGCTTTCACACAGCGCACGCATCGCCGGCGAGTCTGCAATGGAATAAAAATCCACTGCAGCCAGCTCCGGTGGGACCCTGCCTGCCCCACTGCCTGCCCCACTGCCTGCCCCACTGCCTGCCCCACTGCCTGCCCCACTGCCTGCCCCACTGCCTGCCCCACTGCCTGCCCCACCCAGAGCAACACGAGCCCATGAGGAGCGCACTGCCCAGCCCTGCAGCACGGCCCCACTGCCTTAACCCTTCTCACCTCCTCTGGGGACGCGGGCACACACAGTATGGCACGGAGGAAAATATGCTCCAAAATGGGTCATCCATTCTGTACCCTTGTTATTTGCAGCTAAGTATAATGGAAAAAATTGACTGTTTGCTTGGTGCAATAGGGCATGACTCTGTTTACACAGAAATAATAGCTAAACAGTGATGGATTCTAAATCTCCATTACAGTGAAAGATTTGAAAGAGTAAAGCAGTTAGAAAAATAATTGGTTTTCTTGTTTAGTTTTAAAAAGCCTTTACACACTGCCAAATGGAGGAGACTCCTCATCTTTTGTTTCTGCCTTGCACGGGGGTATTACCTTAACACTGGGTATAAAACTGACCCCATCTGACCCAGAGAGAGCAGGGCCCGAGATGCGACCTGCCTGCTGCCACGGAACATGAGGGCAGCAGAACCTGGGGCACAGGAGCAGAGCTGCATGGCAAGGACAGGGCCCCCAGCTCACTGCTGTCTGCAGGATGGGAAACCCGAGGTAGGGAGGGGAACAGCAGCTCGGGATGAGACACAGCTCCCAGTGGCTGTAAGGCAAAGGCCTGCAGCTGCACTGAGCAACCTGCAAGGCTGCTGCCAAGCCACAGTCCCGACCACTTGTTCTAAAGACGGGCTGAGAAACGAGCACCAGCTCACTGGAAATAACAGTAACAGTAAGGAAAGCCAGACAGGAGGTCTCTACAATAGGAAAAAGGCAAACACTTAGGAGTTCAGAGCGCTTTAGGATGCTTCTGAATATTTCAGGCACTGCAGTGACGGTGGAGAGGCAGCGGTGCTTTCTGCAGGCAGAGACCTTTCCCCAGCCCTGTGCTCTGCTGGGCAGCCCCTGCAGCAGCACAGCACCGCGGAGCTGTGCCCAGGACAGGGACCAACCCACAGTGTCATCTGGGGGGTCAGAGCAGTGCATGGCATGCCCCCCCCCCAGCTGTCCCAGCACAAGGGCCTGCAGCCCAGCTTCCATCTGCATACAAAAGAGCAGCTGCTGCGCAGCCATTGTGCTGTCAGCCTTTCAGTTGTGACCCGTGGTGGGCTTGGGAGAGGGAGGTTAGCAGCAGATGGAAAGCACCCATTGAGGCCCCATTAATTTTTCAAGAATTCTCAGGCTTTGGCCTTTACAAACCCCGGCAGGAGGAGGAAGGAGGAAAAAGGCTGCAGCGCTGAGAGTCCCCCGCGCAGCCCTCGCCATCAAACGGCTTTGTCACAACAGAGATGAATGGATGCTGATCTGAGCTCACCGCCACTCCTAATTAGAAGGAAGAAATCCGGGGTGCTGATGGAAGTGACAAGCAGCCCCTTCCCAGGGACAGCCGTGAGCACATTTGCACACACGAAAAGAAGTTTCTCTCTGTGGTCCAATTTCTGGAAATTTACTCCAGTTGTAAACCTTTAGGTGCCAATTTTTCAAATCAGCCTTATGATTCAGCAGCGGCGGCTGCCTAATAGAGTCTGAAAGTCTTTTGTCAGCTCACAGCTGAGCGTTACCTAAAAACATCTCCTGAGGCTCCTGCTCTTCTCAGGGCCCGCAGGCAGCTGCGAGGGTGCTGGCCCCAAAGGGTGGGCAGCCCAGCTTCAAGGCACACACTTCAGCCCTCCCGCTACAAGCCCTGCCCAGCCCCAGCATAGGGACGCCCTGAACAGGGACCATAAGCTCCAGCCCCACGATCACCAACGGCCTGACCCTACGGAACCAGCAGAGCTCAGCACCCTTCTGCCCACAGTCCATCATGCAGTCAGCAGACTGTGGCTGCACACACACTGTGCCAACCATGGGACATCTCCTCCCTGCCCTCTCGGAGGGGCAGTTGGGCCACAAGGCCCAGAGCTTTCCTGTGGGGCTGCTGCTTTGTTGGAAGCACTGAGTTAACATAGGCTACAAAGCACCAACGCCAACTAAACTCCCAAGCCTCTGTTCAGGACGGAGGAAGACGACCCAGCGCCGCACCTCCGGTTCGCTGAGAGTTCAGAGTGCGTCTAACACTGTGATTGCTCCAGCAACCCCTGGAGCAACTCCATAGCATGCATCTTCCCAATGCCTTTTATGTTTACATAAAAGCAAATACTCTTATCGGATTCCTTTAACAACTCCTGCACACAAACTTAAGGAAATAAATGTCTCATTCCAAATCCCACACCCAGGCTCAACCTCTGCTCCCCCCTTTGCATTCCACTTGTACCCAGCTGCCTCTGCAAACAAAGCCAGGTTGGTCAGGGAAGGGCTCTGCCTTCCTCTCTAAGTTCTCATGGCTTTACAGCATGGCACGCATGCACAAACCTGCAGGAACAGCGCAGCCAGAAGTTCCCAAATTTGTTCTCGTATACATGACACGGTCGAACGCTTCCTGAAGAGTGCACTGAGAGAAGAAAGCACACTCACAACACTCAGAGCTCTGAACCAAGTTTTATAACTGGGATCTGAAGTCCCAAAGGGGGGAGGGAGGGATTCAGGCTTATAATGTTAATGCTGACAGATTTACGGTCCGTTTTAATAGAACATCTCAGTACTTAGGGACGGCCTGCGCCGCGCTATCATCAACACTGCACAATATCCACTTGACTGCGCGAATATCCCAACTCTGCTCATATGAGCAGCTTACAGGAATTACAAAGGCTGAGCGGGCGAGGAGAGAAAGGATTACTGAGGGCCACAGTTCGTTCTACTTCTGCATAAACAAAGTATGACCTTGATTAAATTAATAATCAAACTTAGCACCCCATTAAACTGCTGCTGAAGAGCAGCACAGGCTGCGGAGATAACCGCCCGCACTTCTCCAGCCCCAGCGGACAAATGGACACGCGCAGGCTTTCCATCTCCACAAAGCCTAAACAAACGCTTAGCAGGATTAATTTTTAATAACTCAGCACTTTGGTTTTATGTACTTATTAAAATTTAAGACACCGAGCCACTGACCCCTGTAATTTTTCAATTGTTCAGATCATGAAGTCTGGGTTGGCTAATTGTGCCTGAACAGCTGTTGGAGACGACCTTGCGATCAGTGGGGAGAAGTGATGCAATACTATCAGTTTTCTAAGATCCACAACAGTTCCTCTCTTCCTCCCCACCCTGTTATCATTTTAAATGAGTTCATGAGTTAATTACACAGAATAATTCAGGGGGTTATTTGGGAAATCAAACCCTCTCGATAGTCTAAAAATGACAGCCACAGCTACATGCATTCGGGTACTTCCATACTTCACCTTCACCAGCACCACATCCAATGCAGGCTGGGATGCCAGCCCTGCTCCCCAGAAATGCTGCGACAGCAGCGGATCCTGTGGCAGCCGGAGGTGACACCACAGCTCCAAGCCCTGCAAAATCCAGCAGCATTTTGTAAGGGTAAAAATAATACCCAGGCCTGGGCGGATGACCCAGCAGAAACTGAAGAGCTCCTGCGATGGCAGCTGCAGTGATTGAAGTGTCTGGTAACAGCACAAGTCCTCCGGAGATAGCGGTCTCCAGCAGCTTCTGGACTTTCAGGAAGGAGGAAAAAAACAATTCCTAGAAAAACAGCTAGCAGAAACTCTCATCTTCAGGCACAGGGAACAAATGGGCAAAACAAAGTGAAAGCTGAGACTTACGTGCTGCACGGCTTTGCCACGGCTGCCTGGGGCTGAGCCAAGAGCGCTGTGAGCACTGGACGGGCCCTCACCAACAGCACCAGCTGCCTCTGCGCTCACAGATGGAGGCCTACACATCCTTTTCTACCAGAAAAACCCTTCCATGCACACACTGAGGGCAGACCCACACCAAACCATTGCCGGCAGCAGGACTACAGCTGCCTGTTGAACCCAGCACTCCTCGCATCGTTCACTGCCACCTGCAACCAATGAGAAAATAAATGATGCCCGTTGGAAACACAGGGCAGTAACAGGAAAGTCAGACTGCCTTCTAAGAGCCCACACAAACTGCAGTCCTATGTGCATTCTGAAACTGCTGTTTCACAGCCCAACTACTGCTCGAGCAAGCACGCAAGAACCAAGGGGTTCTCTGTTCAGATTATTCCATACCCTGGTATCTACGTACTTAGCAGCTAAATGCATGTAAAAGATGTGAAAACCAAACAGGAACTTAACACATAATTGCAGCAATTCAAACAGTCAGCTTTGAAGTTTTCCCTTAAATCAGAGAGAAGAATTACTGCTCTGAGATGCTGAAAAGCACATTTCTTCCTCTGCAGACAGAAGTGTTTACAAACACACAGAAGCACTGAAAAGGCCTCAGGGTTTGTTTCCACCAAAAGCAGCAATTGTCAGAGACACCATATCCCAGCAGCACAAGCTGTAACACATTAAAAATTAATAAGCATTTGCTATCATCACGTGCAATTTGTAACTCCATGTAAGCTGACGCAGGCGGGGCCCTCGCTCGTGTCAGGATGTGACCATGAGTGCTCCCAGAGCCCGAGAGCAGAGCAGCTGAGAGCCCTGCTGTGAACTTGCTACGGAGTTCCGCGGCACTGAAACAGGTGGGCTCCCCTTCCCTTGCTTTGGCTGTTTGTTTTTTATACTGAGCATTAACAGATGCTTTCTATTTTTCCTTCTTTTTTGGGGCACAGTGCGGTAATAAAGCAGAACTAAGTACCTCCAACACGCACACAACAGCAGCTCCGCTCAGCGCTGCCCTATCTGCACATGTGCGTGTTGCTTCAGATCTGCTGCCTCCACATCTGCCATCGATGAGATGTGTTTATACTGGAACAAATACACGCTAATGTTATTGCATTTTTTCAAATGCTCCTTGTTTAAAAGATCATATCCTTCCAGGAGAGTGGATTCTTTTGTTCTTCACTGTCCAGAATACGAATGCACAAGGGGAAAACAAACCTGCACGCACTTTCTGTGCCTGATTTCTCATACCAAAGGGGGAAACAGCACACAGACAGGTCTTCACAGCACCCCACAGCTCCTGGGTGCGACACAGAGCACACGGTTCTGCTACCTATGGACCTGGCATCCCTCTGGATCTTGTAGGTACAATGACATGCATCTACATTTTAGAACCACAGAAAAGCAGATGTCCAGCACAAGGTGTTCTCATAGCTCTTGGCCTCTTTTTCCTTTGCTACAATTCCTTTTTTTTACTCAACAGTGGCTAGGAGACCTCATTTTTTCCTTCTCCATGTGCTGGAACCAAACCTTGGACATCTGACTGGCCTGGACAGCACTGTCCCTGCGTGCAGCTTCACACCATACCTGAGGCAGCTCACCTCAGCAGTTTGCAGGCTACCCACCTTGAAGTGCTGCCCAAGGGGCCAGGCACTGCTACAGCAAGCACAGCTACGAGCGTCAGCAGGGGAGAGGAGAGACAGCAAAGTGTTTGGTCTTCTTTGACAAAGGAGCAGCAAAACCCAGAGTAGCCAGGCTGATGTTAGAGCTGGGATCCCAAGGGCTGCTTCCAGGGCAGCAAGGGGAGCTCTGCACTGCCTGCATCACCCCAGCTCCACACCCCAGAGGGGAGGTCAGGACATGACCAACGTCCCTCCAAACCTGCGTGAGGGACAGTGGTGGCATGAGACAGCGTGCTGCAGCCCCCAGCCAACTCTGCTGCGTCTCAGTCACGTCAGTGCTGTCAGAAAGGGCTCAGGCTGCAGCAAAGCTCTGACTGCTGATGAATGAGGCAAAACTCAAGCTACAAGATAAGCAAAAAGCACCTTCAGGCACTTAAATCCAGTCTCCTGCAACCAGCTGAGTGACAACACAGCGCAGGGCTGAGACCGAACTGGCTGCTTGACACAGGGACAGAATAGGGAATTCACTTGTGTACACCAACCAGACGATGACCCTATCAAATGCAGCTTGAAGAGGAGAAAGGTCTGCGTTTAAGAGACCTCACTGTCCTACCCTGCGTTATGGTTCTCCAATGTAAAATTTGATTCAAAATATGACACTGTCCCGAAGATTTTTATTCTTTCTTCCAAGCGTGTGCCATTTCCCTGGCACAAAGAACACGAGCTGCTGGCTCTCACTGCAACTGGGCACAGGTTTGATCATGGGCAGCCACAGGGAAGCAGAGCTGAACACAGACAGCTCTTGGCTCTGCCTTGCCAAAAGCAGGAAAGCTATTTTTTCTCTGCTTTAGGAAGCCCAGACAGATGTGACTCAGAGGAAACAGGATCCCAGTTTTGGCTGGGGGCTCCCCCACGCCCACCAGCAAACCTTCAGCCAGCAGCAGAGCAGCCCACCAGCCTCTGGCTGCCTTCCAGCAAGATCGGTGACAGGACAGCTTTGCAGAGCCCCACAGAGCGGGGCCATGGGCACTTGGCAGCACTAGTCCTTGGGAAAGGAAAAGGAGGGTCACACCATTCACATACCTGCATTACCCAGGCACGGCAGACCACTTTCATTACTGCAAGGGATAATTTGTGGATTGCCTTCAAGTTGGGCTGAATTGCTAACGGTGCTGTAACGCGACAGCACCTGTGTAGAGGTGTGCTGACCTCAGCCAGTCTTTTCAGCTCTGCTTTTCCAAGCACAAGTCACCTGTGAAGATTCTGTGCTTGTGAAAGGACAGGGAAAAGCACAGAGCAAGCCAGGAAGCTTCACTCATCCGCTCCAACTGGTGGAAAGCAGTTTGCCATGGGGCAAAGAACCCTCTTCTCACAGCACAGAAATTTTACAGATAGGAAACCAAGGCAAGAAGAAATAAGTGACTCACTCAAAGTCCCAAAGAAAATCTGTAATGGTGCTGAGAACTGAATCCAAATATTCTTCCTACCTTCCGAGCTCTCAGGGAGCCCCTGGGACCATCCCTCCTACAACATCTGCACCAGCGAGGACAAACAAGCAAGCACCTTTTTTTCTTTGAGGCCATCTAACAATGATGCATTACTCCCCGAAGAATGCTTCCCAACCTTGAAATGACCAAACAGCTCCTTGCAGGCTGTCTCACATACTTCTTCTTGCCTCCATTTATTCTGCAGAAAAGCTGTATTTAAAAGATTTTTTTTTTTTTTTAAAGAAAAAAAATACTTGGAGACGACAGCTTAACTGTCAGAGGGATCACAAGCACCAGCTCCTGCACCTCCATTAAACTCTAACTGCTCAACAATTCTGCCAGTCTGCTCCGAGGACTCCTGACAAGGGGGCACGCATAAAACACTCAATCCCATATGCTTTTAAATCACCCAGAAGAAGCATGTTTATGTGGCACTCCTGCTCCTCCACTAACTAGATTTAAGTGGTAATTCCATAGGAAGGGTGATTATCACTAAAGTTTTAATGAGTTGCCATCTGTACCCTGCACTTCATAAATGAGGAGCGTTCCACTACCATGCTGTCCAGGAACATAAAATGTGGCAGCAAAGCATTACAAGGTGATCTAAAATAATACTTCCCTTCTCTCTAAATTAATGGCTTTCACTTGGCAAAGAGATACACAGCAGAGAAGAAAATGAGGACTGTGTTTCGAGCGCTATCAAATGTATGAGAAGGCCTTATATAGCGTTATTAAGACTTATAGCTCTTATTTGGCTGGATCTAAGCTCCTAAATGAAATTATTAAGCATTAAGAAACATGATAAATCTTGTATGCCATATGAAATGGAAACTGTGTACTGAGTTACCAAAATACGTTCAGCAAACCAGCTCCAGAAAATGTAATAATTACAAGGGTAAGAGCTCTCTTGGTTTTACAAGCAGCAGAAGCCTACCCTTTTGTCCCCTGAAAGTTCACAAATCATACATCACCCTGGCTGGCATGTTTGCTTCTGAAGTATCTAAACTGTCGCAGCTGTCTCAAAGGATTTAGAAAACTAGGAGCCAACAAGGAATTTTTCATTAACGTGGAGAGCAGAAATCAATGGTCCCCTGGTGTCATGTCATTTCAATGGGGAGAGGGAGGAGATGGAGGAGGAAGAAATTCTAACAATACGTGTGCTGCAGGCAGGCAGCCAAGCTACGGTGCACACCATCTTCTGCTCATTTCTGCACGCAAGTGATCTGCAGAGCAATTGTTCCTGATAAATTACCAACCTACATATCAAATATCACAACGGCTTTGCGTGGTTTTCGTACTCCTGCACCCGCGCGCAGCTACCAGGACTCCGGAGCAAACGACCGGCGCTGAGGTTTTCTTTTCAAGAGAGGTGGCCCAGCACTCGGTTCAGAAGAAGCCTAGGAGGTGTGAAACCACCTCGCGCTCATCACAGCCTCCCGAAACCACTGTGCTACCCAGTGGCACATCTGTTTGTGACAGCCAGACTGCCACCAGCGGGGGGTGCTGCCGAGGGGACGTGGTGAGGGGCAGCTCTGCACGGCAGCTCCCAGGCCCAGCAGTTTCCAGAGGTGGTGGAGCAGCTGGGGTTGGAGATGGCCAAGAACCCATCAGACCCGAGCACATCACGTTGGTGGGAAGATCCCTCCAGCGCCTCTTGGCCAGGCACCATCTGGGGCCAAGCAGCTCTGCGGTCCTGGTGGACACCAAGTGGCCGTGACCCGGCGATGCTCCCTTGTGGCAAGGAGAGCCAACAGCATGCAGGGCCCCCCGCCTTCTCAGCTCCGGGAAGCAGCGCCTGGAGCCTGGGACCAGCCCAGGATCTGCAGTACCTGGTGGAGCTCCTGGAGAGCAGCGCAGGGCCAAGAGAAACACGATGGATTGGGGAATCCCTCCTCTGAGGAAAGGTGGGAAGGACTGCCCCACTGCAGGGAGAGAGAGCTCACCGTTGTGTAGAAAGATAAGAGATGGCGAGGAATGAAGAGCGGACCAAGCTGCTCTTGGTGGTGCCAGAGACGGGTCCAGAAGTGATGGCCACCAAGCCCTGAAAGCTATCAAATACCAGGCTACCGAATAACAGGCTGCCCAGAGAGGCTGGTGGGCCTCCATCCTTGGAAACATCCAGAGATCCTTTCAACGCCTACCAGTTCAGATCCTATCTCTGATAATCAACGCAAACAGGAATTCCCCATCCTAAATCTTCAGACAGGAAGAAATCTTTTGTACTAACCCAGCCCCAGGGCCAGCCTAGCAGTGGCAATTGTTGCTGCAGGCATGGGGCTGGGTGCCAGCACCCAGGCAGCTCTGGCTATTGGCACGGGAATTGGGCCACAGTGCTGCAATGAGGGCCAGGCGGGCAGGAATCTATGGGAAGGAATAGAGCCCAGCTCCAGATTCACCTCACTGTTTCAAAGCAGAAAAACCCAAACGATGTCTTTGAAAAAAGAAGGGTAATATTTTACATCCTCTTTGCACAGAAGCCAGTAGCAACATGAGAGGACCACAGAGATGCAAACTCTATGATCTACAAATGAAAGCCACAATACCGTCTGCATGCAACAAATACAGAAAATCCCACTCCTGCCAGTTTCAAAGATCTTCTTCATTGGAAAAATATTTTCTATACATCTCAAGAGAGACATGGCTGAAAAAAGCCAAATCTCTCCCCAGGCTTTTAAAGCCAAATCAATAGACAATTGCCAATTAACGTTTGCCATATACGTAACTCTCGCTTTCTAGGAAAAGTGAAAAGTCATTTTGAATTTGTTTACTATTTCCATAAAAGAGAACTCCAAACCAAAGCTCTCCTGTTTTATTCTATTTGAAAAATTCAACAAGAGTGAAGAGTGAGAGGTTTGGAAGCCTTCCACTGAAGAGGAGTAGGACTCCAGATGCAGTCAGCACTGCACCAGGCCTGCTGTTTCGCTTCATGGGGGTAAATCTTCCCTAACACACAGACCTCCAGGTCAGCTCCACGGCGTTTCAATAAAGCAGAGACAGGACTGCTGGAGGAGAGACAAAGAGAGACGCAAGCAGGCAGAGGACCACACTTGCAGAGGAAGTGCTGGAGCTGCCCAAGCACTCATGGAAGTCAGCAAGAGCCGGCGCTCTGTCAGGACAGCGGATGCCGCCTGTTGAGTGTTAATACGTGCTGCCTCCGTTCTCCAAACAGTACACGATTTTCTTCACTGAAATACGAATGACACCAAACCCCTTTCTAATTATAGGTGCCTCTTACATGTGATCATCTTCGTACGAGTCAGTCCGCTTAAATGATCAAACAAAGAAGTGGTTAAATAACACAGAATGTGATAAAAAATGGCAAAAACCCAAGAGATTGAAAACTATGGCAGAAATTCTACCTTTAAGTGTACAGCAGTGAGTGAAACAGCAACCCCAACCTTCAACCCTGAACTGGCAAGTCCAAAGCTGAAACAGTTGAAACATTAATACAAAACCACTCTGCCATTATAACAAAACGGAACAACAGCAACAAAAAAATAATAATCAACAAACCCCATAACAACAGGAACTCACAACTGCACTTATGAACAGAATGCTGATCATCAGTGTGGACAGGATCTCAAGGAAAACAGACCCTACGTATCTACACGCGTTTTTTTCTTTTTCTTTTCTTTTTTTTTTCCTTTTGAAAAGCACACACATAAGAAAACACAGCCTTGCCCTGAGACCCCATGTAATTAAGATTTAGCAAGATTAAGTTTCAACCAGCAGCAGATATCCTTACAACCAGAGGCACAACTCTCCTCTCAGAAGTGCAGAAGTTCGTGAGAATAAACTTTCCCAAGTACCCTCTAATTTGGGATGGGAACGTGAAAACACACACTGGGTAAAAGCCCCACAGAGTCAGGAGCAGACTGTATGTGCAAGACACCAACCACCCACCCTGCTCCACACACACACTACAAAGCTGCAAGCCGGCTCCCAGCTGCCGCAGGTCAGCAATCCCTGCACCAGGCACTTGCACTGACAGCTGGGCCGTGGCTCACTGATGGATTTTCTTTGCTCTCCAAAGCAGAGAAGCTGTGCCAGGCCACCGGTCATCCCACCAAGCTCTTCTCTGCCGCTCACAGGGCCAGCAGCTTTCCCAGCTACCAGACCCCAGAATGGCTGCCACAGAAGCCAAGCAGCCAGCGCTGCAGGGCTGCCAGCAGTGCACGGCCATCCACATGGCACAGAGCACCGCCAGCCTCACAGCCCAGGGACCCAAGCGCCACAGGGACAGGCAGCAGCAGGAGCCCACAGCAGGGAGAGGGACAAATGGCAAAATCTGCAATTCAACACGGCGCTGGGAAGCCAAAGCAAAGCCTCGCTCCAACCCCAAGCCGTGGGCTTCCCGCTGCTCCTGCCACACAAGCCACCCGCAGTGCCTCTCCTTGCAGAGCTGCTGTCTTCAACCCTCGCGGTGCCCAACGAGGCCAAAATTTTCTCTATTTTCCACTAGTGTTCCAAGAAACAAAGTCAGCACAAGAAATGCCAAGGACAACAGAAGCACCTGTTTAAAAACAGAATGGGTTCACTCAGCAGCAAGCGAGCCGTGCACCCAGCAGCCCCAGGTGGAGACAAGCACGCAGAAACCTGGCTTCTCCCTGCAGTCCTGGGCTGCCACCAGGCAGATCACCTCCTGCTACAGGGAGGCACCTGGAGCTCCGAGATGCAGCTCTGTCAAAATCGCCATGGCAAGGTAACCTGTGCGGCTGCGTGCTCTGCGCACGGCTCCCCTTCCTGCTCTCCTTCCTTCCCAAGGCATGTTCATCGCAACTGAACCAGCGCCGCCCTCTGATGCTGCCTGTCTGTAAAGCGGAAGCCTCATCAGCAATCAACATGCGGCAATTAAATAAGTGTTTACATTACACCTCCCTCCAAGCAGCAACAACAGAGCGGGAGGCCGCCCACGTCCTGCCTGGGCATCGCGCTGCAACAACGCGAGAGGCACCGAAACGCCGGGGAGCAGGGCCACAGCCTCACCAGCCTGAGGCAATAAGAACCCTGCAGGGCTCTGCACCACGCAGGCCTGGCGGCGCAGCGGGCACAGGCTGTGCTTGAGGAACAAGGAGGAGGTCAGGGAAGAGCTATGAGGCCCTGCTGTCCCACAGAGGTGCTCCCACAGCACAGCCGGCACACAGCACACAGCACCGCCTCCACCCCGCACTCATGGATGTGAAGGGCATCATCAGACAGACGGTACCACTGAGCGGCAGGCAGCAGCCTCCTGCCACAGCTATAAATAGAGGGCTCTATTTTTAAGTTGACCATCACTTAGCACAGCCAAACTTCTTCCCCTTCTGCTCACACAGCCCCCACCCCCACTGACAGGCACGCAGGTGCACACTGCTGCCTGGACACGGCCTCTGCTCGCTGCTGCATCCCTCCTCCACGCGAGTGGCAGCCCTGCTGCACACCCACCTCGCACTACAGGAGGCTCCAACTCATCTTTGTGGTAGAACCGCTTAGAGGGATTCCCCTTCTCCTTACATACTGTAACAAATGTTATATAAAGCTAGAAAGGAATTCAGCCGCAGCTTTTATTTACCATGGTACATATGGGCCGATGGCTGTGGCAGGCTACCAAGTTTGCTGTTAGCTGGCCAAGTCTGCTGTTATCACTTTGCTCCTGACGCGTGCCCCATGTAAGGAGGAATGCTGCTGTCAGCCGGGCGACTGTGAGCAGCTGGTGGGAAAGGCTCTGCTCTGCTACACTGTGCCCTGCAGGCAGCATCTGAAGCATCATTCACCACGCAAACACCGTGCAAAACTTGCTGGTGGTCCTACTGCAATGCCACTGGGGAACTGGCCCTCAGCAAGGTGCACCTAAGGTTTCTCTTGGGAGAACTGGATGCTGGTGAAGGATGAGTCTAACGTCAGCATCTACCTGGGTGAATCCTGGGAGCAGTTTCACCTCCTGCAATCAGAAATGAGCGCAGAAAGGGCCATATCCCACGTGTGGGGCTGCACAGATACCTGCACCACCCATGCCCAGAGAAAGGGCCCTCAGAAAGGCTCAACAAGGTGCTGCCACAAAACCCTTAACTTCAGAGTTTGCATGGAACAGGTATGCTGTCATTCTAATAGATGCTAGGAAAAGCAGCATCTGTTTTAAAAGGACAGTCATAGACTTCTTCATTTCCAATGAAATCCTCCCATTCTCTGAGCAAGATTCGCAGCACAGCAGGTAACTGAAGCCTCCAAAGGGATTCAGAGCCATCCAAGAGCTCTATGCTTAGCACTTGCTGCCTTGGCGGAGATGCTGAGGGAGGCATGAAAGACCCTGAAATGCACAGGCACCACAGGCCACTCGAGGTGCTTATGGCCTGGTGACAAACAGGACCTTTCCAGCAGCTCAGTTAAAAACTTCCCAACTTAGGCTCACACCAATAAATGACCTTCCCCACTCTGCAGAGCACAACTCGCTCCACTTCCTAGAGCTGCCATACGTACTGGCCTGGGCAGGTTTAGAAGATCTCCCTGAAAGCCTGACCTATTGGTTACGTTTTTAAGCCAAGTTGTTGCTTGCTAAATTTTATGACCTTCCTCCTCCTGCTTCTCCCCTCCCAGTCACGAGCAATAGGAATTAAATTGATTCAGTCTATCAGTGTTCTGCATCTAAGTGATTAAATTCAGCTACTAGAAAAATCTGTTTTGTGCTGCATCTGAGAAAAAGCAGCGCTGCCATTGGATCCAGCTCCCGGCCTCAGAGGGAGGGAGGGAGGAGGCAGCACGCGGAAGAAAGGCACAGAAGGTAAAACGCAGACATGGCTGCTGTGGGAATATCACAGGCATTATCTTTTCCCTTCCCCCTTTAAGCTGGATCCATTAAGAGATGTACCGTTAGGAGCTGTCAGGGCAGCAGCACCCCCAGAGCATCTCCACACCCATGTCTCAGAGCTGCAACATCCACGACCAGTGACTCCAGACAGATGTCAGAGGGCTGGGTGCTGGCTTTTAGGGCAGCTCCCCAACCTCAGGCTCTCCCAGAACTAGTCCTAATTTATCCAGTCTGATGACCAGGCAGCATTCCTGGGGGACAGATGCCACGCTTTCCCAGCTGGCTCCAGCCCTAACGACCAGCTGACCATCTATTATAAGCTGTTCAGCTGGGATTTTACTTTGGGACATCCAAGCCAAGGAGCACCTTCCCTCCTCTTACTTCCACACAGCAATTAGGAAAATTAACAAAGGCTGCGGAATTTAACACATCTGCAGAGCACCCTTCTTCAGGCAGCAAGCTGTAAAGACAGGGACAGACCCAAACGGCTGCAAAGGAGAAGGCAGGGAGGCAAAGTATCCAGCTGCACAAGCACTGGGCGCTTCACAGAGCACATCAAAGCAAGAGGGAATCCTGCTCTGCTGCTCTCCGCGTGGCCCCTCCGTGCTGCCCTGCTCTGAGCGCTGCCCGCAGGAACACAACCCGCCCCTGGAACGCGGGGAGCTACGGCTGTTCTCTGCGCTGCAGAGGATCCGGACCTTTCTGCTTCTGGAATGTAGTGAGAACAAATGTGCGCACAGAGAAGGAACACACTGAAATAACTGCCTGTTCAGCCGCATCCTCCAGAAGTTCTTCGCTTCCTGCATCTGTGGGATTTCTGGCACGGCCACAGCCCTGACCTCACCTGACCTCCGCACCGCATCAAAGGGCCTCATCGAAACGGGCCATTCCTCGCACAGGGAGGAAAGTTCAGAGGAAGCTCAGAGACTTACAGGCCGGCCCTCATCGCCAGCATCCCCCCCCACTCTCTGCTGGGGAAAAAAAAGACAAAAAAAAAAAGAAAGAAGACATCCACAGGGCAGAGACAAAATGTTACAGAGAGGAAAATTCGGATCTGCTTACTGCGGTAGCTGAATTTTAAGCAGTACGAAGTCTAAGAATACATCTGGAAACACACATGCAGATTCTTCACATCTAAAAATAAACGTCTCTGCTGTAGATTACTCTCCAGAGTAAAACAGAAGTGCTGATATTACTTGAAGTTTTTTCCTCTCTTGTTTTGTTTTCCCCAGGATCAGAGTGGGTAAATTGCTTTTTAAAAAAAATCACATACATTAAGTTACTGAGATCATTTGAAGCATTATACACTGAAATTAATATTAGTAATAACAAACTACCAGTTTGCCCCAGGCAAACCACACTACCAATGGTTTCACTTCATTCCAAGCCCGTATGTTTTGCTTCAGACTCGAATGTCCTTCCTATCACCTCTGCAGAACGCCACATTCTCTCCCCGTGCTTCTCAAGGCTCACACCAGCAAGCACACAGCGAGGCGGCCTCACGAGCTGCAGCTCCTCAGCAGTGGATTCAGCACTGATTTGCATCAGCAGAAGTTGTTGACATATTTTCCTCCTCAGTTCCTTAGAGGAAAACTTGGAACTTAATTCCCTCTTTACATTTGCTTATTCAAGTTCCAGTTGCATCTCCCCCTAATGTACCATTAGACTTTTCCTTTTAATTACTTTTTCACATCATCCTCTTTCTAAGAACTCAGCTCGCTCCCCCACGGCCCCTTCTGCTAAGGATGCCTTCACCCCCCCTCCACTCCTCCCAGCAGCCACTGCTGCTCCTGGGGCTCCACGCTCTGCTCTCCCCCCGGGCTCACACCCACCCGAGTTGCAGAGCAGGCAGGCAGCAGTTGGGTGCAGAGCCCTCATCCCTGAGCACCATGAGTTTGGCTCAGTGACGACTTCACATTACGTGCACCGTCCTTGCAACTGCATAAAAGATTAAGGAACATAAAACTACTTAACTGCAGGCAGGTGTGCAAACCTATTCCCTCCGCCTGCACCTAATGCTCTTTGGAAGCACCCTTAAAGGCAAAAAATAAATAAAATCCTTGGAGAGATTGCACAAAGGAGACACAGCGAGTCATGCTGCAGACAGACAGGCCGGCAGGGCTGGGCAGCTCCTCACCGCTGCTCTCTTGCAACCCTCCCTGCGCAGTCCAGACCTGACAGCAAACCCCCACCCCACCTCTCACCAAACACTGGCATCTCCTCTCCTGCCTGCCCCATCCCACTACTGCAGAAACACAGAGCAAAGTATGGCTGACAGAGCCCACATTCAAAGCAATGACATCCCACACATCCAGAAACCCAGCTGGCAGGACAAGGGGAATCTCACCCAAACCAATGGGAAACCCCAAACGCCGCGGTCACACCGGAGCACACAGAGCACAAACACTGAGCCTGCACACAGCTTAAGCCAGCAAGGTCATGCCACAGAAAAAAGCAAGCTCTTTTTCACACTATGCTCATTTATACACTATAGGCTGAAAAAAGAAGCATCATTTGTCTGTGAGGCCGTGCTCATCTTTTTGTAGCGCAGTAGACAGAAGGACATCTCTCTTCCCCATTCAGCTTAAACATCATTTTTTTCACTACCACGATGAGAGACTGGAATCAATGTCAAGATATACAGGAGAAATCAGTTTACTTCCACAGTACCAACAGCACAGAGGAGTTCACCCACAGACATGACTGATAAACTGCTACAAATTCAGGCCAATATCCTTCAGGTTTAACTCCACGTTGCTGTAGAAGACACGACAGATCAGCAGCTACTTGGGCAGCAGCTTGAAAGTATAAAGGGCCATATTAGTATTATTATTACTAGCAGGCTGCTGAGGATGTCTCCTATATTTACCATCTGGGTAAAATTACGACTTTAAACAGTCTGTTTGAAGAAGTCCCAAGAGCAGTGAATGTTTTCCATATACTCTCCCAATCAGTCACAGATGATGCAAGACAGAAAAGCTCCTTCTCCCATTCCACCTGAGTTCCTAGCAGCCCGGGGAGGGTCACAGACCAAGACCTCAGCCACTGCCCTGCTCTGGCTACTGAGGATCCTTCTGCCCACCCAGCACACTGTCAATAGATTCAATCACAGGGCAGTCAAGCATTTTCCTTTACAAGCCACTGATACCCTCACACACCATTTCTCTCTTCTCTGTCTGATGTTCAGTTTAACCTGGACAATTTGTTCTGCATTAATATTTCAATAGCACTATAAGCAAACGAACAGATTTCTTCCCGGGCTGCCAGCAGACGAGCACACGCACCCAGGGGCTGCAGCACAACCACGCTGCACTGAGCTCCTGCTCAGAGGCCACAAAAATAGAGAAGGTGACTCAAGGAGAGCGGGCATCCCTTCCCTTGGACAGCAGCAGTTTTCCACCCGTGCCCCATTCGACACGAAGCTCTAGCACCGCTGCCATCTGGATCACGTTTGGTCGCACACGGTGGGTGCAAACGAGCACAGTCCCCCTCATCTCAAGGAGTTTTGCCAGTTAACACCCGCAAGCAATCAGACTGAAATCATCAATTACCTCTAATTCTTCCCTTTTTGGAGCACCCTCCTTATCACCAATGGCCACGACAAAATCCTACCGCATATTATCATTTTACACAGCATTATTACTGTGATAAGGCCAAACAGCCCCTGATGCAAGTGTGACTCTGTCCTATTTTCACTGCTCCCCTCCAGTTTGATTTACACCATGTAAATAGAGGTCAAAAGCAAGCCTCTGGTCCCAAAAGATACACTCTGAGACTTTCACACCTTCTGTTATGTTTTATGGAGCAAATTTTTAGGTCAGGGAATAGTAAACAAATCTACCCACTTCAACAGAAAAGGGGGAACAAGAAGCACGGCTTGAGTCAACAAAGCAAAGCGGGTACTTTTCACAGGAACTCTTCTCCTAATTACCAACGAACAAGATGGAAGCAACGTCATTACAGATGCTTCCATTTATCCTACACAGCTTTGTGAGCAGGGAACAGCCAACATTTACCACTTCAGGAAGGTTACAGCACTGCATGGCAGACCCTGCTGATGGCAACACCCAGGCCCACTGCCCCACTGACACGAGCCACGAAGCCTCATGCCCTGCAACAGGCAGCAGCTGCAGCACTGGAGCACGAAGAAACCCAGAGCGATCTGAGCACTGCCAGGCACAACCCGGCTCACCCATCACGTCACAGCCTCTCATGAGCCTGTCTCAATCTCCACTTTCAGCAGTGAAATGCTGAAGTTATCAGGACTCAGCCTGCTCAGGCCAGGCACCGTCCGCCTCCCCAGTTTACCAGAAGGAACTGAGGGATGCTATGGGGCGTGCTTTGAAACATCGCTTGGCAGCACCAGAAAGGACACCTAGCCTTCAGATAACACTCGGATGGTCGAGCTGGGCTACAGTAATCAGATTCCACCAGAATCCTGCAGGAAAAGTACAGCAAACCACTCGCTGGGGGATCTGCAGCCCCTTTCCTCCTGCAGGCCCCCGGGCCGGGCGGTTCTGCAAGGTCACAGCAGCAGCGGGGCGCGAGGCAGCAGCTCTGGCAGCACCCGCCCTGCACGCTGCTGTGAGCCCGCAGCATCAAAGCAAGGTCACATTCCAGGGCGCCAGAGCGTGAAGGCGGAGCGGGCTTTGTGTCGATTCGCTGGCTTTTGCCATCGCTGGGTATTTAATCTCTGCAGCTCTTTTCTTTCGACGCGATGGGCTCCTCTGGAGTCATCACAGCCCATGGAGTCCATCAAGCAAATGAATCCACATTTCACCAACGGCCAGAGCAGCTCGCTCCCGCGTTGCTGACTATTGATAGCTCGCTTCCATTTTGACAGAAGGGTTCTCAGAGCTCCAAACAGGAGTAAGAAAAATTTCAAAGACAGCACTGAGTAAATAGAGGCAAGGAAAGCCTGATGAGCTGAGCTGCACAGCCTGTACATAGGACAGCAGCACAGCATGGGGCAGCACAACAGTGACTCTTTACACAGCCCTTCACACAGCAGGAGAGGTCCTCCTCTCCATCCCTATCTTTCCCTCTTCTCCTATGTGAAGAGCTTGTTGCTGGCTCAGAAGTAAAGCAATCCTATCTCTACAAGGTATTTTTACTTCCTTCAAGTCAAAATACAGTCAAAAGGTCAAATGAAATACAGTTCTTCCACAGCACCTGACTTTGTGAACTTTGGAGCGTAAATCTAATTGAAGACTATGACAAAAGAAAGGAAAAAAATCAATACTGCTAGTTCTAGAATGTTAGTGCCATTCTTTTTCGTTTGTTTTCAGAAAGCACAGGATGGACAGGAGGAGGGCTTCTCACCATCCACAAAGGGCAGAATTTGTGTTGCGCTTAAACAAACCTCTGGTTCACGCTGCCTTGAACTCAAGATCAGTATCTGTGCTGTTTTATCAGACAAGGTCTGATTTCTGTTCTTTTTCTTTTATTTTCCTTTTTAAAGGTTTATTTTTAAAAGAGGACCATGCAACAGAGCCTCATCCATTTCAGGAAAAGTAAACAAAATTCTTCACAGGGAGGGCTGAGGATGAGACAACAAAGCCTGCTAGACTAAACTGTACAGAGGTGCATTTATCTGTCATTATTTGGTATCACAGCAGCACAGCGACTTTGCCCAAGGTCAGGGCAAGGTGCTGCACACAGACACGCTCTCTCCCTCTTGGAGATGCTTGCAGCCACAGCAGCACCAGAGAAGACTCACCATTAGTCCCAGATTGTGGGTGAGGATCTGAATGAGATTAAAATAACACAGCAAATCAGTGCCACGTCTGCACAGCAGACCTCCCAAACCTTGTTCCAACCATACCTCCTTCCTCCTCTTTCCTTCCCAGGCCACAAAACAACCAAGCGATCCCATAGGATCCATCAAGACCTGAGCAGTTTTAACACAACACTCGCATGCAAAGAAGCAATGGTACATGGGATCCTGTGGGATCTCTATGACTTCTTGGGACAGTCCTGCTTTCTTATTTGGAACAGCAGAACTCCCTCACAGGAGAGTCCTAGAAAAGTCCTTTGGGCTCCTGGGTTCTCTCCACAGTGTTCCAGAACAGGAAGCTGAAGAGAGAGGTGAGGGCAACAAGGGCTTCAGGCTGGTGGGGACAGGAGGCAAGCATGATAAATATTTAAATTCCTGCTTATTAGGAAATCCTTGGCAAATAACATGAAGCCTGAAGGAGGTGTTAAAGAGATGCACACTCGGTATTATGGGAAGCTTAATGAGAAGCTGTAGCCATTATGTATGTATCATATATGCAAAACTAGGTGAGGCCCCTGTGGACTACTCCATTCTGCATGAAACTTTATAGACACTGTAATGCATTATTTTTAATGATTCCCTTGCCTACTTCGAGCTCTGGAAACCAAGAAGAGCTTCCCTATTTTCCTGGCGGTGTGTTAGCACCAATACCTTGCTGGTTGCTAGACTTCTAGGTTATTTTAATGAGAAATAATTGGGTTACTTTCCAAGATTCTGCAAAGCCAATACGTGAACAGGAACTCTGAAAGTTGCTCAGCGTTGCGGCGCGCTTCACGTCCTCTACTGTCCACAGGGTTACTTCCCCTGGTAGACCATTTATCTACAAATAGGCCCACAAAAATGCTGGCACTTCTGCTAGTTCAAGTTTGCACTGTCATCATCCATCTCGAGGGAGAGCCGGGCCACAGAAACAACCAGCTGCAACATCACAACGATTGCCCCTGCAGGAGATGTATATAATGAAAATTGAAAGCTGCAGGATGAACTTCTTACATACTTGTCCTTTTGGTTTATTCATCAGAAATAATTATCCGTGCTCACATTTACAGGAGCACATACTTTATGATGTACATTAAAATTTAATGGATTTTTAATAATACTGTAACTACAGCAGGAGCAGAAAAAAGCTGTAATAATAAACCATATGTGCCGTGTTGGTGGGTAAATGGGGTTGAGCAAACATCAACTACATGGAACCAGCCTAGGACCAGTGAGGACGGGAAAAAGGAAATCCCATCTCCAGCACATAAAATCACAACGACTGTAATGCCAATGGCTTAGCTTAAAAATCTGCAATGAGAGCTGAGTGCATGCATTAAATGAGCAAACACGAGTTTCTAGATTTCGGGAACCTACAGGCGACACCCAGCAGCTTTTGACAAGCATCCAAACTCCCCACATCAGCCACTCCACCCATGAAACGGAAAGGAGCAACAAACCAACCCTGTGACTGTGCCTAGAGAGTGTGTCTAAACCCCAATTTCCACTGTGCTAATTAGAGTATTTAAAGAGTATTTTATGAAGCTACTGATGTCTATTCCTTAAGCATCAGCAGAAATTACTGCTCCGGCAGGAGAGACTGACACTGGACACTCTCCTCCAGCTAAGAGTCAGTGCACAGCATCGCCGTGTCACCAATACTTGCACGGACATCTATTTATAGACTCAGAAATTATATATGTGGTGTCCCCACCAACAGTGACAAATCTTCATTCAGGCATGAGTCACCTATTCATAAGCACGTTTCCAAAAATAAATCCTATTTACCAGAATTAAATTCCACATGCTCAGGAGAAAAATGTCTCCTTAAAAACAAAACAGCAGAAGAAAGGCATGCTGGAAAAGCAAACAGTAGCAAACAAGCACCAAAGCCTTCGCCTGCAGGTCCTCACATTTGGTACGAGCACACTGCGACTGGAAGCGTTCAAGATGTAAAAATGAAGATGATTGCATGTTCTCATTACAAACCCCTGCCAAGGTCACCAGAGCCCTACCGTCCAAAAGCAAGTATCCAGAATATTCCTGGCGATTCACGCTTCGTAGGAATAGTCAGTATATTGCAGTTATTAGAGAGAGCAGACAGAATGCGCGCCAAGTAATCCCAGAAAATGTGGTGTTAAATAGAGGGTTCAAACCACAAAGCAGTTGATGGGGAATGTTAAAAATGTCAGCGTGGCTGAAAGACACTCACCAGTGGTGAATGTCAAATAGTGAGCTACTGTTCAGCAGTTCCAACAAGAAAGTAAGGATACGCAGGGAAAGGGACCCACGGTGCAGTTACTGGTACAAATTACATCCAGAAAGCAAAGAAATAAATAGATTTTAAAAAATAATGCAAAAATGGAACAAGTTCAAACTTCTTTTATAGTAATAGTCTCCAGTTGAGCATAATCACCAAAGCTATAGTGATAAGATTGCCAAAACTAGACAAACATCTGTGAGATGAATTCATCTCAGAGGGGAAGCCAACAGCTTGTTATCATTAAAGAGGCAATGCTCTCCCTGCGTTTGAACTGCAGGCCGCCTTGTTACTGCGTTTGCTGAGGCAATTGCACCAGATGTTGGCAGCTATCTTCAGATGGATGACAAGCACCTGCTGTTGGGGAAATTAAATGCTCGTCGGCCTCCTATCCTTCAGGGGAGGGTGGGCCGGGAGGGGAAGAGGGGGAGTGGTGACGGCTGACCCTCTGAAATAAACCTATTTATGCAAAGTGACAGTAAGTGCTGGTTTGCCAAGCAGGGAAACAGAGTGGAAATTCATTGGATCTCTTCCATTGCCCCTGGTGAAATCTGCTCCCATCCTCCCCGTCCTGACAATTAACAGGAACCCATCCGGACCCGCTGAACCACTCCTCACAGTGCTGGAGCAGCACAGGAACCCCCTGCAACGAGTCCCACCGGCACCACGAGCACACGCTGCGCGTCAGCGCTGCAGGCACAACAACCCACCAGAGGGCACAGGTGTAAATGCCAGTGTTAAAACAAACAGTGCTGGTAGTGGGATCCTGCACGTGCTCAGACCTCTGCGATCTCACTGCCAGGACCACCTGGTGCCATGGGGACGTGTCACTGCCTCTCTTCAGATCCCTTCCGCAGGGTCAGGAATGCCAGCAAAGGTCAGGATGGGCACTAAGATCCACTTTAAACGCTAAATGCACGGCTGCTGTTTTTCCAACAAACTTGCTGATTTCCAAACTTCTGTGAAAGAAAAACTGCAAAATGTGGTCTTGTTTCACATGAGCTATCATTTCATTCCCTCACCTCCTCCAACCTGTGCAATGAGGACACTGCAGCACAGCCCACACCTCACACTGCCAGCAGGGCCCAGATTCCTGCTTCAAAAACATTCTACCCTGGGCAATAAGCAGACACTACCATTGTTACTGCTACACACCAAAAACCTCTTGTGAATGCCCCTGTCAGAGACAAATGCTTGCTTGATCTAAACTGACCAAATGCATTTAGGTATTCTTCAGATTAAGAGGCAGCTAATCCTCATTCTGCTTAGATTATCTTAATTGGCTCTTCATTTGAGCTACTTTGCCCTTGTCCCCATTTCCGAAGATGCATTTATAAATACATACACTGCATCACACAGTGTAAATACGCAGTCTCTCCAGACCAGCGCAGAGCCCCATGCTGTAGGGTTACCAATGGAATTCACACTAACCAGCTTGCTGCCCCTGGCTTCTACTCCACTGCCACTCAAATACGCCCAGGCACGTTTTTCTCTGCAAAAACAAATACTACATTCCCTTAACAGAGGTGTACGCATGTATGATGGGTGTCAAATGAATTTAATCTCCTACCTCTATAAAATTAGCATAAGTTTAATTAAATCGGTCAGAGCTCAGTCTTGTGTGTGCGAACAAAGCTCTGTTACTTCACCTCTAGGATGGACCAAAAAGTCATCCTGTTGGTTCTTACTGCCCTGACAGAATAGCACAGAAATACATATGAAGAACAAGAACACAAACAAGAAGTCTCACCACACTTAAACACCAACGAACTATTTTTCCATTAGAAAAACATCAGTTTCTTAAAATCAGTACAGAGATCAAATCTGGCATTTCCTTGATGTTCCGCACAGGGCCGCGGCGCTGGGGGCAGAGGGCAGCTGTGCCCCAATCCCTGCAGCCAGCTGCTGAACGAGCCGTGCCGTCCATTTCCCGCTGCAAAAGGCACTACTACAGCAACATGGGCTCCTTCCACACTTGGAACAATTCGTATGAAGTTCCTCACAGATACTTTTAAAAGCATCCAGACTCAAAGCTGCTATCAGAGTGCAACACTAACATTTCCATCAGAGCAGACCTGAATCTTCAAGCCCACCCACCCACGTTGGGATGAATCCAAGGGCACTGCAGGGATAATCTGAAGATGTTAGCAAACACGATTAGCTGAAGTTGTTAGGTACATTACATCATGTTTTTATAGAACAGAGACAGAACGAAAAATCAGATTTCATAGGGTCTCAGAAAAGATACAGGTAATTTTAATGGTTTTGGCCCTGTTGCAAAATTGCTACGTGCTGCAAGCAAGCATTCATGTGCATGCTGGAAAAGTTAACATGAATGTTTTCTTCTAACTTCTTTCATCCAAATGCAGCCCCCGGCCAATTGCTGATTCAGTCTCAGGTGCCTCAGGTCAGCAGCAGTGTGCCATGCCCTGCGAGCTCTGGATCAGAACTGCTCCCAAGAAGAACAAAGAACACCAGCCGTGACTTCACAAAAAGGAAAAGAAAGAAAAAGACGATAAAGTTTTCTTTAAAAGCCACATTTAAACCAAGGACGCAGGCGCTGCCCAGCAGCTCCCAGCCGGGTGTTGGAGCCGCGCTCTGGCAGCACTCAGCTGGGCAGCACAGCACAGAAGTGCTGCACGGAGCTCAGCCCAGCCGTCCAATCGCTGCCCGCACCGCGCGCTCAGCCCGCACCGAGGCCACACGGCTGAAGGCTGCGAATGACAGGACTGTTGGCATATTTACATTTCCCATCCCCTACAGAACTCACTAAAAAAGAAAGGCAAGGAAATGTAAGGCAAGATAAAACAGCTTGCCCAAAGTCAGACAGCAAGTGGGTGGCACAGTGGGAAACAGAAGACAGATGTTCGGGGCCCCGGCTCCCCACCACAATTACCTCATCTCACACGGGTTACAGCACAAAGGCTGCCGTGCCGTTTCATTTAGGCAGAGCAAGAAAGGAAATAAAATCACGCTTTAAACTTCTGCTGTGCTCTGATACAGCCGCCTTGCCCGCAAATCCTGCCTTAACATTTCCTCTTTTCATAAAATCCAGGTAGAAACCAACCGCTAATTTATAACAAAACCACCTCCACAAAGCATGTGTCTTGTTACAGACCTCCTAAAAACTGACTTCCTGTGTACAAGCTCTCATTCAGAGAATGAAAACACTTTTTTTTTAAAGCAACAATCGAGTTCCTTGGTTTGTTAAAAAAAAAAAGAAAAAAGAAAGAGCATGCGTGGGAGTGAGCAGAAATAATAAAAGCGCTCCAGGCCACGAGGGACCACTGCATCCCAGATCTCTCTGTCACATGCCAAAGCAAAAATTTAAAGGAATATTCATTATCCTGTAGAGTAACACAGACACAACATCCAAACCAGGAACTCCGGAAGTATCAGGACTTAATGCCTGAGGGCAGGGCAGGCAGCACGGCGCCCAGCAGCACGGCTCATCACAGGCTGCAAACAACCTGCTCATCTGGGGTCCATCTAAGGAGCTGCAATGAAGCAAATTAAGCAGCTCCTCCCAAAGCGCTCCCAGGTAACTTAGGAAGAAGAATGTAAGGGCCTAAACGCTATTTAACAACAGGCCAAGAGCTCAGGACCTCTCTGAAGGGAATGGTGACATAAGCAGCAGCCTAAGCAAAGGAAAAAAAAAAAAAAAAAAAAGAGCCAACATCCTCTGTTTTGTATTTATAAACTATTTCAGGAACTTGGGCTATTACAGACAAGAACATAAACGAGCCCAAATCTGTCCCTCAATTTCATAAAATGTCACCACTTCCCAAATACTGAATCTGGAAATACAGTACTGAAACATGTGGCAAGCTAACAGCTTGTCATATCAAAAAATGATTTTTCTGCAAAGCAAATATTTTGAGAATGACCATCCACGTATCCCATTAACCATTAACTCTACACATCAACACCCAAGAGATGTAACAACGCAATTCAGACTGTTTGCCAAGCCAAAATTAACTCTGCTTTCACTTTCATGCCAGCAGAACTCCCTGTACCTCCTGGCTCTGGCCTCAGCTCCACGCAGACTCCCAATCCCCAGGACACAAAACCAGGAGCAAAGCACCTTTTCTCATGCTAATAACTCCATTGCAATAACATCTTCAGAGGCTACACTCAAGGTCTGAGGGAAAAGTAAACCAGTGAAGTGCTTAATACTCCAATGGCGCATTAACTCATTCACACCCAGACAGCCCTGCCAAGCCAGGAGGAGTTTTCTTTCATGCTTTCCTGATTTATATTTTCACAGCTGTCAGAGAGAAAAGCATGTAGGAAGCACATGACGTAAACCACCCGATTAGGCTAAAATCCTCCATGTGGATCACACCTCCTTCCCTCCTCTCTTCCACTGCAGTTTCATGCAGAAAGTAGAGGGACTTTTTGTCTGTTACTGAAAGCAGATTCCTTTTTTTAAAGGTTAAACTAGTCATTATTTGCACTGCTGTCCCTGTTACAACACATGACGGCATAAAAGGAAAGGAGCAAATTCTCATCCTGACGCTTTGCTCCCTGCAGCACCGCAGCTCTGCCCGCCTCGCACCCCAGCCCTGGTGGCAGCAGGGAGGGTTTAGGAGCAGCCTCCTTGTATTTGTTAACTGTAACGAGACAGGAAGCCACGGCTGCAGAAGGGAGAGATCAGAAGAACGTAATCTTTCAAAAACACAACAGTTTTGCGGGAGAAAAAAACCCAAACCAACATCAGAAACCAGAAATTATTATTCCACTGGCCTGTTCTGTGCCTCACAGGAAATAACAAGCAACTGTACGAAACCCTTCACATCCAGAGAGGTAATTCAGAAATACTCTCTTCTTCCAAATTTTCCAAATCTTAAAAGCCATTCTTGAGGAAACAACGTATTCTGGGCAAAGCTGAAGCATGCCTGCAATTTGTCTGAGGGACCTGGTGGCAAGCCCCAACAGAAAGCAAAACTAATGCATGCATCTTTGTTCTGATTTTACGTGGAACTTTAAAATAAAAACCAAATGCTACAGCGCCCATTCCCAAAAGCCATTTCAGGATTGCTGTGGAAGACAAAACAGAGCAAACGCTCCTGCTTTGAGATGGTGAAAGCAAGCACAACAGCTGGAGCCACCAGCACCAGCACTGCTCTGCCAGCAGTTTAAAATAACTGTATGCAAAGCAGTCCACAAAAATATTTCAGACTTCACCTTAAGAAAAACCACTTTTTTTTTGAAGTATAAACTTACTGTTTTCTCTACCTCACAAGAAAATACATCTTTTCTTCCAGAACAGTCATATCTGCACTGATCTAAATAGCTGAGGACAGCCAAACGTACCTGTAACAAAACTGTTCCCAGCAAGCTGGAAACATGGGCTGGAAATACCCGGTTTCATTCAAAAGACGGCACCCCCAGGACTGGCTGTAGCCCTGCACGAAGAACACCACTGAACAGAACTGATCCAACAGCTGGGTCCAGAACTGCCCGGTGCCATCAGGGCCCCCCTGGCACCGCTCTGCACTCCCAGCCCAGGGGGCCCAGCCTGTGCTGCAGGCCCGGCTCAGCCCGGGCAGCGATGGGGTTAAGGCAGTGCCAGACCGCAGGCGCTGGCGGCCGACCAGGAGGGACATGGGAACCAGGGCAGCCAGCTATAAAGGCCTTATTGTAGCAGCCCACTGGATTGGAAATGACTTGTAGGCCTAATGAAACAAAACTTTGGCAGTAAAACAGAATGAAAGGAATGAGACAATAAAAGACAGGAACAAAGGGAGCAGAGTTGTTTCAGCTTAGGAAAATAAGCTCACTTTGTTGTTGGGAAAAGCCAAAGCCGATTAGGATAAACCAATGACTAGGCATAAGTCTTCCAAACTAATTACACAGTTCGCCATGTGAAGTGTAATTGCAAGTCACAAAATAAGGACTACATTACTTTCACAGGAGCACTACGAAGCTACCCAGTACTGCGGACCCGCAGGGGTCCCTCACCACCCTCGCATGCAGCTGGAGACGCGCAGGATGCGCTCGCCCTGACAGAAATGCAGACAGACGAAGGCCCCTCTGCCACCACAGCCCAGGGTGAGGTGCAGCGAAGCTGAGCTCTGCTCCCAAACTGCTTCTGGAAGCACTGAGCACCACAAGAGGCGCTGAGTCCGGGGAGCAGCTTGGACATGCAGAGGGCAGCCGGGCCCCTCCTGCAGCTGGCAGGTCATTTTTCCCTGTCTTCCTCTGAATGATGGCTGGGATTCCCACAGATCTTCAGCTTTACTGAAAGAAATAACTATCATATCAGAAGCTTCACAATAAAGGTCTCAAGAGTTATCATTACCACATTTGTTGGTGTGCTAGCTGGCAGGCATTTCCACTGGTGAAGTCAGGAAAGGTTTATTAAAGGCAGTTTTCTTTCTACTGGAGAGAAAGGTTCTGACATTTACTTTTCAGAAAGAAACTATTTCAAATTCAACACTTCAGGGCCCTTCGTGCCAACTCCCGTTAAATTAGCGCGTCAGCTTGGCCCAAAGCTGCATGGCTGTAACCACGGGCTGCACTGAGAGCAACCTCCAGTTACCAGAACAACCGCCCCTGGTTGCAAAGCTCTTCTCTGCAGCAAGTACAGACAGGATTCTGAGAAGCACAGCAGCCGTTAAGCAATTTTATTCACACCAATAAGAAAGCTCAGCATTTCAAAGAGGAAGTCACCTGAGATGTTCTTATCAAGCATGGGCGGCTCTGCTGTTCTCTAATTATGTAACGCAATTGCCTTTTATTTTAAGAAAGCGCTAACCAAATGCAATCCTTGCCATCAGTCATAATGCACTGTTCCTACTGCAGTGACTTGACAGGAGAGGGGTGTGCTGAGCAGGACACGGACACATCACCAGTCTCTGCCACCATGAGCCTGCAACCAAAAGCAGCAAGTGAAGGTAAGGCCTGGGAAGGAGATGGGCATGGAAGAGAAGGAAGCAGCTCCTACAGGTCCCACAGGGACAGCCCTCCCTGTACCTGAACAACCCACCCACTGCAGTGCACTGAGCCACCTGAACCAGCTGGACCACAAGTCCATGATTCCGAGGGTCACTAATCACCTCTGCTCCTTCTCACAACTGGAGCCTGGCAGGCATCACCTCAGACACCCCCAAACCAAACTGCCAGCTGACAAACAACACAGTGCAGTCAAGAGCACTTGAGCGCCTCCAAAATGCCACTGCCTTCAAACTCTCCTCCTGATCACAATGTAGCACGGAGATGCACAAGACATGGATGCACCTGGAAAATGCTACTGGGCAGCACCCTGCTGGCCCTGAGTCCCACAGCAGCCCAGTCCCAAGGACTGCCAGCCTCAGCGAGATGAACCCCAGCTCCACTGCCAAAGGGAAGGGTTTCAGCCCTGCTCACAACTTACACAATTATTTCCAGCTCCTTCATTTTTCAGCCTTCAACTGATAACACCTGAAGAGTATCTGATTCTTCAAAAGTATTCCTTTCTGAAAACCCTTCTTTAAAGTCAAGAAAGGCAGAGCACAAAAGCAGGAACTGAAGCATCCCAAACCACAAGTTGCTACCGAAAAAATGCAGTCCGATTGTCTGCGTTATCAAGGACTGTAAAACTGCAAACATGAAACTACCAGATGGTGAAATTAAAAAGACTAGATTAAGAGAACATCCAGCCAATATGCAAAGCACTTTTATTGAAACTATTATTAACTTCAAAAATACAGGTTAGAGGAGTTCCGCAATTAGAAGTAACTACAGAAGAAACATCCAAAAGCTCGTGTAATCCTTTAATAAAAGGCTCAGCAGGCTGTAAACATCCTGCCGGAATCGAAGATTATTATTGAAAATAAAGTGAACGGCTTGAAAAACAACTACCAATCCAGCACAGGAACAGTTTATAAACTCCCCTCCTCAGCTCTCAACAAAATACTGCCTGGCCAAGGCATTTCAGAGCCAGATAAAAGAAACATAAACTGACTACAAGGAATGGGAGCTGCTTTGCTTTGGGATATCCCACTGCGTGCTCAGGCAATCAAGCATCTAAATCATCAGTCGATGCAATCCAGAAGGCAGAAACCGAGCTGCACAGAGCACCGAAGGTCCAGCGCCCATGGGGAGCACTGCGCTCAGGGCCTGCCCACCCCGCCTGCCGTCAGCTCAGCACAGCCAGCAGCGCTGCGCCGCACCGGGGGCCCCACACCGCAGTGGCGCCCACCGCAGGGTGCGAGCTGTTCTGCTGCACAAGAGAACAGTGGGGCAAGGCCCAGGCTTCCCTCGGACAGCACCGACTCCACGCCTAACTCTGCTTTTAATGACCTCAGGACTCCATGTGTGCTTCACAAGGGCCTTGCTAAAGATTTTTCAGTAAGAAACAGAAGGATAATGTGGTGACTTCCATTCCCCTCTTGCTGTTCACATGGTTCCTAAAGGCATTTCACAACTTCGCAAGCTCTCTCACACACCTCCGTGCCTCCTTCAGCTGCTGGAATCAGGGCTCACAGGAGGCTTATGTTATGGAGCAGACAACTGTGTAATCGTTCAGGTAAGGGTCGCGTTCCTCCTGAACAAACACAAATTCAACTCCCAGTGATTTTTGTTGTTGTTGTTTTGATTTTTTTTTTAACCCTGAGCAGTGCTGACAATGCTGGATGATGCTGTACACATTCAAATGCAGCAAACAATAGGAACCACAAAACAAACTTAAATAGGCTTCAAAAAAAATTAGACTGCAAAGCAGAAAATGTGGCTCTCCTTTGAGCACAGGCCTCACTGCACTTCTGTTTTTTCAAAACACTTTAAAAAGAAAGGGAAAAGAAGGAAGAATTCAAAGAATGCAGCGCTCACTCAGGCAGGAACTTACCTTGCCAAACTGCTCAAAGTATTGCTTTACGTCTTCCACTACTGTATTAGCCGATAATCCACCTACAAATATTTTCTTTGTTCTTGTGACCATCTGCAAGAAATTACAAGACAAGCATATGGTTTAACCAGATTATTTCAAACAATATGTGGAAAAAAAATATATTCTTCAGATGCCATCCCTAGCCCAGTTAATGAGAATATTTCTCTACAAAAGCAATTCAGATTCTATTTGATTAGATACTTTTTTTCTTTGTCTTGTTTTGTTTTTGTTTGAGAAATGGATGAGTAAAGGCACTCAATAACAACTCTAGCCCCCGGATATTTTTTTTTAATAAATGATTTTTATTGTGCTTCTCAATGCAAATATAAGGGAAAAAGGATTCCTCATAGCTACCATCTCAGAAAGGCACGGCATTTTTCCCCCTTCCTTCCTAAAGACAAAGCACACTCTTTAGCAGACACAAGGCAATTCCATCCAACTGAACTGCTACATTACTGATATTAAGTTTCCACGGGTGGCTTTAAAAGGAACTTGCACAATTACTTTGAAATTCTTCAGGAGGCGAGACCCCGCAGCCCAGGCTGGTCCACACAAAGCAAAGGAATGATGCTGGAGCACTGTGGAGCACTTCCAGGTGACCCATCACCCACAACCCTTTGAGATGGACAGGACTCAGCCCAAGGACCCGAGCCCTTAGGAGCAGCAGCAGTAGGGCAGTGGGTGTCACTGCAGGGCCAGTCCACCACCAATGGGCCGCCTCACAGCAGCACAGACCCATCACTCCCATCTCTGCTGCCATTCAAATCAAACATTTCCCTCCATCACTCCCCACCCATGCTTTACAGAGCTGCACTTTTTTTTTTTTTTTTGTAAGTTAAGAAGGAAAAAAAATAGTGTAAAAATTCAATTATTTTTTCCTGAATGCAATCTAGGACTCTGAAATTGAAGCCCAAGCATACATTTTCCTGTATAAAATTGTCATTTACAAATAAAGAATTGGCTAAAGCCAACTTGTAACTAAAGGATTTCGCAGGGCTGCCAGGAGCCCTCTGCCTGCTGGCATCTGATGAAGATCAGGCCAAGCTCCTGTTGTCATACAAAAGAGGGAGGAAAGCAATTATTCTAAAGCAATATTTGAAATTATCTTCATTTTTATATTTGACCAAGAAAGAAAAAAAGAGAGAAATACTTCTTTTAGAAAGAAGATTGAAGGTTAAAAAAAAAAAAAAGACTATTTTGTTTCAATAGCTTCAGTCAAAGAAAATACAGGTAATGACAAGCAAATTCACAACATTTCAATACTGACTGTGTGATGTGAGATGGGAAATGGTTTCAGAAATCACTTCTAGATACAGAAGTGAAGGCCAAAATGAAGCCTGCCCTCACAATCCCTGCTCTCAGACGGCTCCAGTACTCAGCACTCACTGCCCAGGCAAAGAACGCAGCCCTGGGGAAGGCCAGGTCAGGCTGAGGGGCACCAGCATGTAGAGCTGAGCCAGGCACGGAGTTTCTGTTCAAAACCAAAGGCTTTTTAAAATCAGAACGTCTCGTTTGGCTGTGAAAACGCACCTGCATATCTTTAACCAAAATATCCTACAATTCTACAGAAACACACGTATAGGTGAGTGCAGGAGTTGGGCTCACTGACCCTTCTTGGCCCCTTTTCACTTGGGATGTTCTGTGATACACCTAAGAACAACCCGCTGTGCCATCCGTCTGCACTCACTCGCAGCGCCGTGCCAGCAGGCAGCGACAGGAAGCCATCGGAGCCGATCCATCACAACCCCTCGGAGCAGCACTGAGCGCCGGGTCGGCCAGCAGGCACCACTGCCAGCTCCACACCTCAGCAACGTGCAGCAAAGCAGAGCTGTCGACGGCTATCGGAAGCTCTGCACAGAACGCAGACTCTACGTGTTTCTGGAGTCTCTGCACGCTGATGGCGTCTGTCTGTGTTGTAGTGGGAATCGACAGGGGAGAGGGAGACCTAACGGTGCTTATGAAGCCCGCTAATGGCGAGTATCTGCAGAACCGCTTTGTTTGTGCACGGTGTTGGTGCTGCAGCTAATCAAAACTCAACATGTGACTGAACTGCGAAGAGTCACTCAAGGTTACAATCTCTCTCTTGGCTTGGCTCTTCAGAAATACATCTGCCTTTGTGTTTGGCAAACACTTCAGCTGGTGCAGAAGCAGGAAAATACACCGTGCTTCAGCACGACAGCTCTTCTGGTTTGATGGCATTTTGTGCTAGGCTAAGGTTGTAATGAGATCGGTTTGTGGCACATCAAGCCAGTCTTCCCAGAAGAAGAGGCTGAAGACTGCCTCTGGAAACAGATC
The DNA here is from genome assembly GCF_019238085.1 of Lagopus leucura. Taxonomy (NCBI): domain Eukaryota; kingdom Metazoa; phylum Chordata; class Aves; order Galliformes; family Phasianidae; genus Lagopus; species Lagopus leucura. The sequence continues at coordinate 8,765,536 of NW_024962276.1, forward strand.
CGTCCCACAGGAGCGGAACCCGCACGGCTCTGCAGAGCTTGTGCCTCCAGCTCTGCGCCCGTCCGTGCCCGCACACATCAATTTTGCTCTTAGGCTGCTTTGTTCTCTTCCCCCCCATTCTCTCTTGCTATCATGACTATCAAAATGGGCAAAGGGGATTTATGAAAGAATTTCTGGAATTTAAAGAACTTCAGAATCTCAGGCACCAAACCCCCAGCACGTGCAGAGCGCCGAGGCCCAGCTCACACAGCGCAGGAATTCTGCGTTTGACTTCAGGACAACGGCTGTAAGAATCATTTCCTTCCCATTCTCAACATCTCAGAATGGTGGAAATGGACTGGAGTACTAATAATGAATCTGCATCACAAATTGCTGAAATTAGCATTAATTTCAGATTAAACTAATTATGCATATATAACAGTTTTCCAGAGCACTTTCCTCTTGTGCTTCTGAGTGTGTGTGTGGGTGCATGTGTATTCCAGCTTGCTCACCTCATCTGCAGTTTGACATTTCATCATTTCTAATGCATCCGCCTTCTAAATAGGTTTGTAATTGGAAAAATCATCTCTAGTATATATGCTGAACTGCATTTTATACCCCATTGTGTTGTACATCCAAACTACAGCATTACCTCTAATTAAAAACAACAATAACTCATGTAATAGGGGAAGTGATCTTGTTAACTAAATTGCTAGGCTTCTTTAGCAGAACAAAAACCATAAGCAAGAATTCTCCAGGTTTTTTGTGGTGGTTTTTTTTTTTTTTTTTTTGGCCTCCAGGATCCTCACAGCAACTTCCAAAAAGCTATTAAGAAACAAACCGGAACACAGTGCAAAGCCCACGATGAAAGAAAGAACATTTACTGAAAGCTGCCAACTTTTCTCCATTCACAAAGTGAGCAAACACCCCACCAGCCATCCTCTCAGCCAGAACCACTGTATGGTTGAGAAATGACGGACGTATTTCCTGCATAGTACTACATACCTTCAGCTAGCAAACATCAGGCACTCAAAGCTCCCCAAGAGCAAGAAAAACTCAATCCTGTGTAAAGGCAGCACAGCTTTACGTGCCACGTACAACACGCTTAAGTATTCAAAATAGGATTTCAGCAAGACTTAGCCAGTGCAAATACCTTGTGCCTGACCCCTGTGTAAGCTAATGTCATCCTGTGAGAACCAACGCCAGCTACAGAAGGGACGCAGCAATGAAAGGGCTCTTTAATTCCACCCAGCAGCACAGATTCCTGGTGGGGTCACTCAGTTCCCTTGATTTCCGTGGAAAATACAGACGGACTGTATTCTCCCAAGCCGTTCATCAACAAAACCAATTTAGTCCCAGCTGTCTTCCTAGTTTTTAGCTGTCTTTGGTTTTGATGTTAAGCTTGAGAGAGCTGGTTTTTGGCTGGTTGTTTGCTGGTTTTGCCCCCTGCCAGATGCCCGTGGTATCGGCAGGAGGCAGAACAAGCAACGTGGCTTTCATGCAGCAGAGCAGCACCAGCCAGAACCAACTGCAGGGCTGCAGCACAGGCAGGGTCCTCCCCAGTGCTGTCCTGGCTGCAGCCAGCCTCCACAGAGCTCCTGGGAGCAGCAGCAGCACAGCCAGGGCAGCGCAGCCCCTGCACACACAGCCACGACCAGCTGCCCATGCTCCCGAAAATGAGCCCCAGCTGGGACAGCTCAGCATTTCTTTGAGCAAAACGTGGCTTCAAGTTTCAAATCAAAAGATACAGTGAAATTCACCAGAGCCGGACTTCACACCCTCCAGAGAACAGGAATAGATCACAGCCCCTCAGCCCTGATTCAACTACTTGCTCTGAATCCCGCAGGGCTGTTCCCTCCTCCTCCGTTCCAGGTTACTCTTTTTATGCGTAGGGGAAGCAAGGTCTGGAGGCAGGAAGAGGAGAACAGAGCAAATCTATTTAAATCCCCCAGTCGTGTTAGCTTCTCACACACGGTTATGGGAAGAAAGGTAACTAAATATTCACTGACTGCAGACGACTCATCCACCATACCAGCTTGATTACTGCTCAGCAGCACTTCAAAACTGCGCTGATACGTTAAATGAAGACAATTATTGCTATAGGAAGACATCTCAGGACCACAAAAGGAGACCACTGTTCAATATGAAGACGTACCAAGGGAAGGATTTTTGCAATACCCACGTAATGTGGGGACAAAAGTCCCAGAGAGAAGCAATTTAGCCCACAGATTTTGCAGCAGAGTCCTCTTGCAGAACTTCACCTTGTACTGCAGGACAGGGGGGACGGCGTTCTGCCCAGGGCCCTCCATACAAAGCGCTCAGTGGGAACACAGCAGAGCTGACCATTACAAGGTTCATCAGTTTCACTATTCGTGTTTTATCGTTTTCTGGAAGGAAATGGTGCCATACAAAAAAAAAAAACAACCAGAAAGCTTTGTCCTCCACCAGGACACCCAGCAGTAAGAGAACACCTTTCCAAGGGCACGTTCAGCAGCAGGGCTCTCAGCGAAGCAGCCTCTTCGCCAGGCTGCACCAAAGTAGGTCAGAGTGGGAAGCCCAGCTCCCATCGACACAAAACGCCCAGCTAAGAGTCTTCCCAATATTTCTGTGATTTGAGTCATAACGACCCCATTAAAATCCATACGTGAGTTAGAGCAGCCAAAGCTGAGTGCCTTTGATTTGCTGTCATGCTTGCCTACGGCTGCAGCTGTCACGGGCTGCCGGGCATCGCAGACACCAGGGGACGTTGCCAGGTTGCCCCACAACCCCTGCCCAGGCAAAAGCCCACAGAGTCACGGGGCCACCCTCAAACACACATCCTGCACAGGTCTCCTCAGCCAAAGCCATCACTGCTGGACAAACTGACGCAGGGCAGCGCCATTGGCAAAAAACTGTCCCATGGGCAAAATCTATCATCTTCCCCTCCCTCACTGCTCCACACTTACCTCTGAAGTTAAGAAAGCTCGCACAGGCAGTTACACCTTCAGCCAGCCGTACCTTTTGGTGTGCCAAGCAGCCAGCTCCGTCAATACACCCATAAGCACGCAGTGCTGTGGCTAACAGAGCTCTTACAGAGCCGCGTGCGCTTGCCAAAAGGAGAAAGAAGAAATGCATTTGGAGGCCCAACGCAGCACTTCACAAAAGCCAACAGCACAGCCCAATGTGGAGACTCAGAGAAGTGCACGTCCTGTAAGTTATAAAATTCTTCCAGCTGCAAACAGCGAGATCACTCCAAAAAAAAATCTTACTGCCCCTACAGCACAGAAAGCAGGCATCATTTAAATACTTCCAAGTTAGCACCAACTAATTTTTTGTGATAGCCCTGACAAATCAGTGCTAAGAGCCCTCTGTTAAGATTCTAGATGATGTTCTGCTAAAACAGAAGAATTCACAAGCAGCAAAAAGAAATGCATAAAGCAATTTACCTCCCGCCCAACACACTCCAGATGATTTCTCTGAAAAGAACAAATGGAAAACTTTAACCCTTAGCCTTGATTAATTTCATCTACATAATAGAGATGCACATGGCAATCAGTTACTGATGAGCAAGTTTTACTTCATATGCTGAGTCAAGCTCATGTCTATGCAACACACCGCTTGGCTTTTTCACAAGGGTGATCTTTTCCTCTGATGTGAGACCGCTGAAATCTTGCAACATGCCCACATTTGCTCATTATTGCTGTTGAAATACTTCCACAATCCTATGAAACACCACATTTTCTTTCATTCTCTTTCCTCCCCACATAAACGGGGTGGTGAATTGCAAGAATTACCCTGCTCCCACCTCCTCCTCACAAAAGAAAGACGGGAGGAAACTCACCGGCCATTATAAAAGCAACAGAGTCGTGGCTCTAAAGCGGATCAAATAACCCTTGACTAGGAATAAAAGGGCCCCTGAGGAGCGACATCGAGAATGAAGAGTGGAAGCAAGACAAGAGAAAATATCCTGATTTTTCTTCCAGGGAAGGCAGCACCTTGCAGCTACAAGAGCTTGTCTCCCTCGTGTGATGCTTACTCCCTTATTGACCAGGGGACAAGTCATCTCAGTCTCTGCAGGGCTGATATATCAGAGTCTTGGGAGAAACTCTGCCGGAGTCTGCAAGGCTCAGCATTTAAGCATACATTTTAACTTGCAGAGCTTGTAGAAGCCTCATTAGGTTGAGTACGCTGCACAATCGAGTGCTGTGTGCTTTGGTTTCCATGAAAAGAACAAAAAAAAAATATCTCACAGCTCACCAGAGCCTGTGAGGCGTCACTCAAACCTCTGACCTGCCGAAAGTCTGATTTGAAGACGCTGGAAGAGTGCAAGACATTGTTACTGACATTACTGTTATTAAAGGAAGAATAAAAATATTATTCCTAGCTAGGGAGGTCGTAGCAAACTACCAAGCAAGCGATAAATCAGCCAAGGTCTCCAAAAAAAGACATTATTTCTCCTTTACTCCAACATCTTAACGTGCATGATTTTTTTTGCGTGTGCTAGAAAGATATTTCTATAAATCCTCCTCTGTAGAAAGCTTTGCTTTCAGAAGGGGAAAAGTAGCAGATAAAATACTACCCATCAAAATGAACTCAAGTCTCTAGTAACATAACTAAATGTGTAATGTTACAGATGTTTTATAGCCAGGATGTCGGATCCATTTAGATCACTTTTACAAACCCAGCAGGAAGCATCTCCCCAGCGCTGGAAACCACGCTAACAGGTCTTGGACCAATTGTTTATCCAAAGCTGCAGCCAGGGATCAACGATGCCTCCTGACCAGCACTCAGAGGGCTCTCTTGTCAGCCACATCCTAGAATCCTGAGCCAAGAGGAGGTAGAAGGCTGGCAGAGCAGGCAGCCTTACTGCACGGGGTTGGGAAGAGGTAAGCAGGAGGTAAAAGTGGGGAAGGAGCAGGGCTGGGCTACCAATGGAAACAACCTGGAAGAAGCAGACCGTCGGTCTTGCCAACAGCAAGGCATGAGGCGTGCAGAAACAACACAGGACCGCTTCCTACCTGTGGTGGCACACGCAGCCCACGTGTTCCAGGAGCACACGCCAAGAGCGGCCCTGCAGCCAGGCCCACGGCTGCAGCACGCCCAGCTCCTGCCCAGCACCAAGCAGCCCCCACCAGCACACCCTGCCTGGACAAATGGCAGCCACCAGCACGCCGTGCTGACAGCCTCTGCACTGCACACACTGCTGCCCAGGCTGACGGCACGCTGACTGACGTATGGTCGCACTTGCAAAGCCCATTAGCAAGTGGTACTCAACACCGAGAGATTTATTACCAGAATGGTAACTGTCTCATGCTGCTTTGTTTGCTAATTGCGACTAGCTTCACTTTCAGAAGGGTGGGAGCCTAATAAATCAGTTATCTCCAGGAAGAATTTATTTAAAGTTGTTAGCATTGTAAATCCAAGTACTTGGCAAGAGATTCTGCAAAAAATGATGTGTTTATACTTCAGCATTTGGATGGCAGAACACACGGCGTGACTCAGCACCCAGCTCTGACACGGCCATCTCTAGCAGGACGCCAGTGGCTCAGTACTTCAGGCCACAGAAAGGTGCCAGTCCCCTTCTCATGTGGCAACAGCCCAAACGCTCCCAGCACACTCCTCCAGCCTTCCTCCAAGAAACAAGCCCAAAAGGTGCCGTGTTACCTCCAAAGGACAGGGCTGCAGCTCTCTTTCACAGCACGCTGCCCAGATCCCACCCACTGACCAGGCTGCAACCATGGCAGGGCATCCTCAGGACAGCCCCACTACAGCTCCCCAGCCTGAGCATGGATTTGAGAAAAAGAAATGCACATCGAGGAAGCGGAGGCTCCAGGACAAGAGGCAAAAAGCAAGCACATTACACTGGAGCTCACCAACCTCCAGCTCCACCTTGGCCAAGTGCACACACCAGCCCCTCACCAGCATCAGCCCCAGTGCTTCAGGGACGCTCACCCACCTCACTGCAAAGTCTACACAAATGAATTCTCTGCAAACCACACCAAAGCCACAGGGACCGTGCCTGGTGCCTCTCTCTGTTCTCAAACACCGACTCTCCTTGTTTCAGCACTCGCAGAATTTGGCACTGAGAGTGCATTAGAAGAAAACTGTTGTCATGTTGACAGCCCTGTCGTTTCTTTTTCTCCCTTGGGCTGCTAGACCTGCAGAGCTCAGAGAAACCACTGAATTGTGGTATTTTGGTCATCAGCTTAGCCTCCTCCCCGCTGTGAGCTAAGAAGAGGGGGTTCTGGTTCCCTCCTTCCCTAGTCTGGTGAGCACAGTGCTGTGCTGTATGCTGTCTTGGTGGCTCCCTAAGCAGCAGCTGTCACAACGAAGGGACTCCTTATTACCCGATTCATCATACCAACAGGTCTCTAATTACTACAGTACTGAAAGTAAGCAACTGGCCAGAAACATACTCCTTCCCTGTCTTCCCCATAGGGGAACTCTGCTGAGTGTCAAGGACTATCACAGCTCCATACACTCAAACTTGAAAGCACCTAGAGCATTAGAACACTGCCAAGAATCTCAGACAGACAAGCCCAGTCACTGAGATGGCTGGATTTCCAGGTCTGGCAGGACATGAAAAGCTGGGACAACATTCATGAACAGCTACTTGTGTAGTTTGACTCAAGACAGATCTGAAGACCATTTACATCTGCCTCCTGCCTGATAAACCTGCAATTCGAACCTCAGTTCCACTGCAAGAGAAAAGAGCATCACGGATGCGGTGCCAGGGGAAAGCTGCAACCCTTCTGCCAACAGATCACCCACCAGGAGGCAGACGGGCTGCTGGCACAGCAGGAATCACCTCAGCCTGAAATCCCACACCGCACCCAACCAGAGCAACCTGCCAGGCTGCCTGCAGGGTGCTGGAGATCTCACTCCTACCAAGGAACCTCATGGCCTGAAAATGCCCTGGAGACTCCAACTCAAGGCTGGGAGCTCTGTGTAGACACACAGGGGGCTGAAGACCGCTCCTGTATTAATAGGAGATAAACCAGGAACCAGGCGAACACCTCTAAGACACATATGGCCCTGTACGTCACAACAGTCCACACAGACCAACTTCATCTTTCACTGAGGCTTACACCTTACTTCTCCAATCCTGTTTCTTAGCAGTGATACAAAATATGTAAATGATTTGCCCAGACTGAATTAACACGTGGAAGATTCTTTCCTTTTAAGCAAAGGTTAACAGCACCACAATAATGAGGAGGTCACCACAACCTCAGCTGCAGCCACACCATGCTGGCAGCACACTCGGACCAACTCCCTCCCAGGCTCCAAGAGGACAAGCAGCCCCAGTGCAGCACCCAGGAACCGTCTGGCAGCCAGACACGCTTCCCAGCCCTTCACAGTGCTGATTTGCTTCCCAGCTCCACAAGCTGCATCGTGCCAGTCTTTCTAGCTCCAAAGCTCTGCCCTCGAGGCAAAATGCAGCCAGCTGCAGCAAGGCTTTGATGGATATTCTTTGGGAAGAAGGGGAGAGGAGAAAGCAGAGGGGCTGAAGGTTTGAAAATTCCAGGTTATTCATTCAGTTCAAGTTCAGCAATCCGTCATCCATTGTTAAATCGCAGACCACATACTGAGAGTTAAAGACTTATATAGGTCTCCAGGGACTAATCGAGGAATGATTTCAGCTTCTAACTGTGCTCTAACCAGGCACTTAGGATGCAAAGCGCAAGTTTGTGATACCATTGTACTCTGCATCAAAATGACTTTTTGATACATTTCTGCAAATAACTAATAAGGAAAAAAACCCATCACCCTGGCGTTTAACGTAATTCTTTCCCTCCATCCCCCATCCTTATATTCACATTTGTGACAAACTGCTTCTGCCTTCAATTAGGTCTACTTTATGTATGCACAAAGCCCCCAAAATATGAGCGCTTTTATGCAACACCAGATTATCTAATGTGCACATATTTTGCAAAAGGGCGCTTTTAAAATATCTCGTCACAAAGAAAAAAGCGTTCCATTCAGTAAATGAGAAAGGAACAAAACACAAAGGCAGCAAAAAAGAATCGGAACGCATTTTATATTAAGCAATCAAGGGCTGTCACACGTTGGAAACACAAAGCGCTGGAAGTTTGAGTGGGCATTCACCAAGGACCTTTCCCTGGGACACGCTTTCTCAGCAATACAGAAAGCACTCCTTATCAACGCACCGCAGTAAGAAGCAGGATCTCTGCCTATTTAAATACAACAACAACAACAACAACAAAACAGAGAAATAACTTCTCTTGACAGCCTGACAGCTGACATTCTTAACTGAAAAAGCTATGTGCCAGGAATTATCAGGCCCGGCTTTTCCCTCCCTGATAGATGACAGAGCAAAAAACAACAACGGCCACACACATCTCATAAATCACAACTTTTATTGAATGCCTCGCCACATAATAGCAACAGTCAAACTGAATAAAGACACTTTTCAGCGCTCATCTGTAAAGTACTGGGGAGAATAGAGATCATCCCCGGCACTAACAGCATCTCCCAGAAGAACAGGTATTAATATCACCACTGCCGTTTTTCTTACGTGGCTACTGCAGTAATTTGGGGGCTTCTTAATCTTTCATCTTTTTTTTTTTTTTTTTTTTTTTTTCCAAAAGCATCAAAGAATGCAGAGAAGAAAAACAGAAATTAAGAGCAGGTGGAACAGAAGCAGAACACAGAAAGCTCTGCAGAGGCAAACACCACAGCCCCACCGCTGCCAGCTCTGCTCTGAGGGCTGCAGCCCAGCCTGCAGCACGTGGCCGCTCATGGTGCCAATGTGCCCATGTGCTTCCACCCAGGAGCACCAGGAATCTGCCTCCAGATCTTCTGGAGCCAGAACAGAGGTGAGCAGAGAAGACTCACATGCTACAGCAGGAGAAAGCAAAGGTGGCAGCCCCAGTCAAGAGAAATTAGCGTGATCTCCTGAGTCAATTAGCTGGAAGGAAGACTGAAATGACAGCAAAAGGAGTGGGATCGCAGGTGAACAGTAGATGGGCCTCAAAAGAGGGGGAGGCGAAGGCTAATTTCCCAAAAGAGACCCTCGTATCTGACTGGTCCCAATGGAAGAACACAACAGCCACAGCCTGCCAAAGCTGCCAGCTCTGCAGGACAGGGGCTGTACCTCATGGAGCCCCACGAGCAGCACCTCCCAACCCCAAAAGGGAATTCCCAGGCACTCTGGCACAGTAAAACCCCCGGAGAAGGTAACGACCACAGCAAAACCGGCCAGCAGCACACAGTGCCAGCGATGGTCCACCGAGCATTCCAGATGCACCTCAGAGGGTCCAACATCACTGATAACACAGCTCCCTGCTTTGCCCGCTTTTCAGCGGTCATTCCATCAGCTCAGAGCTCCTACAGCACTACACACAGGTGAAAACACCTCATAACCCTGTGTAATAAGTGTGCAGTGACCGCCAGGACATGGGGCCTGAGCTCTGCGACGGGCTGAGGCTCAGTGTGAGGCTGCAATGAGTTGCCTTCGACTGCAGCGACTGGCTCCAGTACAGCAATAACAGTAATGATAACAACAATAACTTGTACGTTTATCCGAATTAGTGAACAATAGTACTGTGCAAATGAATAGTTTGGAGGCACTTAATTTTTTTTTTAATTTCAAGAAAAGCCTAAAAACACGTTTTCGTCTCCCTTATAATAGAAAACTTCTAATACAATCTTTCCAGCACATAAACCAAAGAAAGCAGAGGGGCATTTGTATATTAAATCAATTACCAGAACTTCCCTTCTCTTCAACCCAAGCTAATTAAAATTTCACATGATCCATACCAATAATAGTATGGAGGATCACAGCTGGTGCTTTCAAAGTCAAGCGACAAACTGAAAAATACGAGGGGATTTTGGGCTCTGACTCTACTGCAGCAAGACAAAAAAAAAAACAACAGACACCCAGCTCCTACCCAACTGCCAGCAGGGCAGGCCAGCACCTCGCTCCTTCTGAACTTCAACCACGAAGGCTGCGGTGCTGAGCTGCCCCAGCTGAGCGCACAGCCCCAGCAGCACGCAGGGCACAGCGGCGGCTCCGGCCCCTGCAGGTCCATCCCCTGAACCTGCTGCCACAGGGCCTTCAGCAGGGACTCAGCCCCTGCTCTATGGCTTCTCAACCACAGGCCCTGACCCCCAATATGAAGTGCAAAACCCCTCCTATGTCTGTTTCCAATATTACCTTTCTTGAGAAAACAGACTGAGCATATGCTCTTGGGGCTTCTGCCCACACAGTGGGCGGGTGTTACGACAAACATTATGCAAGACGGGTACCAAATGTGCCTAAATACCTACAGCGGGGGGGTTTCTTTTCAACTCCCGTGTTAAGTTCAGGATTAACAGAACCAGGCCAGGACTGAAGCTAATGTAACAACTCGTGGGCTGAACGTGAGCCCCGATCCCCAAGAACGTTCATTCTCCCTACGTCAGTCCTGCACTGACAACGGCTCGGTGCTCCTGCCACGCCATGCTCCATCCGCAGAGTGCTCACACAGTGCTGCAGGCACAGCAAGCAGGCCCTGCCCCAGCTCAGCTGCATCCCGACTGCAAACAGCACCGAGTTGGGCAGTGTTTGGGAGACTCGCAAAGACAGGCACTGTCAGAAGCGCTTTTATTTCCTCCTGAAGAAGTGTAAGAAGGAAAGGGAGGGGGTGGGGGTTTTGTTTCCAATATCCATCTGCTCCTGCTGCCGTTCTGCATGTAAAATCACACTTCTGAATCTGTGACATCCTGCCTGGTTGCTGTGGAAATAGCTATGCCGTCACAGGCAAAGGGCAGCTCCTTCAACTTGGGAATAAGCAACAACAAAGATAACGTGCTCATTTCAGCGATGCTCTTAAACAAACCAACAGCCAAAAAGCTTAGATAAGGGGAAAAATTAGAGAGAATACAACAACCAGAGCAATCTGCCTCTAAACCACGTGTTTTATAAAGTTCCCCAGTAAGACATTAGCATTCAATTTCCAGTCTTTCCTTTTGTTCCATTAAGAACTATAAAATCCACAATTAATGAAAATTCAAAAATGTTTCTGTTCTCTAAGCATGTAGCCATAAACATCAGCACATATTGTATTATTTCTAATCAGCTTCACGGGAAGGAGACATACATTTGTCTGAAGTGCTGCATCATTCTTCCTATGCAAGAGGCCCATTACCAGACTGTACTTATTTGCAAGTCAAATACAACGCCACTATTTGAACACATTTCCAAGCCCCCAAAAACAAGGCAGTAGTTTCGGCTACCCAGAGCTAACTCGATCTGACAGCCACAGCACTGATGCCTGCCAGCGCTGATTGACTGGGTGGATATATTTAGGCACAGGAGCAGAGGAGGGGGAGGGAGCAGCTGAGTTGCTGAACTCAAGCACACTGCTAGTAACCAAAAATAACAAGCACTGGATCAGCGACGTCGCTCAGAATGGACTCAGCTCTCTCATGTAGGATCCAACTAATGGAGAATTTACTACCACAAGGCAGTGCCAAAAAGGACACAACGCATTCAGAAAAGCAATTAGGAAATAAGCATCTAGGTAACACGCATCCTATGGAACCACCATTTCCCTCCTGTATGCATTTTCTAAAATTTCCTAAACAGAGATGAAAGCGTGAAATTCAAACGTCTTTTTTTAACCATCATTTTGACAGCAGGGACTGAACAAACACCACGTAGGGGAGCACATCACATACCTATTCCGTAGCCAGAGCCTCCTCTCTCAACTGCACTCCTCGTTCAGCAAAAGATGCCAAGTGCCACTAGCTGAGGGAAAGGACCCTCTCCAGGATGGAAGGACAGCACACAAAACGAACTGAAGAGCAGGATTCAATTTTTTCTGCCCTCTTCTAAGTGCTAAGATAAACCCTGGAAAACGAGCTGTATTTACGCACGTAAATCAACCTGCCACCAAGCGCTGGTGGCACATCTCCAGTTCAGAAAGGAGGAGAAGCAGGGTGGGTCGGTTGGGTTTCTCTACCCAAACTCTCTGGGCACTCACGGTCTCCGCTCTGCCCCGTGCTCCCGCACACTTCCTAGGGAAGCCAGCGAACAGAACCAGCCCAAGGCCCTACAGACACCACCCAACAGCACCGTCCTTCGGGCCGCATCCCGGGCTGAGCACCCAGCGATGCTGAGGAGCAGCCTGCGGGGGATCCGTGTGTGCTGCCATGGCCAAAAGCAGGCAGGTGGCTGAGGGCAGCGGCAGGAAGCAGGCACCCAACTAACACAGCTCCTTCTCGGCAAAAGCTTCCCTAACAACGGTGCCTTGAAACATTAAGGTTGTTTAAGAAAAGAGAACCTTAAAACGTAAGCGGAATCAGGCACCAGAACCTTAATTTATCAATTAGACACCATCTGTGGATTGTGTTCCTTGAAATAATTGTTGGATTTGACAACGCACTGCTGCTCTACAAAGTTTCTGCCAGCCTTGCTACCATTTAATTAAATTTCTGCACTTAACTTTGATTGCACTGAAAGCACTGCTGCTTTCTGCCGACGGAGTCCCTCAGCCACCTGCTGTGTTAGAACTAACTGGGTTTTCACACTTTTATCAAAAATTATGTTTCTTATTTTTAGCCCTTGTCTTTTTCCTTACAAAAAAGGAAAGTAATAATAAAGAACACAAGATTCAGCAAGCTAAAGCCACAGTAACCATCGCGTAAAGAAGCAGAGACTTTTACACCTCCCAGCTCACGTCAGACTCTTCCCTTTTTGTTTCTAACTATGAAACAAGTGTCAGGACATGACTGCTTAATGCGCTGCGCTTTGCTTAAACAAAGTGAGCTTCCTGTGCCTCATTATATTTGTATACACCTCTTGTATTTGTATCCAGAGATAAAGGCAAACATCCCAGCAATTTACATACATAAATATTGCACACGGAAATAAGAATCAGGACGTCATTCACCCCTTAACTCACAGCTTTGGGAAAGAGAACTTCAGTAACGTCCAACGAGCAGCACAAGGGGCCCCAGAAGCCTGCCAAGAGCAGCACCCACCTGGCTGCAGGCAGTGACCTCAAGCCCACAGCAAGCAGCACTCACTGCTGCACCTGAGCCTCTGTACCAGAACACAGCCAGCCGCACCAGTGCTGGCCTGGGCTCACTCTGCTGGAAAAAAAACCAGAAGGAAATGGATGGTACATCTGCCCATTTCCTCAGCTGTGAGGACTGCTGTGTCAGACTCCCTTCCAATCCCTTGCTTGTTGCTTGCTTCATCAAATGTAACACAAGGATCGAGGCAGGTGGGGACTTGGGTTCTCTTCCCACCCTTCTGATTGTTAAAATGGGAAAAGTATTTCCTCTGCTCACACGAAGGAGCTCATGCTAAATTAACGCACGCTAGACATCTTTAAATCCTTACTGTAAACGCTGTGGAACTACAAAGATATATTTCATCCACTAGTGCTAAAAAAAAAGTCAGATTTAATGACAGAGGAAATTCAAAGCCAATGAAAATAAGTCAGCACTTACACAGGGCCCATAATTCAGGGCAGTGCAGCAGAACACCAAAGGAGGTCATAATGACGACCCCAAGTCTGCTTCTGGGCTTTGCTCAGGCCAAGCAGAGCCAGTCATTTAGATATTTAAATTGTGCTAATAAACTTTCACAGAAGGTTATGAAATATTTATTAGCAACGTGTGGGGCTGACTAGCAACACTCCAAGAAAAGTACAGATTTAGGCAATTCTGTAAAGTATCTGTTCTACAACTGGAGAGGATGGAGTAACTCTTAAGCCAGCTCACGGATTGGTTTTATGATGCATCTCACGGAAAATCACAGTTGCACAATTAAGGCTCAGCAGCAACCCTCCAGCCGCTCCTGCAGATGAAGGCCATGCGGCCGCTGGGCCCCAGAGCCGTGCTCCCTTCCCAGGGCTGAGGCCATGCTGATCTCTCCAATCTCCGTTATTACACAAACCTATTTTACTCTTCATCCTCAGCGCACCTGCAGTGGTTTTTTTTATACCTTTGTAAACAATCTCAGCAGGGTCCGAGGAAAGGCCTTGTTTCCATAACCACAGCTCTAACCCTGCCATTTTTAATAGCTGGATGCATCCAAAGTCAGCACGAGCCCAAGGCACCTCTGGGAGAGACGGGGACGTGAACCAACACAGGGCCACGGTGCCACGGTCCCAGCATGAGCTGCTCCTGAGCCAGCACTGGTGCTGAGCTGCCGTGGGCACAGCAGCATCCCCAGCCCAGGAGCAGCACAGGGAGCACAGAGCCCACATCGGGCCAACCTGCACCACGCAGGGCGGCTTCCACGGCCAAGAGTACGGGCTGGGGGCTACCGAGTTACGTGGAGGTACAGGACAGGAAGAGACTCTTCTCTTTGCCTTCAGTTCTGTCCTAAATTAACTTTTAATATGGAACAGAATGTCACATTTGCGTCTTGTAATCTAAAAATTTCTCCTTATGCAGTAGCAGTAAGGAGGGCTTTTAAAAATTAAATAGAACTAAAAACCAGGCAAGAGTGTATTTCATGGCTATAAAAAAGCATTTTAAATGTAGAGTTAAAAAGGTGTTTCAAGTGTTTTCATCAAAGTCAGGAGAAATGGAAGGAAAATAGGATTATAAAACATTTTTTCTTCAAAATCAGCTCCATGACTCAGAGCACGCAGAAGCCTTTTTGCTGCTGTGAAGATCCCATATCCCAACCTGGGCAGCACTGCATCCCGTTGGTTGTTGGAGTAAATAACAATTGTCAGCTCGGCTGTCCCTGCTGCCATCCCCGCTGTGCTGCCAGCCGCGTTACCCCCGGGAAGGGAGCGCAGCTCTGGCCAACAGCCTTCAGATGCTGATGACAAACGAGACACAGAAGCAAAGCCCAAAGCTAAGGGAGCAGGAAAGCCGAACCCAGCACTTGTAGGAGCCCCCCAAGGCCCAGGGTGAGGGCTGGTCCTGCTGCTCCTCATGGCTGCGGGTAGGAGAGCTGCTCCTCGCAGATGAGCGGCCAGAGCCAGCATCCTTCTCAGCAGCACTGCCTGAACTCAGCACATTCATTTCGTAATCCCAGCTGCTCAGACATGGGCGCAGGGACAGCCCTGCCGCTGCTCTGCACATCCCTCCTGCAGTCAGAATTCAGTCCCGCATCTCCACGCAGTCCAGGTTTATTTTTATGTTTGTTTTCCAACAGCACAAATTAAGAGTGTTTGAAAACACAAACAGCGCGTCCGCTGTTACTGAAGTGAGAGCACAGCCATGCAAAAGCCACCAAGAGCACCGGGAAGGAGGCGGTGGGCAGCACCCAGCACCAGGCTGGCACTGCTCAGACCTGCCTTGCTCCACCACAAGGTCCCCTTCTATCACTAAGCCACAGCGCAGCTACAAAGCACATGGAGAACAGCAACCAGAAACACCACCATCTCTGGAAGGGAAAGCTCAAACTCAAGGATGAACCCGAGCTCATTTTGTCAGAGAAGGTTTCAGAAGTATCTGCATCTAATGCAAACACAGGGCAGAAGAGGAGACCTCTCATGTGGGCAGCTCTCAGCCCCACAGACTGCATGAAGGAGACTAAACAGCAAATGCTGCAGGAAGGTGATGAACCGGTGCACGGCAAGGAGCTGCCTGGCACTGCGCTGGGGGCTCCCCACCACACACACACTCCCTGCACACACTGGCCTATGACACAACAGCGTTCTATTAGCGCAGCTCTATTACAAAATTAATAAAAAAATCCTCCAAGTTTAGACAGGTCCGCATAGTCTTCCAACCAGCAGCTGAGAATCAGATGAGAATTCACCGACCTCCCCCTTCTCACCTTCCCAGGCACCACTCTTCCTCCAAATCTTGATTTTGTTAAAAAAAAAAAAAAAAAAAGAAGAAGAAGTCACAGCAGACAAATTGCAGTGATCTGACAGCCAGGAGCTCCAGTACTTGGAACAACGCAGAGCCCTGGGATGTGACACAAACCCTCACAGCCGACTGCTGTGGGTGCTGCCTGCATGGCAGCGCCTTCTGGAGACGTCGCAGTGATCGCTGAAGGCGACAGCATCCAATGACACATCGTGCTGCTTCTCAGTGCCCCATGGTGTTTCTTCCCTCCTTTATTCTTTTTCATTTAGCGAACCACAAAGTTTATTTTCCTAAGTTTTTGCCACAACTCTTAAAGCAATATCCTTCAGCTCACTGTTTTCTCAAAATTCCCCAAGTGCCTGAAATCTTTACCACCAAACCTCAAACCGAGATTCCAATTGTAAATCAAACAAAGCAAGCGCCGATCTACCTCTCACCTTAAACCAACAGGATATGACAATAAAAACATCCTGGTTTGGTTGCCTGAAGCAAGCAAAGCATCCACGTCAGGATTATAAAGCACATATGCAAATCAACATACCCCACACCACACGGACTTCCTTCCCTTGCATTAAGCAAAGTGCAACTGAGCAGCAGCAAGATGCAAATTACCAATAAGAGAGTTCAGAGAAAGAAAGTTCACGAAAGAAACAGAAGGATTTGGTGTGTGGATGCATTCTGATTTGAGTAGCTGGCAAACTACAACAACTCCTCAGAATTCATACAACGAAGACTTCATTTGAAGATGAAAAAAAAGAAAAAAAAAAATCAAGGAAAAAACCAATACTGTTCCCCTCAGTTCATAGTGGGAATGATGTAATCACAAGAGGAGCCAGGATGCCCTCGGGCCCTGAATTCTGTTCTAACTACAGACAAGGGGGAGCAGAGACAGCAGAGCTGTTCCGGTCACTCCTGGAGCACCGTGTGCCCACATCCAGCGGCCCCTGCAGAAGGGAGCAGGGCTGCAGGTGGGAGCTGCTGGGAAGTGGCTGAGCAGAGCTGCAGCAGCCCCAGCCCACGGCCGTGTGGCACCGGCAGCACTGCAAGGTGCTCTGAGCTCAGACAGCTAATGAAATTCCAACGCTTCCGCCGCTACGCAATTGATTAAACAGTTATCTATGGTTTCAATAGGCTCTGCAGCCCAGATTTCTTCATTAGGAAGTGGTTACCAAACTACCGTGTAGGGATGGATTAAGAACAGGAGAGATTATGATGAACTCTGCCGCTTTTGAAAGAAATCAGATCAAATCTGCAGCAGAAGGTCTGCCCAAGGAAACAGCAAATCGGGAACGCTTCGTGATTAAATATAATGGCACCCATAATTTTTGACCTACCTCGAAATGAATTTGCAAATGATTGGTAACACCTGAAACAGAAAGACAGAGCCTCGACTGGCTGCTTATCATCACTAAATAATACTTCCATATAAATGTAAACATGCATACAATTTTTGCATCAAAAAAAAAGCTGTGAAGTCCCACCGTTCCTTTTAAAAAATAACAGGAAATTCCTCATCAAAGAAAAGATTGAGTACCACTGGATGCCTACAGAAACAGAGCAAAGCAACTTCTGCACCGAATACCATTCACTGGAAATCAGCACATACTTTTTTTCTCCTTTACCTATCATTTGTCTGTTGAGATAATCCAACTAAATCAGCCAGTGCAGATCTAATTAAGGAACCTGGAAACTGACTGAACTGTGCAATGATGTAGGGTGGTTTTTCGGTTGCTTATTTTTTGTTTGCTTGTCTCTTTAGAAAGAGATCTGGCCTGAAATCTCATCAGTCCCACACACCCCAGAATTAGTCCCTGCCTTTGTGGCAGATGGAAACTAAGTTTACAAATCGCCCAACACAACTCATGCTCGAGATGAACAAAATGCAGCTGTCTTCATCTGTTAAGTTACACTCTGCGCTTCCCACTATCAGGAGACAGCCTGCAGGTGTAGCACTCTTCAAGGCCAGACACTGAGATCTAAAATAGAAATACAAGTGGTTAAACTGAAAGGAGTTTTGTGCCCGTTTGCGCAGACGGGATGTGAAGATCTGGGAGTCTCTCAGATGGTGGTGGGAGCCCAGAAGGAGAGCAGGGCTGTAAGGCATCAGGGCTGGAGCCCTCTGCCCCCCTCGCTGCCTCAGCACCGCAGCTGAGATCTTTTCCAAGCGTGCTACCAGTCCTTGGTCCCGCCTGTGCAGTGCTTACACAGCACCAAGTTGGGCTCCAGCTGCATCTGCCCCCTCAGAACCTTTTTATCTTTATGACCTTAACTGCCCAAACTGCCCACCTCCAAGGACTGTCTGATGCTGCACTAATAAATGCTTGGAAGGAACGCAGCCGGAGCCAGGAGCGAGGGCAGCAGCTGAAGTTCAGCAGCAGCAGCAGAGCAGTAGCCAGAAAGCAGCAGGAGGCAGAGGCCCTTCGCTGTCCTGCTCCTGCTCCGGGGTTTGGTCTGGGCAGAAACAAAGGGTGTACGGCCCCTCCTTCCCCAGCTGTGTATTTCCGAGCCCTCTGCCTTTGATGGGCTTCACACCAAAGCCTACCACGACGGCCATTAGGGTCAGGCACACTTTACTATCACATACAGCAATTTAAAAACAAGTTGATGCTGCTTTAAAATAACATTTTACGCTGGCACCCTAATCATTATTATGGCTTCTGACAAGCTTTAAATACAATAGTATTAACTGCAATTAATTCATTTGAAATTAATGTGGATATTGCAAGCACTTCAGCAAGATCTCCACTGCAATTCACCATTCATTACCGGACCATTATTTTTTAAGTGTTATCCATAAAGCAGGCTGCCAGTGCATTTGCATTTAGGTGACAGAATTAGGAACACAGCAGAGCAATAAATCAGCACAAAAATTGTGCAGAATCACCACCGCTCGTCGTCTCAAGTTTTAATCCCCCCACGGTCCCTGGGGCTGGGGCACAGCACGCAGCACAGCCCTGCACACACTCCTGCTGCCCACCAGCAGACAGGAAACAAATGGTGGCGGTTCCAACTAAAAACAAAGTTAGCATACCCAGAAAGAGAGGTAGAAATGAAACGCACGGTACCACTGAATGCACTGCATGCTGGAATTCCTCCTTGGGAAAAAATAAATGACTTTGGTGCAGTTAACGGCCATTTTTAGAGCATTAATGACCTCAGGTGAAAACAAACCGGTCATTAAAGACACATTTTAAGGGGATTAGCTGCCCTCAAAACATACAAGTGACTTAAACCGAAGCAGTTCCCAATAAACTCCCATGTATAATTTCTGAGGTATTACCCTGAGCGGGCGCTGCGGGCTCCAGGAGCGGTGCGGAGCTGCCCTGTCTGGGAACACTGCCACAACAGTTCCGTCTTCCAATTTGCTGACTAAACTGAAAACAAGACAGGACCAAAAAGCAGGAGGATAAATTCGCTCATGATTAAACAAACATGTTTGCAGTTTGTTGGCAAATCTTTAAAAAGGAAAAATTTCTTTTCAAGTCAATCCGCAACATCTTGTTTTAACTCTAAATATATTGCATTTTTTCCCCAGTTTGTTTAACCCCTCTCTAACCTTTTGTCTTTCAGACCTACTTTTACATAAGGAGGACCCGCAAGAGAAGAACTGGGGGCTTGTTTTCAAGAGCTGTCAGCGCTGTGTCCCCCAGTCTGTGTCCCCCCCATCCTGCCCCCGTTCCTCACAGCCCACTTCTCCCTGAGGCTGCAGGCGCTCACAGCAGTGCCGCACGATGCCCAACAGCAGGCGCTTTGTGCAGGATGCCAGACCTCAGCTGGCGGGAGCAGCGTGCCCAGGGACAACCCTAGAGCAGCCTGGGGGTCCAGCGAACACCAGCAAAGCGCTGCTCCGAGCAATGCCCTGCAACAGGCCTGACTGGGACACGGGAGCTCAGTCCCAGCCTGCTGCCACGGCCTGCAACACAGCTCACCGCCAGCCATCCTGGCTCGAGACAGGAGAGGTAAGGCATTTAGGTGCCTAATGATAAAGCCCTAAGATAATAAGGGCACTAAAGCTGTCATAGAGAAAACACAAGCAGATCTTCAGGCAGTATCACTGTCATGCATTCCTTTGTGAGGAGCCTCATAAGAATGCTGAGAACACAGAGAAGGGGAAGAGACATACTTGAAAAGTAAATAAAAGCAGGCTTTAGTTCTCTGCAAGACCAAAACCATTTAAATAACAGATACACTGCTAAATACATACTCTCCAGAACCCGAAGCCATTAAAAACAAGTGTTCTTTTTATCACCAAAACCTTTGGGGAGATTTTAGAAGTTTGCTTCATCCTCATAAAATAACTGTATCAAGCTGTAAAACTTGATTAATATGATCAAACAGTGCTCTGCAGAGAACCAGCAACAGGTTTGAGGCTTACATTTCTACCACTAAACAGCAGCACTATCAAATAAAACACGCTCCACTTCTCTGGAGCTGAGTCTTTACTGCTCTGTGACACTTGTCTCTAAGTCTAAAAAAGAGATCCATCTTTACGGAATCTCCTGCATCTCCACCTACCCCACATCCCACTGTCTGTGCATGGTACAAGAGGGGCCTGTCTGAAGCAGTAAGAAGCCTCTGCTTCAAAAGGCTCCCAGCAAAGTTCCCCAAGTTCTGAAGCCCTCAGATGAAAGCAGCTCTGCTCTGGAACCCAAGGTGAGGACCAGGCAGCCAGTGCCTCCCTGAGCCCCCGAGCCCCCCTGTGGAAAGGACTGGAGGAAGTGAAGGTGGGAATCCTCCCCCAGCACAAACCAAGGGAAGCCGCCGGGATGTTTCTAGTCCTGTCTTGTATTCCAACCTGCTCAACCTCTAAATTTGCTTTAATCTTTTTGTCAAAACAAAAGACAAAAACCAGCCCTTTCCAAGAATGCAGAAAGGCAGAAATCCAAACCCGATTCAGCTTTAATCTGTGCTTTGCCAAGGCCTGAGCTAGGTATTTATTTGGAAAATGGGAGCTAATCATTGCTTCCCAAGGTCATTTCAAGTTTCCCGTACCAACAGGAGAAGATGATTTACATGCGTGGGATTCATTCTGTGTACTCAGTTGGGAAGGTAAATACTGCTTTTTAAAACAAAACCCAAAAACATGCACGTGAAAACCCACCCAACAGTCCCCAAACTCAACCCCTGCCTCCAAGGCCTGCACCCGCAGTCAGCGGGGCGTTCAGGACGCCCATGTCCCAAGAAGGTGTTGTGCCAACATCCCTTAGAGCTACATCAAATATAATTTTCAAACCAATTAGCTCAAAAAGCATCAACACCAAAGCAGTGCCTTCCACATTCTAATTACTAGGCCATCCTATTCAATTCTTAATGAGAGAAGAGACAAAGGCAGTATATGTATTAGGGTCTACTTCAAGAATTCTTTTTCTTTTAGCAAACAGATCCTCTTTTGTTCTGGTTAAACACCAATTACTCCGTTCTCTCTAACATGCAAATCAGCTGAAAATAGGGCACGATGTATCTCGATCCTGCACCACTACAAGTTTGAATGAAGGGGGAAAATAAAGCAACCCTCTAGGGGTTTTCAATTCCAAGTACTTTGTACTCTGATAAAGCTCTTTTCAAAGAGCTTTTTGTATGCAGTTCCCATAAGCAGAGATTTTGCCTTTATGCCAAAAGAAAGAGCACGTTTAAGGTGTACAATATAAGCAAGGAAAGCAAAAGCGGCCGACAAAACTGTTTACATGTAGTGCTTAGCCGTGTGTAGCATTGGGCACAGCACTGCACATGGAACTTACTGTGGGACAGGACGAGCTCCACAGGGCTGCCCCAGGATGCTCTCACATGGACACGTTTTGGGGTAAGTCTCGGCAGTTCTGCAGTCTTCATCTACCACACTCGTTGGTTTCAGTAGAGACAGGAGCGCAGTGCCGGAACCCCAGAGCTTCTGCTGGCTGCACCCCCTCCCAAACCCAATGCCATGCCCAAAGGGTCAGCCCGGAGATGTGCCTGGGAACCCAAATCCACTGCCGCTTTCACATGCTCTGTCCCTTCTGGAGTCATTTCTAACAGGTAGCTTTAAAGCACTGCTCTCTTTGTGAACGCTTTGAGCAGTGTCAGTAGCAATTCCGAGCTGTTAGGCACACAGACACACGTGCAGCTCTACACAGAATGACCTTTTTACATGGAAATTCACAATCTCTGCGAGATGACCTGAGCCCTAAGTTTGCAGCTGAGTTCAGGAGCACAAACAGTGCCAAACAGTGGCACTGCAGCGACAGAGGTAAGAGGGTCACACTTCTTCCCCTGCAAAGCATTTTAATCCCTGTTCCACGAGAAAAGGGAAGAAAGGGTATTCATTGCGTGCTGTGCACAGAACAAGGCACAGATCACAGCGGATTCCTGCTTGGAAAAGGGGTACAGAAACCTCCCAGATCACAGGTAGAGTAGCATCAGCAGTCTAAAAGTAACTCCCTCCACCTCGAGTGCCAGAAGCATCTTAGAAATCGGAGGCAGAAGGGCAAAGCATCACAGGAGGAAGTAGCAGCTCGAACTGATCATCCCGCACTGCATCCTTTGTGGTGTGACTCAGTTACACAGAGCACAACCACACAACTACATTTAAAAACGCATTAGAAGGGGAAGAAACATGCCGTAAGAAGTTTACTGAAGAGCAAGCAGACCCCGAGCCAACTCACTCGGCTCCACTTGGCCGCTCACTTCCAGCTGCGGCTGCCAGATGCAGGCAGGGCAGCTCCTGCCTCCAGCTCCCCGCGGTGCCGCGCACCACAAGGGCTGAGTGCACGCCGCCAGCTCTGCCCTGCACACACCGACAGCTGCAGGGCGCAGTGCAGCTATTAGAGAAAGAGCCTGAATATTCTGTATAAAATTGTAATTGAATGTTTGTAATGCCATTCGTATCATTAAATATTAATTACACAGGCTTTAATACATACACTGCATACAAAAAAATCACCCCTGCTGGTGTTTTTTTTTTTTTTGAAATAGATATACATGAAATATACAAAAATAGATCATTTCGAGGAGACAGACCCCAGAGTATTTCTCATTTACTAAATCAGCCAAAAAACACAGCATATTAGTCTCTTCTGCCAAACATTATAGACAATCTTCCAAAACAGTTTTCATCTGTTCTGCTGGCCTTTAATATAACTTTTGATTTATGTCATTTTGAGTTTTTTCCCCTTCTGTAGCTGAGGAGGAAACAAGCATTCTTCTGATTCCAGATTCAGGACTTCTTTAAAGAGAAACCAAAAGCAATAAATCTGAAATGTCGTGCTGCTACTGTATCACACTAGCAAGCAGTACTACAGCATGTGTTGTCTATAGCTTCCAAGCAAAAAAAACGCATTAAGTGACAGTGTTTTCTTACATTACATACTCTTTTTCTTGCCTCCCATTTCCACTCAGATGTTCTCCATACAGCAGAAGTGTACACATAGCAATGGCTGAGCCTCAGACCCTCTCCTCCTCCTCTCCCCACCACCAAGCAGTAGCAGCTCAGGGGCAGGATGCAGCCACCTCGACATGGGACACACTATCAGCCCTCCTATCTGTTCCATGGCTGCCACGACCAAACTGAGCTCCACGGTGTGCTGCTATCCTTTGTGCAGTTTCTACACCAACCTTACTGTGAAACAAAGCACGGGAGGGCATAGGGTACAAGCAGTACCTTTTCAATGCGAAAGGAACCAGACTGACATTCCTGTGTGTACTTCTCACCAGGACAGACAGTTTCTTACCGAAGATTATTATGCCAACCCAAAGCTGTACACTTGCAGAGCTCCCCTTCCTTTCTGAAGGATGACCACACACGCGAGCGGCTCCAGGCTGGGCAGGACTACCTTAAAGCAAAGCATGCACCCAAACACTTCTCAGTCAGAAGTCTCTGCAAACCACATCTTTTCCTCTTCAGGGAACAGGCTTCCTGAGCCAGTCCTGGCCACGCCATGCTGAATGCTGAGCAATACATACTATGTTCCAGTATCAGCACTCAGCTCGGGGTCAAATCAACTGCACTAACAATAATACTCTTCTTTTGGGTCAGTACAAAAGGGGAAAGAGAGTAGCTTGAGAGAAGCCTGAAAATGGAGAAGAGAACGAGCAGTAATAGTGGCAGTTAGCCTGGTGAGCACATAGATATCAGGCTGTCTTCAGTTTACCACTGAGAGCTAAGGATAACCGCAGGGCACTGTAAAATGTTCATTCCTTTGCATTAATTGCTGCTAGAGTCATAGTTTAGTATGTTATATATAATACCAGTCTCAGCTTGCTCTAATTCTTCATCCTATTTG
Organism: Lagopus leucura; assembly: GCF_019238085.1. NCBI lineage: Eukaryota > Metazoa > Chordata > Aves > Galliformes > Phasianidae > Lagopus > Lagopus leucura. The sequence continues at coordinate 8,789,538 of NW_024962276.1, forward strand.
CTTTGGCCAGGGTAATTTGGAGAGGAAAACAAAAAAAAAAAAAAAAAAAAAAAAGAGAATGCTTTTAATGATTATTTGAAGTGCATGACACGAGGCATTGCCAGGATGTCCTGCCTGCCTTCACATCCATACACACACAAGCTGAGCCTGAGAAGAGCCGTTTTCCACACCCCCAGCTGAAGTGAGCTCTGTTGTCAGGCCCATGGCAGCACAAGTGAGCACAGAGCACCATACCTGCACCCACAGCACCCAGCTCTGCAGCAGCCCCTTCCCCTGAAGGAGTGCATGAGCCTGGGCATGGGGACCATGCAGAAGGAACCCCAAAAGGCCCCGAGCCCAGGAAGAACAGCAGCAGCAGGCTCTGAAATGAGCACTCAGATTTAAAAACACACACACACACACACCATCCTGAAGACCATATGCAGACGAAGCTTCCAGGAATTACCGGCACCAGTCGCCCCGCTCCCTGCTGCTGCCGCCCGTGACCTTCACCCTTAGAAGAGAAAGCCCTGCTGCACACACACCAAGCGGCCTGCTTTAAAAAAAGCAACACAGCCCAACGGTGGAGAGCCAGCTCAATTCCAACCACGAGCCACGGAGGCCCAACGCCACGCATGGTTTAGCTGTGCTGGTTTGCAGCAGGATGGGAACGCTCTGCCCACGTGAGGCAGTCATCTGTAGCTGTGCCAAGATGTGGCAACCCAACCCTGCTGCTGAACTACAGAAAGAGAAATAACACACATTCACTCATACAAACTCACACCTGTATAAATTGTATGTACATAATTACATTATTACTTAATAACTGCATTAGAAATGTTTACCAACACACAAACCATTAAGAATCAGAAAAGCGCTAAAATAATTTAACTAAATAAAAAGGTAAGTAACAGCTTTTACAAAGCCATAGAAATTCCACGAGGAAGAAGCTTGCCACCCCGAGACCAGAATTACAATGCACATCCATTTTGTATCCTTGTATAAGGACGGTATCTCTAAAGGCTTTATGATGTTAAATAACAGCTGCAGGATTTAATGAGCACCAGGAACAAGGAAGAGCTCTACCAGGAAGTAAAGCAAAAAGAGAGGGAAGAATCTGACTTCCAAGCAAAAGTTAGTGAAAGGAACCAGCACTGAAGCAGGCAATGTATAGGGCAACTGCTCCAGACAGCAAGGTCTTGTAAGGTAAAGCTCTGGGAGGGCAGAGCAAGCAAGGAGGCAGATTCACCCCGTGGGTGGCCAAAACCACGCAAGTTTTCTCAACTTTCAGTGAAGGACGGCACCTGGGGTAACGGGGCTGGGTTAAAGTACGGGCTTTTGGGAAACAGAGGTTTCAGGCCCTTCAGCACACGCCTGCTGCACAACCTGGGGCAGACTTCTTTACCTTCCCCTAGGTTCCACCTCTCCCTCCGCTAACCTGAAGTAACGCTGACTCCTTCCCAAACCATTTCTGCCACTTCCGTTGATCCCTTCAGCGCTATCAGTGCACATCTCCAGATTGCTGTCCACAGCAATCCCACATCTGGCAGCTGGGACACACCAGGCGAAACAGGAAGGAAAAGACAGCATCTCCATGGGCAAAAAGGAGCCTCAGATCTCATTTCAGGGAGCATACCATGTCAGACAGGCTTTCAACAGAATATTTGGCAAATAAGTAACGCAGTGAATTACGTAGGTGCTCAGCAACACTACAGGAGAGGACAGACATGAAGGGTCTCATTCACAGTACACGGCTCCTGTGCTGCTCCTGCTCTGCAAGGAGCTGGAAACTGTCGCATCCACTCTCCAGAGTTATTCTTCAACAACAAACGAGCACTATATTTAGAACTTTTTCCATGAAGTAGCAGTATCCAAGGGCTATAGAGCCAGGAGGCACTCAAAGGTTACACAAGTCTACCAGGCAGCGCCGCAGCCCAAGTTGGTCTGCAGGTCTCATTTCAGCCCTTCCTTAACTTGCCTCTAAGTTTTACAAAAGGTCTTTGATCCAAAAAGTGAGATCCTGCACCAAAAATTACCCTCGCTGTGTCTGTATTTCAGTAGCAACCTAACAATTACAGGAGCACCCACACACAATTACTCTGACATATTTAGAAGGCTTGGCTAGCAAAGATGAATATAGTGCATTAAACAAGCTAGGAAAAACCCCACACAAGATCCTTTTTTTTTCCCCTCTCAGCTACTTCAGTCAATATTTCAGCTCCTCAAGCAGCTCTGAACCACGCACATTCTTCGTTCTTTGATTTTCTTCATATTTTAGGAAACAACCGTTAGATCATGCAGAGATTCACATTTCATTCTCTGCGAGGAAGTACAGCCCAGCTACAGAAACAAGCAGAGAACAACTCTTAGCTCCACTGGAGTTATATGCAGCCTTCAGGAAATTAAACCCACCTCCTCCACCAGTCATCAGCAGGGTTTGCAAACGGGGAGTTTCAGCTCCTTAACTCAATACCTTACTACATGAGCTAAAAGAGCAGCACAACTATATTGCAGCAGGAGCGTGCTGCTGCCCGTGCACAGAAGCCATGACGGAAAAAGGGAACAATGCAACACATCCCGAGTTTGTAACGAGGACAATTCCTTTGCGCATCACTCTCCTGCCTCCCCCTGCCTTCACGAGGACAGAGCTTTGTTACTTTTCTTCCAGAGATGATGCAGGGCTTCAGCTGCATTTGTGAAGCCCTTCTGCACACCGCAACAACCAACACAAAGGCATCTACAAAGCATGAAGTGCAACAGCAATGGTGGTCAGCTAAACTGAAGTCACAAACGCACTGGTCTGATCACATTAGTAAAAAAAAAAATCCACCTTGCTAAACAGTTCAAGCTAGAAAGGTGGTCCTGACCAACCGCTAGCTTCAGCAGCTTTCATTGTTGATTTGTTTCCTCCCAAGCTCTTACAAAACAGAACCAGCAGGGCTGGAAGACTCAGCATCCAAGGACAAAGAATCAGCAGGCATGTAAGCACCAATATTTACACAACGTATGCCATGCTCACAGCCACAATGAAATTGTTGTCTTCCAAGGGGGTTGGTGCGTTCAAAGCATTTGTTTGTTATTTCTCAGGATCCAGGAGGCAAAGCAGTTAAAAAATAAAGAGGTCACTGCATGCAAAATTAATCTTTAACTGCCTACACTGCTTTAAATGACTCGGAAGGACTACAATGCACTCCCCAAGTTGAGAGCACCTTTGGTACCAAACAATTCCTCAAGAGGAGGGGATGGCAGACCACCAGCAGATGCTGGGCAGCAAGTTCCCTCGGCTCCCTTTGCTTCCCATGGCCTCCTGTGGTTGGGGCTGTCCCACCGAGAGCACAAGGATGTGTGCTGCAGAGGGGCCCAGCACTGGCACCTGTATGCTTCCATGTCTTTGAGCTGATTGATGCCACCATTACTCATAGAAGCGCAGGGTAAAAATCAAACATAAAAGAAGACTTAAAACACTGAAGCTATACCTGACATCTCCATATAGAAACCCTCCAGTTTTAGCATTCCTGCCTCGCAGTAAAAATTCACAGTGGATAGCCTTGAAAGCCCTCGCAGAAAAAGGCACGATTAACATTAATTTACGTGCAGCAGCCTGATGCTCTCATCCTCAAAGCCTCAAAGGCTGCCCCACTATGGCTGCTGGCAGCCTGGCATGAGTCCCAGCACCACTCTGTGCACCTATCAGCAAACAGGAACAGCACCTGCACGTCTTCCTGGTACTTCTAAACAGTCACATTTCTAACAGTACTCCTAAATCAGGACAACCCTTTGTGTCACCTGCATCAGAAGGAGGCAAAGCACACAACCACAGCTGAATTCACAAATTCAGAGCAACCTCATCACAGAGGCAACAGTTGAGAACTGATTTTTTGAGAGATACAAACACTAAGGATGCAGCTACCCACTTTGTCACAAGTGGCCGTGTCAGCTGTACATGAAGAGGCTTACTGCAGCAGACAACTGGCAGGGTAACAAACTGTCACCTAGGTGACAAAATAATGACCCTTCTGCGAAGCTCTTGCAGTGTCTCGTGGCCATAATTGGATGCTGCTGTTCCAAATGCTAAGCGTGGGAGGGAAGAGGTGCGGCCGTGGATTTGGAAAGGCTGCGGCTAACGCTTGGCTCCGCGGGCACACCGAGACTGCGGCACAGTGCGGCGCCCGCGTGGCCGAGGGCAGTGCCAGAAGAGATGCTAGCCATGGGCACACATCGGGGTCAGGAGATAATGAAAGTATTAGGCACAAGACACCAGGAGGTACTCTTCCCACTCCACAAACAAGTCACGTGCTCAGCATCTTGCGAGCATTACCCTTCTAGCAATAGCCTACACGAGCTGCACAACAGGAACACCGCTCTGCAGGATCTCAGACCATGCAGGTCTATCACTAAACATCCGAAGAAAGCAAGAGGACTCTTAGAACTCTGCAACTTTCCTAATTTTCCAACATACAGTCCTTGAAATAGTGGCACAGCCTGAGCTGGCATGAAGTTAGCTACACTGATTTTCATCTGAACAATGAAGCCCACAGACAGCTACCACGTGAAAGGGAACTGCAAGGAACTGCTCTGGTCTAGGACAAGCAGAGGTGCACCCAGTCAAGACTAAGCAGGAAAAGTTTGCAAGAAAATAGAGGAACACAGGGTGGCACAGGGTCTGACACCCCTGGTCACAGAGGCACGCAAGCACAAAGACAGAAGAAAGATCCAGCATTAATGTTTTCTGCTGTAAAACAGCAGAAAGACTTCATTGCCTTTGTTATCAAATAAGGCTAAGAAAGACTTTCTTCAAGAATAGGCAAGATCAATTAAGGATCCAGCAGCACCTCTGTACTCTGAGAGACTGGCCACAGAGTGCTGCCACCAAAGAACCTGGTCACCAGGTCCTGCACAAGTAAAGTCCCAAACAACACGTTCAAACTGGATGATCTCTGATGTCCCTTTCAACCCAAGCCATTCTATGACTCCAAGTCATACTGAGCACCTGGCTCAAGAAGGGTTACACAGCCCCGCTGCTCCTGGGGCTGCACACATTCCACTACAGCTTCCTACTGTGTTCCTACAGTTCTCTCAGCGGGAGAAAACACAGCACACAATCCATCTATTTGAAAGCATGGGGTTTGCAGCACCAGCAGACTTACTGCATCTTCACGTCACTGGAAGACTAAAATGCGAAATACGTCTGGTAAAGCAATGCAACACACACCTGAGCCCCTGCTGCCTGCCTGCCTGCCCTGAGCCCATCACAGCTCATCACAGCAAACCCAACAGGGTCAGCAGGCGCCACAATGACAGCAGTGAGGGCAGTGGGCTGGGCATGCTGAGCTCATCTGAGCAAGAGCGAGCTTTGGAGGAGAGGCAGTGGGAACAGCCCTAAGCCAGCAGTGGGCTCCTGAACCAGGACACAGCCCACCTCAGGAAGAGCAGGGACACGGCCTCTTCATGCCAGTGGTAGCATAAACTGTGCGTCAGGTAAGGAGGAGGTGGAAGGAAAGTGCAAAGGAGCAACACCACATAGTAATTTTAGAATAAAAACCTCACCCTCTGTGGCTTCATTGAAGAAGTATTTCAGAAGGAGTAGGGCTGCTGTTTTTCACAACTCTTTGTTGCTCTTCACAAATCCACAGCCAGTCTTAGACACACGCAAAGAAAAAGCATTTGCTCAGTGGAAACACTGCAGTTTGGGCCCAGGAAAAGCATGTACACTCACTTCTGCTCCTGGCTTACTCCTGCACATCAGCTTCTAAACAGCCAAGAAAAGTTTCCATTGTGTTTCCCCATAAATTCTACTTTGATCATTCAGATAAACATTTGTTGCCTTTCCCCTGAAACAAGAATAAACTCTTCTGTTCGTGCTCATACCAAACCCAAACGTCTGACAAACAAAGGCACAGAACAAAGTATTTATATGCCCAGGAGTCAGAGTGGCTCCTTGCAGCCACTGGGGTAATGCAGTAATGGGGCTTACATCAGAAGTTTAAGGAGGCAAGCTCTAGCTTGAAATAAGCCACGGAAGCCCAATGTATCTCAAGACGAAATGGAAATCACCCTCTGACTAAGAGGTTTAACTAAGATTAAAATGGCAAAATGGAAAAAAAGCATTGCTCAGCTCATCGAGCAGCTCTCTTCTCAAGTCCTATCACATCCACACATACCACAGGGCCGGGCTCCAGCCAGGTGAGCCAAGGGAAGGGAAAAGCAGACGCAGGAGGAGGAAATCCATGGCTATGAAGACCTCCCAGGCTCAGTTCGTGCAAAGATTAGACACAGTGCTGGGAGGACTGCGCTCCTCTCTGCAACAAAGGCACGTTTCCACAGCTAACATTTGAGGAGTTTTGCTTGCTAGGAGATGACAGAAGTTAGCTCTGTTTGGCCTTTCCCTTTACCCTCCCAGACAGAATTTAAGTCATTTTCTTTGGTGAGGCACAGCTCTAGCTGCAGACTGAGATCCCAGGTGGGCACGTACAGGAAGGCGCTGTACGATGTACAGTGCTTCTGATCAAGGCTGCAGATAAAAAAGAGCAATAGGTGCCTTGCATTTCCTGCTTCTTCAAACATTTCCTATGGCAATTGGCAAGTTTGTTTTGTTCTCTTCTGATAACCCAGAAGGTCTTTCCAAAAGGCAGAACCGGAGGCTGTAATCACTAACATCTAATCCAACAGCCTATCTAATGCAAGGTAATGGAAAAAAAGACGACAGCACGGGGCTCTGACAATATTCCTGTCATCAGCACTCACTGGCAGAACAGCCCCCAGCGCAGTGTTCTCTGTTCTCCCATTGCTGCTGCTCACACAGCTCAGCTTCACTTCAGGCAACAAGGAGGCAGCAGGACACGTTGCAGTGCTGGCAGCGTGGTGCTGGAGCACGGCTCAGCAGTGCAAGGGAAACAGGACAGGGAAGGCACAGAGCATTTCTCCACAATAGTTTTGTGCAACGCGATTATCACTGGGTACCTGTAATGCATGGCGTGCTACTAAATGAAGGACAAGCAACACATTTATACAGACTTCCTGTCTACCTCCTGTGACAATTCAGTACGCGTGAGAAAATTTACATTTAACAAGTCAGCATCTTAATTCTAAGCTGAACAGGCGCTGCAGCCTGGAAGCATCTCCTGAAAGCCCCACTGAAGCCTCAGCTCTTTATGATGTGCTCTCTTGAGGCGACGAGCCCAAGCTGGTGGCCCTGGTGCTAGGGGCAGGTGGGCTGTGCACCCCAAAGACTGACAGAGCCCACCTGGAAGGGAGCCGAGTCCTGAGCCCCAGAAATCCCATTTGAATAAACATCATGAAAGCCACAAAATACTCCAGCAAAGGAGCTTTAGAAGAAAGGCATCAAAATAAGTGTTGTGTAACCTTTTGAACTCACACTGCACACCCAAAATTGGATGTACTTTTTCTTTTTAGCGATCATCAACTGGAAAGCAAGCACAGGAAGCAGGGCACATCTTCAGAACACCGCAACTTTTATTGCGCATCTAATGGAAAACCTTCAAATTACAAGGAAGCTGATAGAAGTCAGGAGGACACATTTCTGTAAAATTCCATTTACCTGCCATACTCGCACCAAATTGCAGATTTAATCAAATCTTTCCCCACTCTTTGCTTTGTGGATAAACACTCTGGCTCCCAAATCGCAGAGGCACAATTCTGCCTTCAGGTCTCACCAAGGGGCTGGGCGAGATGAGACGTCCCCAGAGCTGCAGCCCCAGCTCCCCAGGCTGGTGCAGCACCGCCGACACTCATCACCCTGCAGCCAATTAGCAAGCCAGGCTTCACAGGAACGTAACGATTCACAAGGAAACTTAACGAATCTCAGATACTGTGTACATTTACATCCAATATGTTTGGAACATGTCAATAAAGTATTTATTGCTATGTTGCGCCTCTCCCAACTGTTGTGTTTTCCTCTTGGCAGAGGTTAAGATGACGCCCCCTCACCATCCTGCGTATGTATTACAATACACTTTCAAAACTAACTGCCAGTGGAGAACAACAAACTTGGTTCAGGAGCACCCACGTTAAAATTAGACTTGCAGACAACTATTCAGATTACGAGAGCAAGACTAAGTGCCTGATCTCCTCCTGCAGTACTCGACAATGTTCCTTTAGGGGAAGAGAAACAACACTGCAAATCACCTCTTCACCACCAAAATCAATTCCCAACACCAACCTCCTCCATACAACGTCCCTTCAAGCATGGAACTACCACATAAGCACTTGCTAGAAAAGTGTATGGAAATACACACACGCATAGAAAAAAACAACTAACCATTCACGCAGCTGTATTTCCCCTGAAGGATTCCAGTTTTTTCCGAAGTGAATAGACTTATCTGCTGCAGCACGATCAGATCTACACCATCATCTCTGGAGCAAAACAATGGCTGCTTTCACGATAAACCCAACAACCAGAAACAAAGAAAAATAGCAGGGAGGAAGAATGTCAGGCAAGCAGATTATTTAACTGAAGAAGCAAAACTCAGGCTTCTGACATTTCAAGTGCCAGGGATCCCAAACAGGCTGGCAGCTTTCATCTTAACCTTGCACTTGAGTGGCACCAGAGCAAACGTCCTTTATTTATCCCTTCTGGCTAATGTCATCCCAAGATGGACAGGAGGAGGACAACCTCATGCTCTTTCAGGCTCACTGCTTGCCAGACTCAGCTGGCTATGGGAAGAAACATCTATTCTGTACTTCTTTAAGCAAGACCTCTCCTCCTTTCCCTACAAGTGCCCCATTCAGAAGGGATTCCCCTTCTGGGCTTAACTTTTATTTTTATTTTTAATTTGCCTGATACAATTCAAACCTAATTTTCTTCGGGAAGCATCCTGCTGAGGTTAACAACTAACATGGTGAAGTAAGATGGAAGGTAAATGGTGTGAACCTACTTTGAATTCTGATCAGAGGTCGGGAGAGTATTCACTGTCACACAGCCCATGGCTCTTAAGCTTCTTCCTCCCTTTTTAACTGCTGCCATTAGAGAGCTCCACGCTTTTATTATTCTACATATGACTTCAAATACTTATGTAACAAAGCCTGAAAAATGAGAGGCAGATGAGCTGTCTCAGCCCAGAGGTAGGAGGTTAAAGCGACCTCGAATCATAACGTCTGGTACAACATTTAATCTCTGAAACAACAAATGTTTAAAAAAAAAAAAAAAAAAAGCCACTATTGATCAGTTCTGATGGCAGCAGCCCACTGCCATGGAGGTTCTCTGCTCCAAAGCACAGCAACAATCGAAGGCTCCATCTGGGGAAGGGAAGGAGACCACAGCAAAAGAGGGACACCATCCACTTTTTCATGATAGAAAGTGCCAGCTCCATTGGCTAGGTAGGAGGGCTGACTTCAATCTCTTCCATTTCACGCTGGTTAGACTTGGACCTTCCTTCACTAACAAACGTGCGCCGTAAGCGATCTGCTGCTCAGAGCAGCGCTGAGCAACGCTGCAGCAAGGAGAGCACGTCGCACCGGAGACAACTGCACTAAGGCTTGGAAATGAGTTTCCAGTGGTCCTGCCACCAGCCTACTGCATTTTCACTCACTACCCTGTTTAAAAGGATGCGCTAAAGTTGCTCTGCACAGTTCATTAATAGGAGCTCAAGAGATTCCCTTCAGTAAGAAATTCCCTTCGAATTCCATTAAAAGGAGAAGAGCTTCATGCTGCTGTGTGTTTAACAATATCCCTCTCCTGATCCAAAAAGCAAACTTCTCTTTTGGGCGACACACTGCACCCCAAAGAGCATCTTCTTGGCGGCAGGTAGGATCCTTTTGGCTCATGCCACCGAGTGCTCCAACAGCTCTTGCCCGCTGCAGACTCCTTCCTGGCTCCTTAAATAAGGGCTCCAAAGCCCAAAGACACTGATGCTCATATTTTGGCAACTGTTCAGATCTCCCATCAAACCAGGAATACAGTACAGAAGTAATTCAAGCTTAACTCTCAAACAAGGAAAAAGCCATCAAAAAGAGCAAGCAGAAGAGGAGTTCTCTGCTTATCATACACCCGAAGCAGCAAGTCTCAGCACCAGTGCAGGCCTTGCCTCTCATGAGCTCACTGCAAAGATGCAAAGGCATGACAGTGATGGCATTGAAAACAACCGTGCTACACAAAGTTTATACTCTGCTGGGGAGGAGACCGCAAGGACAGAGAACAACATTAATATGTGCTTCAGATTCATTTTTCAGGGAAAGAAAGCTTCCTCTCCCCTCACCATCACCCAAATATATCAAAGTGATGGAAATCGTATTATGATAGATAGATCAGTCAGGATGATATATATGTTTATCACATAAGTAGCTAATTGCAAACATCCCCACCTCTGCCCCTCTTTAGCTTCCACCTGGATCAGTACAGCTTCTCTAAGCCTGAATGACATCAGCAGGTGACCTCAGATAAACAAACAAAAAAGGGAATCAAACTGCTTAGCACTCCTCCACCCCAAGCTTCCCACATGTATGGAACCAGCAGCTCTTCACTGCAGACCCTTTTAGAATCCCCAGCCTTTTCCCTGCATTATGCATTAAATTGACTACAGTGTTTTCTTTTAGCACAAGTGGAATTTGAGTTGCATGCAAATCAAGAGGCATTTAAGGTCACTTTCACCATCACTATTTTCTCCACATCATGCCAGCACCCGTGGAGGACACAAGAAGAGGGCCTACAACACCCCGACAGCACACGCAGACGGCGGGACTCCCAGACGCAGAAAGCTCTGCGAGCAGACGACATGGACAGATATGGCAGCATTTCTTTCACTGTCAGAAAATGTCAGCATAGCCCAAGCTCTGACAACATTACTGTATTACCTCATACAAATATCACAGCCAAGTTTTTCCATGAACTTAAAAATGCTTACCAAAAACATCCAACTGCACAAATATATTTCCTTTCCTATTTTTTACCTCTTAGATAGCAACTTGCATACAAACTATCTGAATCTCAACAGCTGAGGATAGCTGGCAGCTGAACAAATATTTTTTGCCTAAAAACACACTTTGGTCAACTGAGACTTAAAATAAGCACTGCCTTCTACCCTACACCCTATTGCTGCCCTCATCAATGCAACCTCAGTGACCTCATGTTTTTTCCCAAGGGGTGGGTGAGACTAGGAACACCAGCCGCAATCTTCAAAGACACCAAAGACAAAACAGTCTGCAAAACACTATTTCTGCGTTAGCTTCAGGACTCAGCCATCCCCTCAGTTAGCAAGCAGGACAGCAAAGCAAGCTCTGCTGGGGACATCGACCTACCTCCACTTGGGTTTTTGGAACCAGAGACCATTTTTCACATCTGTACACGTCCCTCCCCCAGCAGCCTGTAACAGCAGCTCCTCTCCAGCATTGCAGTACAGGACATGAAATCAAGCTCCTTCCAGATTCCCAGCCCAACTGGTGCAACTGGGATCCTCTGCAGATTTATGGATTTAAATGCACACAGCATTCATTTCCACAACTGACATCACACTGTGTCCTGTACACAGGAGATCTCAATGATTTCTGACCCAATAGAAGTGTGAAAAGGAACACAAGAGAAGAGAACCATCGGGGGTCAGGGAGTACACCAGTCATTCCTGCAGCTCTCAAGAGCAGAGAATGAGTGGAGGGCTACAGCACATTCCCTCAGCACACAACATCTGCCCTTCACTTCTGGCTTCCAAACCCTGACCAAAACCCACGGCCTTAAAAAACACGCAACAAGAGTTTCACTTTCTGCACCTACATGATGCACATCGATCCACGCAGCAACTGGAGAGATCAACATGATGGGAAGAGGTGTTTCACCAGAGGTGAAAGGTGATGGAGGATCAGCATGATAGAAAGGTGCTATAAAGGAGGGGAAGAAGATCACTCACCCGTGTCAGAAGATTCCAGATTCACAAGGGAAAGCTCCACCATGGAGGGATCTCCACAAGGAAATCCTTCCCTGGTGGCAGTCAGCCCTTAAATGAGTTCTAAGACAGGTGCAGCCAGGCTCCACCCCTTCCCGCCATACAGGTGAATTGCCTCCACCTGTGCTCCCAGGGCTGACCTGGTCCTGACCAGGTGCTCCATCAGTGGCTCAGGCCGTGACTCAACAGTTCCCATACAATCCATTACTGAAAAAAAAACACCAAAAAGCTTCCTGCTTTTTGCCACAGATTAGCACATTTCAGCTTTGACTGCTTGTGTTGGGTTTTTAGCAAGTGTTGTCACAGAACATAAAATTGAACATGAGGGGGAGGAGAGGAGGCGGTTTGTTTGCACTCAGCCTCGGCACTCCTCCTCCTCAGGCAGCGAGGACTCTGGCTCCACTCAGCACTCCTGAACTTCAGAGCACCTTCCCACTGTCACACGGTTATAGAGCTGAGAAAATAAGGGCTCCCCAAACACCCCTCTGCTGGGCTGCAGCTCTGGGTGAAGCAGGCAGAACTGCAGCTGTGCGGCACAAAGCTCCCAACTCACAACAGTCCTCTGTCACTCTCTGAGGAGCTCAGGAGCACGAGGCGGCACCCCGGGCCCTCCAACCCCTGCCGAGCTGCCCGGCCCGGCACAAGGCCGCCACGGCAAACGGCCACGCTCAAGCCTGATGGCTTCTGCAGGCCGCTGCAGCACCCACAGGGCTACCTCACCGAGGGCTGCTGCCACACAGACCACCGACCTCCCGACCACACAGCAACGTGCCAGCAGCAGGCCCACAGCCCTCTCAGCGCCAGGCTGCCCCGGACGCCGGGCGCTGCGCTGCTCCCTGGCAGCACCGCTCCCACAGACTCACTCACCAGATCCTGCAGGTGACTTCAGAGAGGTCTGAATCCACCTCCAGGTGAGCAGGTCGCCATGACCAAGCCAAAAGGTGGCTTTATTTACCTAACAATAAGCTGTACTGATCCCCTCCCCGGAAAGCTCCCAGCAGCCCAGAAGCAGGAAACACAGTGCCAGCTCTCCGTGCAACCAGGGCAGGCGGAGGAAGGAGCCCACAGCACAGAGCTCTCACCGAGTCACTGCAGAGATGAGCCAACGCAAGTAGAACAAACATCACTGAAACATTAGCAGTACTTAGAGCTACAACTCACTCCCTTTTTATACAGAAAAGCAACAAGAACAAAAATACGTGGACTATTTGCATAGTTTTTTTCCCCTTTTTCAACTGCACTCTTCCTCTCTCTTGTCCCCTACCCTTCCAAATCAGCTGAAAAAATTCAAACCGTGGCTTCGCATAATGATTCTCCCTCACTGAGTAGAGCCAGCAATGCTTCCCTGGGGATCCTGCAATGAAAATTCAGGTTGTGAAGAACAGAGTGCTATTCATTACACGTCTCTGCCACACGCCCTTCAAAAACACAAAACCCAAAGCAGGCGTGAAGGCAGAGCCCTGATGCCACCATCCATGGAGCTGGCTGCTGTCCTGCTGTCCCACTGTGCTGGTGCCCATGAGGATGGTCACAGTCTCTGCACTTTCCCTGCATTTCTTGCTTTAGTTTTTAAGAGAAAACATTTATGGTAAGCATACCGGTCTCAATCAGAAGGGGAAAAGACTCCAGCTGGCAGGTGCCCAAGTGCTCCAACACTAAAAATCCCCACCGCTACTTCTGGCAGCTATATGCGCCCATCGTGGGCTACACGATGAGAGCTGCCACTGACTCAGCCTCCCTAGCTGTGCTGATGGCTCGGTTGGGGGACAGCCCTTCCGCAGCCCTGCAGGTGGAGCAGCCCAGGGGCAATGACAGCCCTGTGCCAGCCCTGTGCTGAGACAGCCGGAAAGCCCCTTGCTCACTGCCTGACACATCGACCAGCTTCACCCACCCAGCCCAGCAAAAAAGCCACCCCTTCCCTGGAAAACACCCTGACACAAATTTAGATTAATTGAGCAGCTCTCCAAGGAAGTCTGCTTTAAATAATCAGAAAGAAACGAATGGAGATCATAAATTAAGAATAATAATTTATCCCTTTATGCATAGAAAACATGCTCACACCTTTCGTTTACACCCCTGTGCTTATGAATGCACACAACCACAGCCCAATCCCCAACCTCTCAGGAACAGACCCCCAGACTGGATCAAGCAACACCACAACTTGGGTCTTGATAAAGTCAGGACTTCAAGTAGCCTTAAAAGCAAGCTATGCTATTTGAGTATCTGCCCCAAATGACCATTTTTACGCTCTGGAAATAAAAAGACATCTAAAAGAGCTGGTAATTGTCCCCAGAACTCAGAACACCGCAACACTTGAAAGAAATTCAACCACAGCAATGGAATAATCACCAGCCCCAAGTCCAATTGCTTTCCCCCAAACTGCCCCCACAAGAGCACTTACCAGAGGCTGCTATTTGGCACGTCAGCAAGCAGACTCGCTGCGCTTTGTTAGCTTTCCTCTCTGGACATGTTTGGAAAGGTTCTCGCTCATTACAGCGTATGTGGCCAACCTGCCCAAATCCAGAACTTCAGCAAAAAACTTCATCATATGCTCTATTACCAGAACTTCATCATCACAGCATCACGAAAAAGAACTTGCAAACAGTCATTTAGCAGGCTGGTTTCCCCTCGGAGATAAACTAGAATTGGAAAGGGTAGGAGGGGAGCAGACATCTTGTGCCTCTCTCCCACACAGGACTGGGGCAAAGTCTCATGCCCACAGCTGTAACTCAGCTCAGGCTTTGCCATCAGCTCCCCCCCAGCATGCAGAGTGCAGTCATTCCAGGGCTCGAGGCCTGGCCCTGACACAGGTAGCACATCCCCAGCAGCTCCAGGCACGGCCCCGCCGCATCACAGCAACACTGCTTGGGTTTCAGGCCGTGAGCAGGGCAGCCGGGGCCCACAGCAATCCTGGCAGGGGCTGAATCGGTTTCTGTCAGAAACAGCTTTGGACAGATGACAGAAAAGCACACCAGAAAACTTCTGTGATGAAGGTCCCAGTCCATCAAAGCAAGAGAAGTTCGAGCACGTGGTTGGGATTGACTTCACTGGAACAGCTCGAGTGCTCAACTTCCGCACCAACACACCCAGTGAAACTGGAGCTGGCTTGTGTTTGGTGCTTGAGAAGATACGTAAAGATCACAACAGCAGAACAGGGGCAAGGGAACAAACACTGAGTGCAAGATGGAGCACAGCATAAAGTCCCACATCCACTGCGCAGAGATAACTTCTTCGCACCGCTCTTAAGTGTATTTAAAATTCATTTATGTAAATTACAACAGCACACATAGAATAAAACTGTTAAAAGTAGAATCCCCCCTTTGCTCAAAACAAAAGGACTGACAAAAAAAAGGATTTTTTAATAGAAACGAAAAATATCTATTTCTTATTGGACTTTTTTTTTTTTTTAATAAAGTATATGCTCTCAAACCTGCACTGTTCACTTCCCCAATTTACTCTGAAGCCAAAGGCAACAAATTGCTGCTACGAAGCGATGAGAAAATCACCATGTCAGAAACAAGGCAGAACAGCATTAAGCAGCCGTTCAGAAGTGAGAGTGATGAACAACACCAAAGGAAAAGCTAACGGTGATGTGCTGGGATGGGAGCAGTGGCCCTGCAGTGGAAGGGAAGAGAAAGCGCGAAGCCTACCCCAGATAGGCTCAAGAAGAAAACCACCTTTAGAAGCAGCACACTGCCCACATGGCGGTCAGCATCCCAGGAAGCAGAACCCTGACACAAACTGGAGGGGGAAGAATGAAAGTAACTGTGGGAGGTTTCATTCAACTGTGTTAAAAACGAAAACGCACAAAGCTCTGGAGATAATGCCAAGTTGTATCTGGTTCCAAAGAATCTCTAATTCTGAACTCTAAAGCATGGTATTAACTTACAACACACTCGCCCACAGCATCGAAAATAGAAGCATTATGCAACCAGGACACGCTCGCTCTGGCTAACGCCATCTGAAGGCGGGCAGCACTCAGGTTCCTTCAGCGTTAACTCTTCCACCAGAGCCATGAAAGCCACCCGGGGCTGAGCAGGGCTGCTATCCACAATGTGCTTGGCTGGCGGACACCTGGGGATGGGAGCAAGGCAGCTTCTGGGGAAGCCCAGCAGGTCTGGCAAACCTCATGCAACTTCCAATGGGACAACAGGCCCTGCTGCAGCCCAAACCGGACATAGCAGCAGCAGTGAAAGCAACTCTGACAGTACTGTGACAGAACGGCACCGGGCAGGTGAATAACGACAACTGCACTCAGCAGATGCTCTGGAGATGCGTGTCTGAGTCACCAGACGTGCTCCAAGAGGAGAACGTTTCCTGAAGCACCATCTGAGGGAACGCAACTGGAGACCAGCACAGCGCAGGAGGGAAATGCAGCACCCAGGGAGAAATCAAAGTAGCATTTCCTATGAGAAATTCAAGTACAACAAGGCACTACTTCTACTCTCAGAGATTTTCAGACCATTTCCTATCTTTCTCTCAGCCACAGATATTGCACAGGTTTCAAAAAGTAAAAAACACTTCAATTTGTCTCCAGATTCTCAGTTCCTGACTCACAAAGTGAACACAGAGAACAGCAAAAGATGGGGGAAGCAATAGATTTTGCAAAGTTTTATCGCCAAATGTTATCTGGATTAGAAGTAGTTTTCATGGGAGCTCTCAAGCGGCCTTATCAAACACGACATTTCAGCCTGGATTTCTCAAAAGCACTTCACAACAGAATCCTTGAGAACCGAGATCAATTGTTACGCTATCCATTAAACAGATAAGAAACTGATGCACGGAGCTCTTTATTCAGCAAACACGAGGAGACAGAATTACAATGGGAAGAAACACAGCAAAAAAGACAACCAAAAAAAACAAGTAACCAACATGCAGGAAGGTTCCGCGCGGACACACAGCACCAAGCACAGCAGCTGCTTTCACGCAGCCCCACCACTGGTTCTCACCATCCACCAACACTGAGTTCTGACAGCCGGTGCAGCTAGAGTGAAGTGAGCTCACCAGACACCTCTGAGGAACAGCTCTCAGGCCTCTGCCCAGCACAGGACCACAAAGGACACCAGCACTCTGCTCCAGGACAGACAGGCTCTGCAGGACCTGGCCGTACACACAGCCCCGGCCCGCAGGAGGTGAGCGTGGAACGCGTGCGCCTGATGCCTGAATTAGATGAAATTAAGCATTCTCATACATGCCCCATCTATTCCTAATACATTTTCCTTTGCTGATTACATGTTTCAAATGAAGGCAATAGAGGGAAGAAAAACTTGGAGAAAAATTAATCAATCAGCTACTTGAACCTTTTTCCGCTTTCGCAAATAATCAAGTGATGGTGGCAAAGTATCGCACAGCGCCGTCCCTGCGTGATGAGCTGAGAAGGGCCACGGTGCAGGGCAGGCTCCCAGCCCTGTGCACGTGGCAATCACAGCAGCAGGGAGCTGAGCAGCAGCACACAGCCAGGCCAAAGCTGTCATGTTATGCACACGCACAGATGCCCACTTCAAGGTTTTCTGTTTTTTTGTTTTTTTCACTTTCTTAGTTTAGTTTCAGAGGAGCAAAAGAGGATTAGAAGAGGTCAATGAGCTGACCAGGACTTCACTAACACAGCCCTACGTATGGGCATTTTTTTTCCCTACACAATGCCCTTTTTCAGGCTCAGGTGAGGGATGAGCAGTAGACAGCCCACGAGCAATCAGAGACACCCTGGGGAACACCGAAAGTAACGAGCTGTGTGCGCTGCGTTACGGAAAGCTGCTGCTGGATGATGAGGCGGAGACGGGATAACTTGCATCAGGATATTGAATTGGACTTTGTTACGGCATAAGTTGACTTAAAGTGGCATTAATGGTTATGGAAAAATATTCCCTCCCCCACGATGCAGGAGACTGATCAGACCAAGCAGAGCTTTGCTTGTAATGCTGCTTATTTCACTTAAGGCCTTATTACAGTATCATGCTGCTGTTTCGCTTCTAGAGAGAGGGATGTCTTTACAGCATTAAAGAGGTCCTGTGTTTAATTAAATTAGCTGTACCTGTATATATTACGAGCAATAAATCAACTATAATTTGCAACCATAGGCAGCTATTAATCTTCTCTGCGTTATTTATTGCTCAGCATCATTAGCACGAAGGCTCTTTCAGGATACAGCAAGAAATAGCAGGTTAGGGACCAAAGGCAATAACTCACCATGCTGTCCCCTCTCCCTGTTTCAGCAGTGTCAATCACACATCCTGTGCACTTGAACAAACACAAATACGTCAGCAATTCTGGCATCTGCTATGTGTGTGTATGCACACATATTTATACATAAAGCAAAATTTATGTTCCCCATGCATCTGGGTCTTGACTTCTGTTTGCAAACATCTACTGGGCAAAAGGACACAGCTCAACACACGAAGCACATAAATTAAAAATAAACAAACAATACAGCCCTGGATTTTTGCTCTTTCACCTTACGCAAAGAAATGATGCTGCAGTACTCCAGCTATGCCACACATCATCTCTGAATACAATTTAGAGACTTACTCACCTAGGGATCACGGACCACAAACCACCACTTTAGCACACAGCAGCAGCTGGCAGCACTACCAGCCCTTTCTGACTGTTTTACTTTAGAGACACAGATGTGCTACTGGATTTTGCACAATTTGGCTCAGAGTCAAGATCATGATGGCATCATCAATTCATGATTTACTCACAATCACAGGGTTCAGGGAGGAATCAGCATGTACTACCACAACTGCAAGAGGTGGCAAAGGCAATCCTTGCTTATGTTTGCAAAAAAACATGATTAAACATATCTGCCGTGCCCTCCCACCCCTGCTTTTGTTCTCTCACCTTGCTCCTGTCCCCTCTTCCTAGTTAAGCCATCATTTAAAGCAGCAAAAATAAATCAAGATCACAGGAGATGAGAAACCACCAAGCGCGCGGAACCCTTTACCTGTAGGTTCAGCCCTGTGCTGAGTGCCTGCAGAGGCAGCCCGTGTGCTGCTCTCTGCTCTTCCTATTCCCACCCTTTCCTTTTTTAAACAGCTGCTACATTGCACTGATGTTCACAATGTATTAAATATTTTCCCTGCAATACTTTTCAACTGCACTGACACTGAGAGTGTTACACAACAGCTGATGTAAGAGAAGTTATCTCAGCAAATGCACGAGTACTTCCAGTGCCCGAGGTTGCTGCTCAGTCACAAGTCCACTCCTAACGCACTCCTTGCAGCTTCTATGATTCCAATACTTTAATCTGGATTTACATCTCAGTTCCTCCTCCCACCCCATGTGTATGTACGTATGCAAACAGTTTTATTATCTTATTCTTTTAAATAACAGTAACAGCTGACAGTGACGTAACCCAGTGCTGGAGCTTTCAGAGAAGCGCCATCGGGAGACACGCAGTAAATTTGTGCCAACCCAGCAGGAGCAGAGGACAACGGCAGAACGCCCTACAGTGGTGCCGGGGTGAGGGATGTGGCACAGCAGCCCTTCAGCATTCACAAACATTGCTGCTGTGTCTCTACAGGAATGCTAATATTTACTGCTTGTAAAGGATTGGCAAATCCACATTAATACCCAGACCCGCATTTACAAAAATAAAGAACTCAGAGCAGAAACAAAGCAGTCCTTCCAGAAACAAGCAAGCTGAATTTCAAGCAACGCTGCCCAGCCGATGGGACTGAGCGGGCCAACAGAAGGGCTCATCGGATGGAGCTACAGCCCCCCCAACCCTTCCCCATTGGGCCCCGTGTCCCCTCCTCATGGCACTGGGAATGACAGCAGCAGCTCATCTCGCAGCCCAGCAGTTTCATCCTCCTCTCCACAGCACTTTTTTCAAAGCCACCTCTGGAACTAGCAAATCAAACACATCTGAGAAGCTGGGGGCTGCTGAGGAGCAGAGTCACAGGGGTGGAGAGCAGAGGAATGAGCGTAGAGGCACACGCATCGCACACAGCCAGGCAGAACACACTGCAGCACCAGTACTATTAATAAAGAGAAAAATTAAAAGGACATTCAGGAGTGTGACGAGCCGGATTGGAAGCTGGTGCTGGATGGGGCGGAGGGAGTCCTGACACTGACCCCAACGGGATTATGTAAGCTAAGCTGCCCACGATCATCTGCTGCCCGGCTCCGCTGCATGCTGGGCACTGCTCAGGGCTGCACAGCCCCACGTGCTCCCAGACCTCTGCACACAGCCACGCTGCATTCCTCCCTCCTCCATGCAGGATTCAGCAGTGCACAGTAAGCAAGCAAAGCACGGGCACAAGGGCTGGAGCTGGATCTGTTCCTGCCATGGAGCACTGTGTCCCACCTGCAGAATCTCTCCCGTCAGCACAGCAGGAGCCAGCCCACACCTCCAGCTCTACGGCACGCACTGCCCCATGCACAGCACCAGTTCCCAACCAGATGGACCCTGTGAAAAACTCTCACTATTCTTGCAGAATTCCTCAGCCAAGGCAGCATGCTTAGCTCCCACCTGCAAAGCAAAGGAGCTTATGGGATTTGACCTGCTCCCTGCGACCCAAAAGCCCAGCACCTACAGAAGGAAAGCATGTCCGCCAGCTGATGGCCCACTTCTCAGACAAGTTCTTTTCTCCTGGTCTGAGATCGAGTGCTGCCCTACACAAGTCATTAGAGGAGCGTGCCAGCCACCAGCACCTCTGGTCCCTCTTCTCACATCCTCTTGCTCCGACAGGAAGTGAAGCAGGGCTGGATGCACACTGGGTTCAGGTACACAGCACCAAGCAGAGCACTCACATGCAACACCACGTGGATGGCGCAGATCAGAAGGCAGTGCACAGCAGCAGCTCCTCTCCAGCCACAGAACAGAGGCATTTTGAGCATCTCCTGCTTCATTTTAAATGCATTCTGCACGACCTACAGCATGTTAAAACCTCTCAGAGCACATCTTAACCATCCAAACAAGAAGCAAGGACTGCATGCGCCCAGCACAACCTCATAGCACAGGGCCATGCATGGAGTCAACATCATGCTCATGGTCAGCAGTGTCCTTGTTTACCAACGCTGGACACTAACTTCATCACCTCTAAAAATTAATGGTGGGAGAGCTCAAAATCTACTTTGTTGGCTACATCAAACTGGCTGGAAGACACTGCCCAAACCCTTGTGGAATGGCAGGAAACCAGAGTGGTCTCAGCATGAGCAGAGACTTGATTATCTGCAATTAGCGAATCAATGATTCTCCAAGACACTGATTTAGGCCAGCACTTCTTATTAGCAACAGTCAAGGAAAGCACAAGGGCAAACTGCATCAGAGCCCAGCTCCCAGATACCATCTCTGCTGAAAATTCAGATATGATTTTGCAAAGACTCGACAGATGTGCAAACAGCATTGCTGCAACTAGCCTGCCAGGTACAGGCTGAACATGACTGGCAGTTTGGTGGCCTTGGTCACCACCACAGAAACATGGGAGTCATTTTGCTCTGAATACTTTGGTCTTCCAGGTAGCTGGATGTTAACAGCCCCTTTCCACTGGCACACTTAGAAATTTTGCTCACATTGCACGTTGGCACCCTCAGTGCAGAGCAGAACAGGAGCTTGGTGAAGTCCTGGGAAGACACCCATTGGTTTAGGATTAGGCCCTTCTGTTTTTAAACACTTCATCTAATTTTGTCATGTAGCATTACACAAAAACACAGCTCTATATTTAATCTCAGAATTAAACCATTAATTTGCAAATTACTGCATAGTAATACTCTCCATTAATAATGCCATTACGTGGGTTACATTTGTTTTCTATCTAGAAGTTTAAACACAACAGGTCTCACTCGAATGGCTCAGAATTAAACCATTAAGTCCATTTGCAATCAGGCACAAAGACAGGTATGGTGTAAAATACACAACAGCAGACAGCTTGAATATACATTTTACTCTCATTTGCCTGAGATGCTTGTGCCAAGAATCCACTTGAGCCTGCTCCTCACTCTCTTTTAACACAATTAGGAAGAAAAGATTTGTTTCTAAATGATTAAAAGCATAACACTGCCCAGTGCCATGTACCCTCCAACAGTCTCCCATTTGTGTGACTCTTTGAAACCATATCAGAGCAGTTTTGTGACTCACAGCATGTATTTTTGGTTTATTAATCCCTACACTTCCAGAGGAGTTGCTGGAAGGAAAGGAAAAAACCGAACCCATTCACTCTAAAGTAAATGCACACAAAATCAGTCATTTAGATACTGAAGTAGGACTCAGCAGAGCAGCGAGAGGAGCTCTGATTTATACTCCAATGGGGTCAAACTAACAAGGTCAAGTTGGGTTTCAGCTCCGTTCTTTGCAGGCTCTCTGTACAAGCACCTCAACTACAACGCAGTTATCTGCAGCTCAGCCCAGTCAGCGAGGGCACACTGGGCCACGCTGCACCCAAAGTGCTCAGTGATGCTTTTGCCAAGACAAAAAGACAGGTGCCTTAATTCTTCCCCTTCCTGAGCCCGGATAAATTCCAGCCCTGAAATACAGGAAATTAAAACAGAACAATAAACTCCAAAGACACGTTTCCAGCAGGGAGGAGATCCCAAACAGTGCTGTACCCTGCAAGAGTTAAAGCAGCGCCGCAGCCCCAGGCCTGCCGGCAGCCGCCAGCTGCTACCTGCCGCCCTGGTAGCAAGGCACTGGGAAGTGCAATTCTGCGCTCCTCTTTTCATCTCTATGGTGACAAAAAGCTCCGCGGAGGGAAATCAGGGTGCCTTCCACTCAAAAGGAGTCTCATTTCCAACGACTGCCTTTCACAATATTTTAATTAAATCTCCCGTGGGGAAGCTTTAAAAAAATATATTTTTAAAAATATTTATTTATTTTTAAGATTGTGGGGCTTATTTACAACAGCTATAGTAGAAAGGGGGAATGGAAGTAATTTAAGCATATTGAAAATTGAAAGATTCTCTGGCTGAAGATGCAAGTCTACCAGCTGCTGCATAGTTTTATAAGCCAGCAGGCAAAGGGGCCTTTTTTTTTTTTTTTTTTCTGCTTTCCAGTGTCCAAACCTTCAGTATGCAACTTCTCCCAGTGTAGCAGAGGCTGAAGGGCGGCAGGGAAAGGGCTGAGCACAGCCCAGGCCTCAGCGAGTTGGGCAGACCCCAGAGAAGCCTCTCAGTCACCCTGAAGCAGCGATGACACCGCAACAGACAAGCTGAGATTCAGCTACGCACTGAACTGATGGCATTTGGCGGCTGCAGCATAAAGCAAGGTCACACGATCTACCCTCGTACCTGAAGATCCCAGGTCCCCGGCACTGCACAATGCAGAAGCTCCCAAGACAGGGCACTGCAAGGCCAGCAGCCCTCCTAGCCACAAGGAGCCCACAAACGGCACCAAGAGATCCAACTGCATTAGCAAAGGTGAAGCTCTGGAAAAAGATTTCACCTCCCATCCCAGCTCTCTCATATAATGTGGCAACAGCACCAGCTTGCAGAACTGCTGAAAGAACACATACTGCAAGGTGAACAAACTCCTAGAAAGCAGATGCTGTGACCACATAGAGATCTTAAGTCATGAGACAAACCAGGATGAGCAAGTCACCAACTCGTGTTTGCTTTGAAGTGCAACAGTCTACTGAAATGAACAGCAAAATCTAACCAGACCTAGGAAAAGAAATACTCTTATCCACCTTTTAAGGAAACACAGGCACAGGGAGAAGCAGTGCTGAATAAACTGCAAGAGACGAGCCCAGCTCCCCCCAGGTCCCAGCCCAGAGCCTTTACCATCATGCAACACAGCACAGGTTCCTCAGCCAGGCTGGCTGCCAATCCCTCATCCTGCTCCTGGAAATTGCTGCCCTAGGAGCCAACCACACAAACTGCAATTGCTTCTGGGCAAGTCTGCATTTGAACTCAGGGCAAAGGCCAGGCCAAGAGGGAGACCCTGCATGGACCTCCTCCCTCCACCCTCAGCTCCTTTTATAAGGCCGTCTCCAAGAGGGGAACAGAATGCTCCAGAGCTCACAGAGGCTGAGTATCTGGAGTCCTAAAAGCAACACAGGCTTCTGCCAAAACTCCCATAGGCACGAGTACATTTGCTACAATCAAGTGTCAGAGCAGGGGTGGAAGGCATTCAGGACCAAAGGCTTCTTTTGCACTGACACAAACAGAACAGCCCATTTTTCATGTAAATTATTATTATTTTAAAATCATAATCGCTAGTGAAAGTCCAGCTACCCCTGTACGTAAAACCCTTTCCACATACATATTTTCCCGGGGGAAAAAAGCCTTATCCCCACAAAGGAGTATGAAATAAATTGCTTTACTGAAGGTTAATAATATCCTGTCGCTGTGGTAAAAGACTCAATTACAAAACCTTCAGAAGAGCTCCCAAGGAACTCATCTGCCTGCAGTGACGGAGGCTTAAATAGCCAAAACACAGAGAAAGGCTAAGCACTTCCCAAAAGAGAGGGAAGGGGGAAAAGATGGGGAGGTTAAGTAAAAAAAAACCTGGAAATTGTACACTCAAGGTTATTTAAAAAAATCTCACACATATACAGAGGCAGCCACGATTTCTCTTTGCACTCACAATTCTCTATAATCTCAGCAAGAATTATGGCCTAGGGAGACCGGCACTAATTTTAGTATCAGATTTATTATGCAGCAGGGAGCAGAAATCAACCAGGCCCATCTCCCACTGCTGATGGGCAGAACGAGACCGTGCACGGGAAGGCAGCACGGCAGGCTGAGGCCCGGTGTGGAGCAGAGCCCCTGGGGCCACCCGGATCCACAAGATGAGGATGTCCCCACAGCACTGCCTGCCGCAGGGTCCCAAAGCTGGAGCACCAGCCCAGGGGAGCAGTGTGCAGCCCGCGGGTGCTGGGGCCGTGCGGCCCTGGAGTGTTTCTTCTTCCTCTGCGGAGCTGCCACAGAGGCACGTTCTGCATGCAGGGGACTGGTGCTGCTCAGCCTTGAAGGCAGCACCACACCACGATGGCTTGGCTGCCAAAAATCATCCATGAAACAGTTATCTTCACAGAAGGCTCGGCCCCAGCCCTGCACTACTCACATCCTGTTAGGACATCACTGGACTCCCAGCTCCTACCTCACTTCTTCCACTGATTCCCTAAGTAACTTCCATTGCGGTCAGCTGCTCAGTGTTATGAGACAGACTTCAGCTTTTTCACTTCTGTTCCTTAAAAAGCACAAAGAGCAGGAGAGCAATGAGCAGGAGAGCACAAAACAGGCCCTAAGAATCCCAGTCTCGATGAAGCAAACTCAAACCACGTAAACCTGTGGCCATTCTGCCCTGCTAATTTCAACATAAACTGCCAGAGCTCTTCACACCACCGCTTCAGCCCCTCTGGCTGTCGTGCAGCAGGAAATCTGCATTTCTCCAGCAGTGCACACCTAAGAGCCTCCTTACAAAAGGGGCACCAGGTTACAGTTCAGGAATGTCAGATTTACTCACTGAATCATACCAGCAGTGCAAGCCCTCCTTCTGCACAGCAGCACCACATCATGTGCACAGTAAGTTCACCAAAAGATTCCAGTACACCAACACTGTGCACTTCACAGCTTCAGGCCTGCCAACCACCTCATCGCCTCTTCCTCCCTCCATCTCTTTACAGCCCAAAGCACATTTCTGCCCGCATACCCAGCACCAGTAAGCAGGCCAAGCAATTCAGGACTTGCTCTCTGATCTCTGTTCCACCTCAGGAAGCGCCTGGCAGCACCCATTTGTCTGCCCTGATCCAACAATCTCCAGTTCTCAGTAAGACAAACAGGTGCTGCTGCCCTTCCCAGTCAAAGGATATTCAGAACATTTCAAGGAAACAAAGGGAGGCACTCCCTGCAGATGAGGGACCGCACCTGACAAAGACCTCTGAAAACATCCAGAAACAGCAAAATTTACTTCGATCTTGTCCATATGTAATGCTTAGTCTGTCAACCGCGTTCCTTCAGCTGCAAGCTGGATGAAATAAGGTTATGCTTTCGGCAGGTACTCCCTCCCTTTTTTCTGTCTCCATCAGTTTCAAATGAATTGACACCTTTATTTTACTTTCCACATATTGCAAGAGCTCAGGATTACACAGGATCAACTGAACCAAGTTCCGCACACATTCCCATCAGCTTCCTGCACTCTGATGACAGTGGTGGGAACTATAAAAGCAGGGAGACAGAACATCACTTCTTACATCTGCAATTATAGTTCCAATAAACTTTCTCCATGGCTCTTTAGCATTGAAGCTTTCAGACCAAAACTAAATTGTTTTAAGTTTATTTATATATTTTGCTATCACATACACATGCTCAACTGTGAGGGAAATGTCTCTATCAAAATATCCACTGAAAACAGCCATAAACAGCAGCCAAGAAATATGAGCTGACTTCTAATAACGATGACAAACTCAAAGCCAAGCCCACAAAACTTCGGGGAAAATCTTAAGTGTGAGGGCTTTCACTGATCATCTGGTCTGATCTGCAAGACAAGACACTGAGGATGCAATTAAACGAGATCAAAAGCAGCCATGCAGGACAGCTGCTAAAACTGCTGGGCACACGGCACGCATAACCTGCTGCTCTGACCACAGTTAACCGCGATTCATCAGGACTCCGCCAACCCAAGGATCCAGGCACAGAGGCACCTGGCAGGGGCTCTCCCCAGCTCTCCTCCTCATCACCCACTGCTGAGTGTGAGCAGGAAGCGCACGTCCCTGGTGCTGCTCTGCACCAGAAGCACCGCAGCCACCCCTGTAGGCACTGATGGGAGGGAGGCCTCGCAGTGCACGGCCCGCAGCACAAAGCGCGCTGCCAGCCTCCAGGAGCCAGGCCACGGGGTGGAGGAGCGCCCAGCTCTGCGTGGAGTACAAGGGCCCCCCAGACACCTGCAGCTTGGCAGGCTCCCTGCTCTGCTCTCATCACAGAGAGCATCAGGAGGAGCCTGCAGTGCAGTGCTCAGCGCATTTGAGTCTGCTGCCAGCTTCTGCCCTCACCTCTGTGCTGCTGACGCGCTGCCCCAGCCCCCACGGGCGCATGTGACAGCAGTGGCCGCAGCACCACAAGCCACCCTGCACCGCAGCCCCGCGCCTTATCTCACTTCCCCCTCCCCAGAGCCCTGCTGCCACTGGTGGAAGGCAGAATGCTCAGCGGGAACCTCTGCACATAGCAGTTCAACCTCCACCATGCCACCGGCGCGTCTGACTCAGGGCCTTGCTTACAAGTTCTCAATCAAAAGCCGTTAGAAACAAAACCTCAGGTTAAGCCCTCACTCACGTCACCAAGAGCTGGCAGCAGGCGATATGCTTCTCTCACACACTTCCTTCCCAGTGCCCAGGGATGCCGTCAGCATCTCTGCACAACAGGAGACCGCTGACCTCATGATACCCAGCCCAGGGCTCATGAAACGGATGTGCTCTCTGCCACAGAGATATTCCGGATAACACACGCCCTTTCTGCTCTGACCTCTGCCCCTTCAGACTCACAGATCTTCTGGGGATCCTCAGGACACTGCATCAAACACCACAGCACACAGCCCTGCACCCAGAATGGGGTGCCATCTCAGGCCTCAGTGAATTCCTACCACATTTCTCACCTCCATATCAATTTCAGATTTCTTTTTGTTTTCTGTTCTCCTCCACAAAGCTGTATCGTGTGCTTGATGTAGTAAGCTTTGCAGGTCTGCCAAATGCAATGCCAGAAGTAGGAAAATTTCACCAGCAAATGAAGATTTTTTGTACTCCTTTGCAGCAGTTTGCAAACTTTTGACAAAAACAGAACTGCACTGCACACACAGTGATCAACATGCAGCTCAGGCTCAGAGCAGAGTTAACACCTACACACCTCTGAACATAAGTGATTGATAACAGCCAAATGGAAGACTATACAGAAGCTTCATCACTTCAGTAAGCGCTGCAGAAAACCACCAGCAATGCCCCCTCTAGCAGCACCTTCCTCCAGCAGCACGGCCAGCAGAGAACCCCACTAAGGGTTTGCTCCTGCTGAGCCTCCAGCACAAACCAAGGCCTCCAGCCTGAGCAATACTGCAGCTGGATAGACAGTGTCTGGGACGAACTCTCAGCTCCTGGTAACCTCCTCACACACCCCATTAATTACCTTTCAGGGGGGTTCCTGAACAGCATTCATACAACAACTGTTAGAAAACCTCTACTGACTCTGCCTGTAGGTGCTCTGTGCTGCCAGCATTCAAGGAGCTAGAACTCTTGCCGGCACTTCACAGTCCTTCTTTTAAATAAAGCAAATCTTAAAAACACTTTTTTGCTCTGCGCTCCTCACCTTCCCTTTGATGGAAAACTGACCCACAGAACAACATGAAAATGAGCTCAGAGTCAGGAATGATAAAACACAGGGGAAAACAACACAGCACAGGGCTGGGAACACCAGAACACTTCCTCCCCTCCAGGCAACACCAGCACACTGTCAGCCAGGCTGAAGCATAAGGGCTGGAGCCACTGCAGGGTGCTGCCCAAGTTCTCAGCCACGGGAAGCAGCACAGAGGCCTCGCTCTGGCCATATCTCACAGTTGTGGAGCACATAAAAGGGAAATTTAAACCAACAGGACTCAACAATTCTGAATCCTGGGACCACTTGATTAACTAGAAGTTAGTTTCCTTCCCTGCCCCACCATTTTCCCTCCCACCTGCCAGGCCACCTCATTACTGTCACTCCACATCAGCTCCCACTGCAGTAGCTTTCTTGGACCTTTGGCCCTTTAGCCAGCTTGAAACTTCTTCCCTATTGTATATCAGAGTTGGCGGGGAATTAATGCAAGCCCTTGCTGGGGGGAGGGAAGGGCAGAAGGAACGATGCCTTCCCTTCACTCTTCTTGCCATGTGCCCTTCATCAACACGTTGAGCAGCGCTGCTCACATTTAACTGTTCTTGCTAAGATCTCCAGAACCACTCCTCATGTGTAGAACTGCACAGGTGTTAGCAGGGTAGGATCCCTGATCAGAAACCTGAAGCTCCCAGGTACAATCATAGTCTGTAAATTAAACATACCTGATCCCAGAGGCACACACAGCTGCAGATATTCCAGCACGAGGAACGGCTGAACAAGGGCAAAACACTGCCTAACATTTATAAAATGTTCTCAGCACTCAAAAAACAAAGGAAATATTTTCAACAGGAGAGCAGCAGAATGCCGCTGTTTAGAAGTAATTTATTAATACCTCATGCTGATCTGTCTACAGAGATTCACATTAACTTTCAAATTACTCAGCAAACCACAATTTCTACAGCAAACTAAGTTGAACACAGCTCACATAGTTTACAGAAAATTGTTCCAGTGACTCTGCCAAACAGAACGTGTCATTCCAGGACCAGACACTAAACTAAGCTTAGACTATGGTTTTTGAAGAGTCAGATGCTACAAGGACCCAGCCTCATGCCTGCAGTTACTTCTGTCAGGCAACAGCACATCAGTATCTTCTTGTCACTGAGATCCTATGGTCAAAGCAGGAAAACTGTAGGAGATACGAAACCAGCCATCTCTGTAAGAGAAGTGATGGACCTGACCGTAGTCAAAGTACTGTCCAACAAACCAGGTAATCTTTTCATCTTTTTCTGCTACAAAATCCACAGTTCAACAAAACATCTACTAACGTGCTTTTAGTCCATCCTGATCAGCAAAGCACTTACCCACACGCTTATGCCAACTTAAGTATATGCTTAAGTGCTTTTGCACAATAGGGACAGGGAAAGTTCAGGCTCTGCAGATGAACCATTTGCTGAAAGAAGACTTTTTTCCTACGACCACTGGCTCTATTTGCAGTCTTTCCTGTTTACAGCATAATCCAAAATGTGTTATGTAGAGAACACTGAAATATATCAGAAATGCCAAACAACTACTAGGAACAAAGATACCTACATCTGAATGAAACAGAAGAGTTTTCTTCCTTCTCGACACAGCACGTACCTTTATTACATTACCCTGTTTCAATAGATCTCCTCTAAAAATAAGTTACAAGTTCCCCTAACGCTTTGGATTTCACAACATTTATAAGACTATCACCAGAGTCAACAGGCTAAAAAAAGAATCCATTAGCATTAACTGGGCTGTCACTGGCAGTGACAAATAAATGAATTTGATGGTTTTAGATCAGTCATTAGTAGACCTACCCCCGGGCTGATAAAGGCTCAGCACTTTGCAGACGAGATGTACTCAATCTGGAAGCAGAGAGGAGCACACAAGGGTGTCAGCATGCTGCTTCTCTCCCATTTGCCTGTCCTCCCCCTTTTCTGACCCTCTCCTGCCGTATCCAAGCAGCTAGGTCTTGGTGCAGAGGACTTACTTCTGCAGAAAAAAAGGCAAGTGATGCTCAATTTTAATTTTTAGTTAGCACTAAGTAAAAAGAAAGGAAAATAGGCTAGACACAGGGCCATTCTGAATACAAAAGCCATCCTTAGGCAACAATAATAGAAATACATGTGTTTTACAAAACAATAGGACGCTCTCTGGAGGTTAAGGACAATGTGAGCAATCTACCTGAGTGGTTAGGGAGAATAAAATCCACCTCAACTCCAGCTTCTGACCAAGCTCATCACACTCACAGAAGGCCCTACACAGGCACTTTTTCCTCTGTCTGCCAGCAGCAAAGAACAGAGATCGTGTTCTGCCTCTAAGAGATCAGAGAGCAAGAAGCTGAGCTCAAGAATAATAGGTTTTAAAACCCTGAGCCCTTACTACCTGAGAAGATAAGCTAGGACTCAGACTCATCAACTTTTTCATTTGACCACCCAGTGCCAGAGGGAGACAAATTCTATGAGCAGCTTACAGCACACAAGGCATCTCCACCAGGATAGGCTGCAAACACCCGCACACTGGCCATCAACTGTCAAACCAAGTCTCTCATGCCATCTGGTAGGGATCTCCTACTACTCTGTATGTAGAAGATACAGCAGTAATAATTAAGATACACACATATGCCAAGAGCAGAAAGTAGTAACTCCCTTATTCTATCCTGATATGCAAATGCAGGGAAATAAAACGAACGATAACAATGGTAACAGCAGCAAGGTTTGTCTTTGCTGCTCCTGACAGCCTGGTAGAGAAGGAGGGGCAGCAGAAAGGAAGAGTCCTGAGCTCTGCTGGTGAATCCAGTTTGCAGTATTTCATAGAGTGCACCTTACACCTAAGATGAAAAGAAACAGGACTAACCTGGAAGAGTTTGGAGGAAGAAGCATGGGAGCAGAACTCTGGATTCTCAAGGTCCATCATTTGCTTTGGAATAAAATCTCTCTGCTACTCTGACTCACATTTACCAGCCAAGGGATGCAGACTCCCCACCTACAGTTAGCTTAATTGGAATCAGACATCCAAATCCATTGGTTCACTTTAAAAAAATAATAAAAAAAAAATCCCAGGTTAGCCGGAGTGTTATTCCAAAAGGGCATGCCCTCCATTTGCTGCTCTGGAACAGTCAGCTTCACGTGGCTTCAACCGGGACAACTCCACTGAAAGAAGAGCTGTTGATGCTCAGTTTTCCACTCAAGAAGGAACAGATGTGTAGAACTGCACCTCCGTCCAGCCCAGGCACTGGCAGGCACAGCCAGCTGGGAGCATGCTGGATGACTGGGCACAGCCATGCCAGAACCAGGGCTGGTCCCACAGTGTCCTCTGTCAGGATAAAACACACCTAACAAGAGCACTGCATCCAGTACCACCATTTGACTACCAGTCTAAACACTTCTCTCCCAAATAAGACTCTTGCTACTATGTGCTGGACAGTCATCAGAACACCATGCCCAGCACACACAGATCAGCTTCTCAGTAACAGAACCTCGACAAGAACAAGCTCTGCTCTGGGTTGGCAGCAGACGGAGCTCCTGGGCTGGGTGCTGCCTGTCCAGCGCTCCCAGAGCCAGCAGCAGCTGGGCAGCAGCAGGTCGGCCTGCACAGCCAGCAGCACAACTGGCCACATGCAGGCAGTGGCCAGCAGGTCACACACGTGGCACTGCCCGATGCCACTGAGCACGACACGAGCAGCAAATAACTGCACCGAAGTCACACAAGCACACACATACCATCTGAGAGTTCCTTCGCAGCAGGGGGAGGTGGGAATCCATCACGCTTGAAAATATCTAATGAACATGCTAAATTCGGTAAGGCTTCTCCCACATAACATAATGGGTAAGGTCAGAGTCAATAGTCTGTACGTATTAAAAAGTCACATTACTGTAGTCTTCAGTGTTCAAAAAGGGGTACTCAACTGCTTCCTCCCGCCTGGCTGCTTTTTAAGGATTTTTATGTCAGCAGAGTTAAAAATGATCAACTGCTCGAGAGCTCCTTCCAGCATTTGGAAGCAAGACAGATTGCTATCAAGGAACAGCGGCCTCCACAGCACCTCGCTATATTCCTTCATCTCCGTTAGCCCACACTGGAACCTCGGCAAGTTAAAGCTCTGCAGCAAATGTCCAAAAACAGCAGCTTGAAGTCAGACTGCACAAGGAGGGGAGCACTGCACATCAGAAATCCACCGGGGGCAATCGCTAAGGATCTGTGGAAGGGCTGTTCTCAGAAAAGCAGGGTGAACACTCCGCCGCTCCAGTCTGCCACTTCTCACTCAGCAGCCAATCTGCATCACCAGCGAGGTGACACACCACGGAGACGCAGTTTTGAAAGCCCAAAAGAAAGCATTTTGCCCGGACGCAGTCTGAAAGAGGGAGCCTGGCCAATTAGCATGGATCCGAATGGAGAAAGCGACACACACAAATCATTATGCACACACACAAAATGACTGTGACCCCGCAGTGCACAGCCCCCAGCCGGGGGGAACGCAGCCTGGGAGCGGCCAGCCGCGGCCCCCGGATACTGCACTGCCCTGAGCGGCCTTCTGCGGCCCGGCCTCACGGGGAGCACAGCCCTGGTTCTGGGGGCACAGCTGGGGGAAGTGCCTGGGGAAAAGATCTCCTCTCACACCTAGAGAGAGAGACAGCACTGAACGCCATTCATCTGCACAGCCCCAGGCGTTAGCTAGTTAGTTAGACTCCAAAACAGCTGCATTCTAATGCACAACATTCAGTATTCAACTGGGATGAGGGAACAACTTAAGTCCAAAACCTTAAATCGGTATCTAAGTAAGAAACAGAAAGTCCAGGTCGTAAAACACAGTCCAGAACAACGTATCACAAAACAGTGTAAAACCTGCTCTTCACTGCACACATTTTCTCCATCAGGCTGCTTTCATTTTCTTTCTGTCCCTCACACGCCATGCGGGATCCTGGCCCCCACGGGAAGCAGCACACACAGCACAGCACGACGCACCCCTGGGGAGCAGCCCACATCCCGGGCTTTGCCCCACGCCTGAAAGATGTCTGCCACCAACCAGCCAAAGCACTCCGAGAAAAACAAAATCCCCTTTGTTTCCTTGGTAAAAGTTTCCTGTTAAAGAATGCAGAAATCAGGTCAATTTAACACAGCAATACCCACTGCATAAGACAAGCCCTGTTGTTTTTTTTGCTGTTGTTGTTTTAGAAGAAGTCACCTGGGACAGTTTAACAGCTCCGCTGTAAGCGTTATAAACTTTCACAAATAGCACTGTAGAAACAGACACCTGGTAATTGAAGGCAGTTTAAAAAGTAAATAAGCCTTTAAAGGCGCTGGAAGGAGGAAAGAAGCATCAATCACAGTGTGAGATCACCTTCATGCAAGATCACCTTCTTTAATTATGAAACCTTTCAGAATCCTGGAAACTTTAAAAATCTCTCTGAAAGACAGCACTAATCCAACACCATAATCCAGAAGCCACAAACCCCACAAGTATAAACTCTGCTTAGCAAGGAAGCAAATCAGGCAGCTTGTTATTCACTAATTAGTTATTAGATATGTCCAATGAAGAAAAGAACCTTTAACT